>NC_037684.1:28462189-28792247 GCF_003255815.1 Theropithecus gelada | reverse complement strand
GAGAGAAAGAAAGGGAGAAAGAAAAAGAAAGAACGAAAGAAGAGAAGGGAAGGGGGAGGGAATCTGGCCCAGATATCTGGCCCTGGGGAAGTCACTTTATTTCTTGGAGTTTTGTTGCAGGTTGGCTCTCAGGAAGTAAATGCTGAGACTGAGTTTGAGGACTGAAAGTAATACTTACGAAAGGAAAAGGGAGAAAGCAAAGACCGGGCAGGCTTTTAGTCTTTTGGGGGATAGTTAGCAGACTGATGCAGACCAAAGTCTCCGTCAGCCCCATGAGAGTTCTGCAGCAAAGACTGCCCTTTAGCCCCTTGCATGCCCCAGAAATAAGTCATCACCATTTATCAACTGCATCAGATAGGCCCATTTTATTTTTTTATAATTTCAAGTGACTTTTACAAATAACATACAGAAGATTTAAAAGATAGCACAAAACAAATTTATTTAAAATGTTAATATAAACTAAAACATAGAAAACCCAAATGTTTATTCTATAATTTTGTGGTTTTGGAAGTATATATACCTAAAATAGGCAACATCCTTTGAATGCATGTCACACATGCCCCTGGAACATACCGATTCTGTGTTTATGGATTCCAGATTTCAAATGCATCTGTAATAGGTTCTAGCTCATCATCACTTTCAACTCTTGCACTAGCAGCAACAAAATGCGATAAGTTTGAGAACTTTGATAGCTCACAAGATTTTTTAAGAGAGGAGCCACCCTCTTTGCTCCATAATTGCAAAACATTTTCACTTTTATATTTATAAACATCAATTGTATAATCAATATAATATTTTTTATTTCTACATTACCTGTTTCCTCTCAATCAACCTTTGTATACACACCTGCCTTTATCACCTGTGCACTTACAAACGATACCTCATACATTTTGGTAAAAAACATCATAAAAAATGAAAGAATGCTGCCCACCTTCTTTCAGCAAAATGGAATGGCCCAGGAACTTGTGGCAAAATATTGTATGATGAAATTCTTTCTGTTTGAATGAGTATAGATGATGTATTAGTCTGTTCTCAAGCTAATAAAGACATACCAGAGACTGGGTAATTTATTTTAAAAAAGAGGTTTAATGGACTCACAGTTCCTCATGGCTGGGGAAGCCTCACAATCATGGTGGAAGGTGAAGGAGGAGAAAAGGCACATCTTAAGTGGAGGCAGACAAGGGAGAGTGTACAGAGGAACTGCCCTTTATCAAACCCTCAGATCTCATGAGATTTATTCACTATCACAAGAACAGCAAGGGAAAAAACTGCCCCCATGATTCAATTACCTCCTACCAGGTCCTTCCCATGACATGTGGGGATTATGGGAGCCACAATTCAAGATAAGATTTGGGTGGGGACACAGTCAAACCATAAATAAATTACTCTTCAAATCTTGATATAGAGAAAATCATTCTAGAATATCATCATCTGGACATTCATAGTCCAAGATCTGCTTAAGCAATCAACTTCACCATTCTCTTTAGAGTCTAAAGTGCTATTTCTCCTTTGCATCATTTTCTGATTTTTCTAATAATTGTCAAACATATTCCTCAGTTTTCTTCTCTGCCATTATGGGCAGAAAATCTAAAACTAAATTTTCAATATTGTTCAATTATAATTTTTTAAAAAAAAGACAGAAGCTCAAAGCTGGTATCACCATACTTTCCTTATACCTTCTTGAAAAGTGATATAATACTTTGGGCAATGCATTGAGAAAACTGATGATGGAATAATGATTATTTATTTCATTGTTGTATCATCCTACCAGGTGATTCCATAATTCTTTCATTTTCTTATTTTAGCCTTTTTTAGCATAGTTAGGAGTAACTGATTAGTGAAGATGAAATAACTTTTAGGATAATGAAATAGCAAAATGTTTCAAGATACAGAAAAAGTAAAACCATTAAGATCTCATAAATGTGTCTTATATTTATGAAAGGATCCAGTGAATCTTTATGACAATTATAAGATACAATAAACTTTATCCTAGTTTTTAAAAAATAAGTAAATTTTCTCTTTGTTCTTTGGAAGACTAATAAGAATATAAGTCACAAAATATCAGTCCTTACAAATAGTTAGAACTGCTTTAAAAAGACAGTCAAAAATTAAATTGGGTCCAGTGGCCCCTGATGATATATCAAGTGTTAGTGAAGCCTTGTGTTGGACAAATGGCTAGGCCCTGTCCAAACCTCTTAGTCAGACACTGGCTGGTGGCCACCCCAAGAGGAGGATGCCCTTGGCTACCACTGTCTTGCTGAGTCATTAGCCAGTGTATTGGTCCACTCTCGCCCTGCTAATAAAGACATACCTGAGATTGGGTAATTTATAAAGGAAAGAGATTTAATTGACTCACAGTTCAGCATGGCTGGGGAGACCTCAGGAAACTTACAATCTTGGTGGAATGGGAAGCAAACATGTCCTTCTTCACATGGCGGCAGCAAGAAGTGCTGAGCAAAAGTGGGGAAAAGCCTCATATAAAATCATCAGATCTCATGAGAACTCACTCACCATCACAAGAACAGCACGAGGGTAACAGCCCCCATGATTAAATCACCTCCCACTAAGTCCCTCCCGTGACACGTGGGGATTATGGGAACTACAATTCAAGATGACATTTGGGTGGGGACACAGCCAAACCATATCAGCCAGTGTCAGTTGCAAGAATAGGGATCAGGGAACCCCACAGGAGTGAATAACCCTCGCAGCTGGCAGTGAGTCCTTTCTTGAAAGGAGATCTGAGCATCTGTATGGCTGTCATCTCTGTGTCTGTCACAGCTTCTACTTAATTAATCATTCATTCACTCACTCAAAAAAATGTATGTTGAGCACCTACTAAGTCATGCAAGTCACTGTTCTTGGTACTGGGGATTCTTGGGTAAACAAAACAGAACCCCAAAAAGTGCTTAGAGCTTACATTCTAGTGTAGGCTGGGGAAGACAACGGACAAGATAAATAAATGAAAGATATAGTGGGTTACTGATAAATGTCAAAGAGAAAAAGTATGAAAGGGGAATGTTAAATATCAGGGAGATGTGAACTAGCAGAAGACTGAGGGCAGAATTTTAGATACATTCTCTTGGAAAGCCCTTACTATTCCAAAGTGGACTTGAGTAAAGACCCGAAGGAAATGAGGGAGCTAAACCCTGCAGGTATCTGAGGGAAGAGCTTTCCAGGCAAAGCAAACACAAAGACCTCGAGACCTGGAGTGCTTGAGGAACTAGTGTTGAATGAGCGAGGAGGGCAAGAGAGGTAGGAGCTGATATCGGAGACACTGGAGGCCAGACAACACATGTCGTATAGCGAGAACTTGGGCTTTTATTCTGCGCGAGATGGGAAGCCTCTAGTAAGTTTTACAGAGTTGCATGGCTTTCAGGCGGGCTCACTCTGCTGTGTTGAAAGGAGCTTGGGGGCAAGGTCAAGAGCAGACAGGTAAGTTAGAAGGCTACTATAGCCAGGCGCAGTGGCTCATGCCTATAATCCCAGCACTTTGGGAGGCCAAGGCGGGCAGATCACCCAAGGCCAAGCGTTCAAGATCAGCCTGGTCAACGTGGTGAAACCTCATCTCTACCAAAAATACAAAAATTAGCCGGGGATGGTGGCACATGCCTGTAATCCCAGCTACTTGGGAGGCTGAGGCAGGAGAATCGCTTGAACCCAGGAGGCAGAGATTGCAGTGAGCCAAGATCACTCCATGTACTCCAGCCTGGGCGACAGAACCAGACTCCATCTAAAAAAGAAGAAGAAGAAGGCTACTGCAGTACTCCTGACCAGAGACGATGACAACACCAAGTTTTTGGCCTAAGCAGCTAGAGGATAGAGCTGTCATTAACCCAGATGGGGAAGACTACAGGAGCTATTGAGTTGAAGAGGAGGGGACAAAATTTTAGGAGCTCATTATTGGACACGTTGAGTTTGAGATGCTGATTAAGTAACCCAAGTGTTAATGTCAAGTAGGTAGCTGCATTTGCCAATCTGGATTTCCAGGAGAAATCTGGACTGGTGATATACATGTGGGAGTTGTCAGCATGTGGATAATATTAAACTCCACACATTGGAAAAGACCACCTAAAAACTGAAAATAGATTTAAAAAGAGAGAGAGAGGGAGAGAAGACGTGCCTACCACACAGGGTTGCTGGGTCCTTCCATCACTATATGCAGGAAAGCCCAAGACACACATAGTGTAGGCGCTTGCTATCCACCTCAATAAATTCAGTTTTCTATAGTATTGAAATCACCTTTTCACCTATGTAGCTGGCAGAGTTAAGTATTATAGGTTTACCTCTTCAGAGTAAAATAAACCATCGTAGACATCCATAATTAATGAGGAAAGTGGGCTCTTATCTTTGAATGTTTTTAGTGAAAACTATGGCTACAAGATCAGAATGATGTTTTTAAAATCCTTAGGGATAGGCCAAAACTAATGGACTTAAGTAAGAGGAACAATTCCTTTGACTGTTGAATCAGGAGGCTGAAAAGAAACATTATTATTGCGCAAAAGTCTTGCATAGAATAATCCAATGACACTTTACTAACAACCCCACCCTTATCAACAATGTGTGCTCTCCAAGCCAATCCTCATAAATTAGCAAAGTCAGGCTTTCTTTCTGCAAGAATAGTTACAACGCTCAATTTGTTCCCAAAAATTGTTAAGGGAATATGAAGCTACTCATCATTATTATTATTATTATTATTTTTTTTTTTTTTGAGACGAAGTCTTGCTCTGTCGCCCAGGCTGGAGTGCAGTGGCCGGATCTCAGCTCACTGCAAGCTCCGCCTCCCGGGTTTACGCCATTCTCCTGCCTCAGCCCCCCGAGTAGCTGGGACTACAGGCGCCCGCCACCTCGCCCGGCTAGTTTTTTTGTATTTTTTAGTAGAGACGGGGTTTCACCGTGTTCGCCAGGATGGTCTCGATCTCCTGACCTCGTGATCCGCCCGTCTCGGCCTCCCAAAGTGCTGGGATTACAGGCTTGAGCCACCGCGCCCGGCCTCATCATTATTATTGGATTAAAAAAGAGAGAAATATTTCCTGACAAATCACTCCTGAGTATTTGAATTGTGACTAACACTGGAATCTGGTATAATAATCTTCCCAGAATTACAAAGGAAGTATGTATGAGTTTAAGGGACCTAGAGAAATGTACGATTTGCCAACTACAGAAGTCTAGGGAGGTGAAAAAATGATTGCCAGGAAATAATGGATTGTACAGCACTAATGAATTCTAATGAAATAATAAATCTAATCTTACTCCATGTTTATCCAATTTTTCAAATATTAATTGGCCCAGTAGGGAGAGGTTAACTCAAAATAAATTAACCCAGAATGGGTTGGAAACGTGAAACAAGGACAGAGCCAAATGAAATGAATGCCATAAAAACTGTGTACATAAAGACCAAAGGAGTCCAAATCGGTACACTTTTCACTTCCATCTCTCACACCTAGATAAGCTCAACGTTTGCAGGAGCATCATGTCTTACTCTTCCCGTGTCTGCTCCTCCAGGGCTGGAGGCAGCAGCTTGGCCAGGCTGTCTGCTGGTGGAAGCAGCTTCAGCAGTAGAGGCAGATGTGGTCTGGGGGGCGGCACTGTCCAGGGCTTCCAAAGAGGAGCCAGCAGCTATGGCCTGAGTGAGGAGGCCTAGTAGTGGCTTTGGAGGTAGCTTTAGTGGGGGATTTGATAACCGCTCTGTAGGAGGTGGTTCTAGCTTCAGCAGGATCTCTGGATTCTGCGGGAGTTCTGGATTAGGTGGTGGTGCTAGTGGAGGCTTCTGCAGTATGGCGGTTGTACGGGAGGTGGTGGTGGCAACGGAGGGCTTTTCCCTGGAGGGGAGAAGCAAACCATGCAGAACCTCGGTGACGGCCTAGCCAATTACCTAGACAATGTCAGAGCCCTGGAGGAGGCTAACACCAAATCAAGGAGTGGTGTGACAGATTTGGGCCTGGGTCTGGAGACGGTGGATCTAGAAGAGATTGCAGTAAATACTATCCAATAATTGAAGATCCCAGGAACCAGGTGAGAAACTCAGTGACAGTACTTCTTTTGTACTTATTTATTAAATTTTAGGACAATATGAAATTGTTCTTTTATTTTTTGCTCAATTGTTCCATGCAGAATGTTTCAGATATATATCTGGTAAAAAGAGAGAGAAAAGAAACAAGAAACGTTCCATGATGTCACTCTAGATTTATTTAGAATGTAATTCACACTGGACATTAGTTACTAAAAAATTTTTCTGCAACTATATCTTGACAGTCAAAGGTAAATCAGTAATGACATGTTACTCATTAAAATGTTCATTAGTTTTACTGCGTCTCCTAGATCATTGCAGCCACGATTAATAATGCCAGCATGACTTCCCCAATTGACAAAGCTGGACTTGCAGCAGATGACTTCAAAATGAAGTGAGTTTGTTTCAAAATATCAATTGTTACCATGACAAAAAATAAGACTTACGTTTTTACTTTTAACATAAAATGTATACAAAGGCAATTAGATTCAAGTATCAGATAAATATATTAGTATAAAATATCTACACTGAAGGAAAAAAGGCCAATTTTAATGTGTATTTAATGACAAGCGATTCCAAAATTGGAATTTTGAAAAATGATTTCAGGCCAGGCAGGGTAGCTCACGCGTATAATCCCAGCACTTTGGGAGGCTGAGGAGGATGGATCACCTGAGGTCAGGAGGTCACCTGAGACCAGTCTGGCCAACATGGTGAAACCTCATCTCTACTGAAAATACAAAAAATTAGCCAGGCATGGTGGCACACACCTGTAATCCCAGCTACTTGGGAGGCTGAGGCAGGAGAATCACTTGAACCCAGGAGGTGGAGGTTGCAGTGAGCCGAGATCATGCCATTGCACTCCAGCCTGGGGGACAGAGCAAGACTCCTTTTCGAAATTAATTAATGAATTAATTAAGAAATAAAAATGATTTCATAGTCTTTGTTTAAATATTTTGAAAGAATTTCAACTTGAGCTGGATGTCAGTAGGCAAGTCCTTTTTAAAATAAAGCTTCTCAAAGTAGTTAATCTAATTCATCTATCATATTCCAAAGATCTCCTAAGGTATGAAAACAAGCTCTGTCTATGCCAGTCGGTTGAAGCCTATGTAAATGGCCCGCAAAAAGTACTCAATGAGCTGAATGTGACCACATGAGACCTTAAAATACAGTCGGAAAGCCTAGCAGAAGACCTGCCTTATCTCAAGAACAACCCCAAGGAGGTGGGAGAAAGAAACCCATCAAGGGACTTCCCATCACCATTCAGCAAGATCCCCAACCTCAAAGGATCTTTGCTACTGTGACTTTTGCGTTTCCTCTCCGCCAAGAAAGGAGCACTTTGCAGAGACAGTCCAGTGGGGACGTGACTGTAGAAATGAACTCGGCCCCAGGGGCAGATCTAACCAAGCGGCTGGACTGCATGAGGCAATAGTAAGAGGAACTGGCTGAGCAAAACCTTAGGGAGGCCGAGGACTGGTTCAACAAGCAGGTAGCTCAACCCTAATCCTAACCCGAACCTTAACCTGGCAAAGTGAGAGAAGATAGAAAGTCAGGCAGAGTAATTATAGCTTCTTTGATTTCACTGTACTTTGTTGATTTCGTGCTTGCAAAGTGCATCCCTGCAGACACAGATCTCCACGGATGCTGAAGCAGTTAGCTCGGCCAAGAGTGAGATAATGGAGCTGAAACGAGTCCTCCAGTCCCTGCACTATGAACTGCCGTCTGTCTTGGCCGTGGTAGGTGGGAAAGGGGGGGCACTCACTCAATTTTCTTCTATAGTTTTAAAAAATAGTTTCGCAGACACGGAAGCATGCTGGCAAAACGCTGGCTTTTTGTAAATAATAGTACCTATCTCATAAGGTTGTTATGAGAATTAAATGAGTCAATATTTATAAAATACTTCGAACGGTGGGTGCCTAATAGTGAGTAGGAACTGCTATATAGTTACAGTAGCACTCTCTGATTAATATTTGCTATCATTACTATTACTGGGTATTAATTATCAAAGGTAAATCTCTATTAAGTGGTTCATTTGGAGACACCCTCACCATACAAAATATATGTTTCAGAATTCATTATGTTGAATACCGAGGAGTTATTCTGACAAAGCTTCAATTTTCATGTGCGTTTGTAGCAAAGCTCCCTAGAAGAAACCCTGGCTGACACAGAAGTTGGCTACTTGGCTCAGCTGTCAGAAACTAAGATGCGTATCAGCATCCTGGAGGAGCAGATCTGCCAGATCTGGGGCGAGACTGAATACCAGAACACAGACGATGCGCAACTGCTGGACATCAAGACACACCCGGAGGTGGAGATCGAGACCTACCACCGCTTGCTCGGTGGAGAGGGAGGGTGAGTCACCGATACCTTGATTTTGTTGTTAAAATCACTTTCTTAAAAATGAAGAAATTTGATTCAGAGACTGAGATTTACAGTCTTAGCAAGTTTCAAATCAAGTACAATCTGAAAAGCTAGTAGAAAAAAGAAAAGAAAAAAAACACAGCTTTCCATGGTATCACTCTAGATTTATTTAGAATGTAATTCACACTGGGCGTTAGTTCCTTTACAATTTTCCTGCAACTATATCTTGATAATTAAATGCAAATAATAAATTACATGTTATTCTTTAAAGTGTTCATTAGTTTTTTTGTATCTCCTAGATAACTGCAGTCATTTCTGAGACAGGGTCTCACTCTGTTGCCCACGCTAGAGTGCAGTGGTGTGATTACAGCTCACTGCAGCTTCTACCTCCTAGGCCCAAATGATCCTCCCACATCAGCCTCCTGAGTATGGGGACTACAAACGTGAACCACCATGCCTAGCTAATTTTTTTTTGTCTTTTTTTTTTTTTTTTTGAGACGGAATCTCGCTCTGTCACCAGGCTGGAGTGCAGTGGCGCAATCTCGGCTCACTGCAACCTCTTCCTCCCGTGTTCAAGTGATTCTCCTGCCTTAGCCTCCTGAGTAGCTGGGACTACAGGCACCCGCCACCATGCCTGGCTAATTTTTGTATTTTTAGTAGAGACAGAGTTTCACCATGTTGGCCAGGATGGTCTCGATCTCTTGACCTCATGATCCACCCACCTCGGCCTCCCAAAGTGCCGGGATTACAGGCGTGAGCCACCATGTCCGGTCTAATTTTTTTTACTTTTGGTAGAGACATAGTCTTACCATGTTGCCCAGGCTGTTCTCAAACTCCCGGTCTCACGTAATCCTCCTGCCTCAGCCTCCCAAAGTGCTTGGATTGCAGACATGAGCCATTCACCCAGCATGCTATTAATAATGCCCAGCTGGCATTGTTAATAATGCCAGCATTCACATACAACTTTTGTGTGGGCATATGTTTCCATTTCTACTGGGTATATACCTTAGAGTGGAATGGCTGGGTCATATGTCAGCCCTGTATTTAACCTTTGAGGAACTGCCAGACTATTTTCCACAGTGGCTCCACTATTTTGCATTCCTACCAGCAGTGTAGGAGGGTTCCAACGTCTTCACATCCTCACCAACACTTGTTCCACTTAGAAAGAAAATATGTCTGCTTCTTTAGAGTTTTTGGCCAAAGAGAAGTAACTGATAACAACCATTTCTTTTATTTGTCAATAGTTCCGAGGCCAGAGAAGCTGCATCTAAAGGATCATTCTCTGTGGACTCCAAAGGAAGAATCAGCACAGCTCAATCAAGGGGAAGAGTCGCTTTTTAAAGTAATACTTCCTGCTTACTTAGTGAGCATCCATCATGAATAAAGTGTGCTTTCCTTATCCCCAGAAATCTGGGCTACAATAATTCACTTTAAAGCATGACTTGTGAACCAACCTTTACATTTCCAGTTCTAAAACTCTCCCTGTTTCTCTTTTAGATTCACATAAAAGCAGAGGAACCAGGCTGGTGACGGATAATGACCAACTAATTTCATCTCAAGTCAACAATGTTTCTGATGTAAAATTCAAGAGTGAGATGCAGGCAGCTGAGTCCTGTCCCCAGGATGTAAATGATGACACCTAACAAAGGCGTGGTGAAGCACTGCAGCAAACCTACAGCCACAGAGCTGCAGCTACTTCTGTAATTGTTTTTCAGATTCTTTTGTCTTATTGGTTTGGTTTTGTCTTTAAATTGCAAAACGTGTTTTCCTTCTTAATCATTCTGTGTCAATAAACTTTCTTCCTGTTGCAAATCAACTACATGAATCTTTGTCCTTTTGTTTCACACTGACTTGTTTTATAACAGCTTTATTGAGATATAATTCCTATACCATCACATTCACACTTTTTTTTTTTTTTTTTGAGATGGAGTCTCACTGTGTCACCCAGACTAGAGTGCAGTGGCACAATCTCAGCTCACTGCAACCTCCACCTCCTGGGTTCAAGCTATTCTCCTGCCTCAGCCTCCTAAAAAGCTGGGATTACAGGAGCACACCACCACGCCCGGCTAATTTTTTTTTGTATTGTTAGAACAGACGGGGTTTCGCCATGTTGGCCAGGCTGGTCTCGAACTCCTGACCTCAAGTGATCCACCTGCCTTGGCCTCCCAAAGTGCTGAGATTACAGGCGTAAGCCACCACACCCAGCCCCACTCACACATTTAAAGTGCACAATTCAATGGTTTGCAGCACATTCACTGATGGTACAATTATCACCTCAATCAACTTTAGAACAGTTTTACCACCTCAAAAAGAAATCCCATATCCATGAGCAGTCAGTCCTCATTTTCGCCCAACAAACCCCCACCCCCAGCCTTAGGCAACCAGTAATGCATCTTCTCTCCTATATATTTGCCTATTCTAGACTTTTCACATAAACGGAATCATATGACACGATACGTGGTCTTTGTGTTTGGCTTCTTTCACTTAGCAAGATGTCTTCAACATTCACCCATATTGTAGCATGTATCCATATTTCATTCTTTTTTATTGCTGAATAATGTTCCAGTGTATGGATATACTATATTTTACTTATCCATTCATCGGATGATGAGCATTTAGGTTATTTATGATATTTGGCTATTATGAATAATGCTGCTATGAACATTCACTCACAAATTTTTGTGTAGACATATGTTTTCATGTCTACCGGGACTATACCTTAGAGTGGAATGGTTGGGTCATATCTTAGCCCTGTGTTTAACTTTTGAGGAACCACCCGACTATTTTCCAGAGTGGCTGCACTATTTTACATTTCCAACAGCAGTGTAGGAGGGTTCCAATTTCTTCACATCCTCACCAACATTTGTTAATTATTTTTTAAATTACAGCAATCCTAGGGGATATTCAGTGGTATCTCACTGTAATTTCACACTGACTCTTGAAATCCATTATTTCATGTAGTCCAAAACCATCCCAAAAAAATTATGAAATACCTGATACGGTTGCAGTTTTCCAGCTTTCTTGTGTCAAAAATACACACATATTAAGATGGTGCCGGGCCTTAAAAACCTACCGTCTACCTGTAAAGACAATGTTAATACAAACGAAAATGAAGACTTCATGTGTTTTCAAAAAGAGGAATCAGGGCTGGGTGCGGTGGCTCACACCTGAAATCTCAACACTTTGAAAGGCCAAGGTGGGAAGATCACTTGAGCCCAGAAGTTTGAGACCTGCCTGGGCAAATTAGCCAGGCACTGGGCATAGTGGTGCATGCCTATGATTCCAGCTACTTGGGAAGCTGAGGTGGGAAAATTGCTTGAACCCGGGAGGTCGAGGCTGCAGTGAGCTGAGATGGCACCATGGCACACCAGCCTGGGCAACAGAGTGAGACCCTGTCTCAAAAAAATAAAAATAAAAAAAATACAAGAGGGATGATGAGGAATGACTTGAGCTTTCAGATAGCAAAACATTCATGAAGTGTGGATACTCCCCAACGCAGATGCATCCAGCTCCAGCTGCTGGCGTATGGGCTGCTAGCAGCTACCTTCACAGGGTTCTGCTTTCCCCAGGATTATGCCCCTTCAGGAGAGTGCCCGTGGGACCGTAACTGGCTTATAGGGGATACAAAGTTCTGGTCCCCCTGTCTCAAATTAGAACAACTCTGAAGGACCAGCCCCATCCACGGCCCCTCAAAGGATCAGCAGAAGCCTTCATTAAAATAGCATTGCATTGGCCTCTCTCTATACCCATTCCAGTCATCCCCATCTGCTGACAGGTTTGTCTTACAAAAGAACTCCCTAACAAACTTCTGCACACATCTCTCCGTCTCAGAGTCTGTTTCCAGGAAACACAAGTTTAAAAAAAAAAAAAAAAGTATTATTTACAGCGATTAGAACAATGTGCCACTGACACAGGCATGAACACCCCAGAAAAAGGCCCATCTGTATGTAAGAATGACATTTTCACATCAGTCGTGGACAAGTAGATCATTCCATAAAGGCTGCTGAAATAACTAGCTAACTAAGGGGTGGAAGCCAGGATGGGGATGAGGCTAAGGAGGGTGTTGAATAGTTATATCACACACACCAAAATAAATTCTACACACATTGCAGAAGAAAATAAACTGTTACAGACTTTAAATTTGTTTAATTATGTATTTGGGGAAGGGTGATGGCTTGTTTCATCAAAAACAAAAACATCGTGAAGGGAAAGGAGGACAGATTTCTATCAAGAAAATAATGTGAAATAAGAAGCAAAAGAAAAAATAAATTTAGTGAAGCACGGTGAAAACCTACTCCAACACCAAGGGAAGCCTGTGCAGCCAGACCACAGAGTCCAGATGTGGACCGCACGATTTAAATCACTATACCCTAGCTGCAGTTTGGCACCACCTGCTGTCTGCTGTCTTATCTGTCTAAAATCAAGAGGATTTGGGGATTTACAAATTTCCAAGAAAGCAGCAGTTCCAGGAATGGGCAGCCTGTTCAGTTGCCCTGACTCATCCTCAGCCTCCCCATTCCCCCAACTTCTCCCTAGCCACCCCATCCGCCTGCCCACCTGCCATATATCCCCCCCAACACTCCAGAGGATAAGAACTTTAGCCTACCCTCTTTGGGGCTGCATGTAGAATGGAAGCCAACAGCCGATCACTTTAAGTCTAGATTTTCAGCAATGCCACATGGTACCCAGGGTTTTCACTGCACTTGTCATATACAGCCATCCAAGAGCTGATGTCCCCAATATATAAACTCAGGAACAGAGACAACCCTATCAGTAAGAAATGGATACATGATATACACAAGAAATTCATAAAATACGAATCGCCAACAAACATTAAAAAGTGATGATGTCCAACATCTCTTGTAATCAAAGAAAGGCAAATTAAAATAATGAGATGCCATGTTCAGCATCAAAACAGGCCCAATTTGTTTAATAACAATAAATACCTATTTTAGCCAGGGTGTAGGGAAAAGTCACTAATACCTTGCTGGATGGAGTGTAAACTAGCAAAACCTTTAAGAAAACAATTCAGCAACAGGTATCAAAAGCCTTTTTAAGAAAAGAGCATATCCTTAGAGCCAGCAGTTTCATTTCTAGGAATTTATTCTTACATAATTAATTATTAATATATGTGTACTCCTCTCAGCTGTTTATTATAGTGAAACGTTAGCTATAATAAAATATTCAACAATGAAGAATCAATAGGCTAAGTTATGAAACACCCATCAAAGTCCATCAAAGGACGGTCACACAGCCACTAAGAATGTTCAAGTTCATGTATTGACCTAAAAAGATGTCAATGGTCTATTGAGAAATAAAAACCAGAGTTTTAAGACAATATGTACAGTATGATTCGCTTTTATAAGAACATAATTACACGTATATTAACACTGTATGTGTTAGTCTGTTCTCACACTGCTGTAAAGAAATATCCGAGACTGGCTAATTTGTAAAGAAAAAAGGTTTAATTGGCTTACGGTTCTGCAGGCTGCGCAGGAAGCATAGCAGCTCCTGCTTCTGGAGAATCCTCAGAAAACTTACAATCATGGCAGAAGGTGGAGGGGAAGCTGGTATGTCTCACATGACCAGAATGGGAGGGAGAGGGGGCAGGGAGGTGCCACACACCTTTAAACAATCACATTTCACAAGAACTCACTATCACAGTAACAGCACCTGGGGGAGGGATGGTGTTAAACTGTGAGAAACTGCCCCCCGCGCAATGATCCAATCACCTTCTACCAGGCCCCACCTTCAGCATCAGGGATTACATTTCACCGTGAGATTTGGATAGGGACACAGGCCCAAACCATATCACTGTACTTACTTTTCTTTTTGTTTTAAAAAAAAGCAAAACCAATATACATCCAAATGTTAACAGTGACTATTTTGGGATAGTGAAATTATGAGTGATCTTTATTTCCTGCTGTTTGTTTACATACATTTTCTTATTTTTCTGAAATAAACTGTAGAACTTGCAAAATTTTAAAATCTTTAAAGATAAACCATCTATATGTTTAATTTTTTTAAATGAATACTCTCCGTTTTGTTTTGTTTTGTTTTGTTTGAGATGGTGTCTCGCTCTGTCGCCCAGGCTGGAGTACAGTGGCACGATCTCAGCTCACTGCAACCTCCGCCTCCCCAGTTCAAGCGATTCTCCTGCCTCAGCCTCCCAAGTAGCTGGGACTACAGGGATGTGACACCACACCAGGCTAATTTTTTGTATTTTCAGTAGAGACGGGGTTTCACCATGTTAGCCAGGATGGTCTCGATTTCCTGACCTCATGATCCACCCACCTCGGCCTCCCAAAGTGCTGGGATCACAGGCATGAGCCACTGCGCCCGGCCTCTCCTTTTTTATTGTCAAAGAAAAATACAAGAAGGACCAAGTGATAAGTAATGTGGTAGAAACTGTAAGAATAATAAGAAAAAAAATTATGCGGGGAGAAGGAGAAACTGGTAAATTAAGGGTTGGAGTGTTCCAGAAGAGTGTTCCAGAAGAGATAGCCGTTGAAAAGTGGTAAAATTTGGATACATAAAAAGAAAAGAATAAGGTGTGATTTGAGGCCTTGTTCCAAGATCAGTCACATCAAAAGTACTTCTAGAAACATCTAGTCACCTCCAATGAATGGGTCACAAGTTTGTACCTAAAGATCATCCATTAGTCCTCGTTAAAAATATGTGCTTGTGTGCACTCTACACACAGAAAGGTAATGGTAGGTCCTGGACTTGCTGTTGAATGCCACTGTGGGAAGGACACGGGCTTACCTGGCACCCTTCAACCAAGGTTTCCTGGGCACCTGGTTTCTCCGTCTCCCTCCAGGGTACAGGCACCAAAAGAGAAGCACAACTGCTTGCTGGGACCTTCTCCTCACTCCATCTAGTCAGCCTCCACATCACAACTGAGTCCTGTTCCTTTTCTCCCTTTCTGGAAGGATCTGGCTTCATAGACAGTATTCCTACTGGCTCTTCTCCACGTTCTGGTAACAATATGGATGTCCCCCTGTGTCCTAATCCCACAGCCTCTTATCCCAGCTCAAATCTGCAGACTCTGATTAGCTCTGCCCAACCCCAGTCACAGCTTTGCCATGGCTTCTTCAGGGCCCTCTCCTCCTAGGGTAAGCCCTGTACCCCTTCTCTCCCAGCATGCCCCAGGGCCACTGCAGGTAGGCTGAGCACCCCAGCCTGTCCCTGTCACTGTGCCTGGGGTGAGTCTTGCCAGGAATGGTCTGATGAGCACAGAGATCACCCACCGGGTAATAATAATTTGACTAACTACCAGAAAGGTCTCCAAGAGTGCTGCCATTGCCTTATATGTGGTATTCTCTTATAATTATTTTAATCTGTTCTATACCCAGTTATGTCTCTTTCCCACTTCTAATCTTGTGTGTTTTGGACCTCTCTCTCTTTTCCTAATTAGGCTCATGAAGAGGTTGTCTATTTAATTGATCTCTAAAAGTATCAGCTTTTCAACGTATTTATGTATTTTTTTCTTTTCTGTTTGAATAATTTCAGCCTTTATTTTTACTAATTTATTTTTATATTTTTTAGTTTATCTTGCTGTTCTTTAAAAGAAATTTTTATACTAAATTTCTTCATCTGTGGTCTTTCTTTTTTAACAATGCAGCCATTAGAGGCTATAAATTTTCTTTATTGTTCAAAGTTAGCTATATCCCAAAAGACCAGGTATGAAGTGCTTTTCTTTTTACTTTTTTTTTTTTTTTTTAAGAGATGGGGTCTTGCTCTGTCACCCAGAGTGGAGTGCGGTGGCACAATCATAGCTCACTGCAGCCTCAAATTCATAGGCTCAAGAGATCCTCCTGCCTTGGCCTCCCAAAGGACTGGGATTACAGGCATGAGCCACCATGCCTGGACTTTTTCACTACTTTCTGGTTTGTCATATTTGGTCCAACAGTCATAAAAGGCTTCTTTTTCTCCTGTGATACCCAGGTGGGTATCCTAACATTCAATTCAATTCTGACACTAACTATCTGGAATTAGTGTTAGACTCTGCAAGTTGAAAAGCTCTGTCTCACAAGACTGCCCTCACTGTAGAGGCTAGTCACAAGTATCAGGTCTCCAGGTGATGTGGTTTGGATCTGTGTCCCCACCAAATATCATGTTGAAATGTAATCCCCAATGCTGGAAGTGGGGCCTGGTGGGAGGTGATTGAATCATGGGGGCCACTTCTCATGGTTTAACACCATCCCCACCTTGGTACTGTGTTTGTGACAGTGAATGAGTTTTTGTGAGATCTGGTTGTTTAGAAGTGTGTGGAATCTCCCCACTCTCTCTCTTGCTCCTGCTCCGGCCATAGAAGACACGTCTGCTTCTCCTTTGCCTTCTGCCATCATTGTAAGTTTCCTGAGGCCTCCCCAGAAGCAAAGCAGATGCCAGCATCATGCTTCCTGTACGCCCTACAGGACTGTGAGCCAATTTCTTTGTAAATTACCCAGTTTCAGGTATTTATTTATTTATTTATAGCAGTGCAAGAACAGATTTGTACACCAGGTTACCCACACCTCTAATTTGCTACAAAGTTTGGGGTTTCCACAATTTTCCCCACTTCAGTTTGGATAATTTCTAGAATGGCTCACAGGACTCAGGAAAACATTTTGCCTACTATTACCAGTTTATTATAAAGGATCCAACTCAAGAGCAGTTAAATGGAAAGGATAAATAGGGCAGGATATGGGGGAACAGGCACAGAACTTCCATGCCCTCTCTGCACATGCCATACTCCCAGTACCTCCACATGTTCATCAACCCAGAAGCTTTTGAAGCCCCATTATTTAAAGCAGTAGTCCCCAACCTTTTTGGCACCAGGCTCTGGTTTTGTGGAAAACAGTTTTTCCATAGACCAGGTGGGCAGAATGGTTTTGGGACGATTCAAGCACATTACATTTATTACGTACTTTATTTCTATTATTATTATTACATTGTAATATAAAATGAAATAATTATACAACTCACCATAACATAGAATCAGTGGGAGCCCTGAGTTTGTTTTCCTGAAACTAGACAGTCCCATCTGGGGGTGATGGGAGACAGTGACAGATTATCAGGCATTTAGATTCTCATAAGGAGCCCACAACCTAGATCCCTTGCAAGTGTGGTTCACAATAGGGTTCATGCTTCTATGAGAATCTAATGCCACTGCTGATCTGACAGGAGGTGGAGCTCAGGCGGAAATACTTGCGCAGCCTCCACTCACCTCTGGCTGTGTGGCCCGGTTCCTTCATACAATTCCCAGGGACTGGGGACCCCTGACTTAAGGGTTATGTAGGTTTCATGACATAGACATGAGTCTGGCTATTTGTGATTAACTCAATACCCAGCCCCTCTCCCCTCCCCAAAGGTTAGGAGATGTAGCTGAAAGTTCTAAGCTTCTAATCAAGCCCTGGTCCTCTGGAGACCAGTCCTCATCCTGAAGCCATTGAGAGGCCACAAGCCATTTCATCAGTATTCAAAAGACACTCTCATCATTAATATATATTTCCCTTTATACCACAGTTATCTAAGAGAAGGTATCAACACACAAAGATTTTTCTGGTTGTCTTTTTTATTGTTTAGTTCTAATTGTAACTCTGATCAAGAACATTGTCTTGAAAGAATTTCTAGGCGAGTATCGCTTTCCTCAGTTGGGTGCCTTTATGAGAGCTTTCCTTGGAGTAGACACATACAGGCCAGTTAAGGAGATCTCTAGGCACAATTTCCACTTTACCCAGTCCTCAAGTATAAGCAGTGAACTTTTGCAGCTAATGCTCTAATAAAGAAAATCCCTCCTGGCTGGGTGCAGTGGCTCACGCCTGTAATCCCAGCATTTTGGGAGGCCGAGGCAGGCAGATCACCTGAAGTTGGGAGTTCCAGACCAGCCTGACCAACATGGAGAAACCCCGTCTCTACTAAAAATACAAAATTAGCCGGGCGTGGTGGTGCATGCCTGTAGTCCCAGCTACTCAGGAGGCTGAGACAGGAGAATTACTTGAACCCAGGAGGCAGAGGTTACAGTGAGCCAAGATCATGCCATTGTACTCCAGCCTGGGCAACACGAGCGAAACTCTGTCTCAAAAAAAGAAAAAAAAATGGAAAAGAAGAGAAAAAAAGAAAATCCCTCCTAATTATAATATAAAACACTTTCTAAATCAGAGAAGTAATACATTTAATTACTGGATTGCTAAAAATTAGAGCTGGAAGGGAACCTGAAAAGTGGATAGACCAATATAATAATTTTACAGATGAGGACACGGTAGCTTGGTCGAGAGACATCAACTGTTCTCAAATGTTGTGTTATAGTTCTGGTGGACAGAGGACAAGAGACATGAGACTGATGAAGCTTTCTTCTGAGCCTATCATATAAAATACCATTATATACAATACGATCTTATATAAAATACCATGCCATTCTTTTGCTATGAAGCTACTATTTAAGCCCTGGATTCCTTGACCAAAGATTTGCAGCTTCTCTGACATCAGAGGGCAGCAGGAGGTTGAGGGGTCAAGCTCGAAGAGACAGAGCAGGAAGGCCCAGTGTATGGACTTAGCATTGGCAAGAGGCACGGGGGCTGGGCCCTACTGCTCAAGTTATGATCTGGGTTGTTCATGCTTTTGGATTCTCTGAAGAGATGACTACTGTCTGTCTGGTATGAAGAAAGGCACAAAAGGACTTTTTAAGCAGAGTCAATCCTTGAAAACTGTGCTTACTTCAAACTGTCTTGACTGTGGACCCTGGAGGACAAAGCATCCCAACCCCCACAAAGTCGCTCACCCATTATCTTAACTCTCCATAAACTCACAGAATGATCTTCAGGAAACATAGAGAATTGAGTTATTTAGAGATTTGAAAGCACTCACATACAAGAACAAAGCCAGGTGATTTTTCTCCCAGAAGAAAATTTGGTAAAATGGCATGACCAAGCAGATGCTTCCTGGTGGAGAAGAGAAAGCCTCCAAATAGACGCATTTAAGTGAAACCAGGAAGAGAAAGAATGGATGAGGGTGATGGGGAAGGAGAGAAAGTGGTGCCGGAAGAGAAACAGCCACAGAATTGGTGGATTTCTGGGGTGTGACAATGGCACACCCAATCCATCCATGGGTGGTGCTAGATCTACTGGAGTGAGTTCTTGGTCATGTTATTATTGCAAAACCTTTTTTCTTTTCCAAGTAGTTGAGCCTGGTGGTGCCTACAGCAGGCACCAGCTGGAAGCTGGCCCAAACAATGATTCCCTACAGCAAGGTCCCCGGTTGACTCTTGCCTGACCTTTCTACCCTCTTCCCAAACAACATATCCTCTTAACTGCCAAGCCCCGCTCTCCACCAGCACACGCTGAGAATCACTAACCCAGAAGTCGAGCATAAAGATTCAGAAAACAAAACACAACACATAGTAAAGAACTGAAGTAATCAGTGACCCAAGTTGTTCATGAAGACAATCAGGCCATGTTAGTTCTTACTAATTCAAGGAATATTTACTGTCTATCTACTATCTGTCATTGCAAAGGCATTGCAAAGAGACTGTTCACACATTAAATCTATACTTTCCAATGTGTCCAAAAGAAAGAAAATTGGTGTATTAAAGAGATATCTGCACTCCCATGCTTATTACAGCACTATTCACAATAGCCAAGATTTAGAAGCAACCTAAGCGTCTGTCGACAGTAGAATGGATAAAGAAAAAGTGGCACAGTCGAGGCGCGGTGGCTCACGCCTGTAATCCCAGCACTTTGGGAAGCCAAGGAGGCGGATCATGAGGTCAGGAGTTCAAGATCAGCCTGGCCAATGTGGTGAAACCCCGTCTCTACTAAAAATACAAAAATTAGCTTGGAGTGATGGTGGGCGCCTGTAATCCCAGCTACTCGGGGAGCTGAGGCAGGAGCTGAGGCAGCTTGAACACGGGAGGTGGAGGTTGCAGTGAGCTGAGATCGCGCCATTGCACTCAAGTCTGGGCGACAAGAGTGAAACCTGTCTTAAAAAAAAAAAAAAAGTGGCACATATACACAATGGAGTACTATTCAGGCATGAAAAGAATGAGATCCTGTCATTTGCAATAACGTAGATGAAACCGGAGGTCATTATGTTAAGTGAAATAAGCCAAGCACAGAAAGACAAACTGTGTATTCTCACTTACTTGTGGGAGCTAAAAATTAAAACAATTGAACTCATGAAGATAGAGAGTAGAATGATGATTATCAGATGCTAGGAAGGGAAATGGGGGAGGAGGGGGAAAGTGAGGACGCTTGATGGGTACAAAAAATAGTTAGAAAAAATGAATAAGACCTAGTATCTCATAGCATAACAGAGTGATTATAATCAATAATAATTTACTTGTATAATTTATAATAACTAAAAAATAGTATAATTGGAATGTTTGTAACACAAAGGATAAGTGCTTGAGGTGATGGGTACCCATTTACCCTGATGGGATATGTACACCTATATCAAAATATCTCATGTACCCCATAAATCTGTATACCTACTATGCACCCACAAAAGTTAAAAGTTAAAATTTTTTTTAAATATATACTTTCCCTTCTTTTTTACTGTCTGCCACAGAAAGTTTTGTCAACATTCAACAAATACTCTAAACCCAACAACTTCCCTTAACTACTCTGATCTGATGCTTCTACCTGAAAAACACACAACAGACTATTTTCTCGAATGAACAGAAGATAGAATCCCCAAGTTCTCTTCTCAAGTCTGTAAAGATCCATCAGGAGCCATAGGCCATGCATTTCAGTATTTGGTTTTCCTACTAGTCTAAAAACCCGCAATATATTAATCTGAAAAATATTCAAATACTAGTAATCTATCCCACACACACACACACACACACAAATTGATGGTTATTATCTGCAAATCATTCTGCACTTATTACTGAAATCATATTCTATAAGGAAATATACCTTTTATATGATTCTTTACAGGTAAAAATAAACTTCTAATCACAAACTATTCAAAATTTGAACTGGGAGCCCAGACACACCTAAGATTCAATCTGTCTCTCTCTCTTTTTTTTTTTTTTTTCTGAGATGGAGTCTCGCACTGTTGCCCAGGCTGTAGTGCAGTGGCCCAATCACAGCTCACTGCAACCTCCACCCACTGGGTTCAAGCAATTCTCCTGCTTCAGCCTCCCAAGGAACTGGGATTTAAACGTGCTCTCAGCCAAATGCAAGTCTTTGTGAAAATGGAAAGATTACATTTCACAGTTTTAAATGGGAGAAAAACTCTGTGACTGTTCCTCCCATTGCCAGTATTTGCATACCATTTAATCATTAGGGTTTAGGTTTCTTTGGTTTCATAGCTTTAGGGATGGGCGAGGCAGGATGACCAACACATTATGTGTGGTGCATTTTTTAGCTACTTTAGAAGGGCGTCATAAAAATTACTCCCAGCTTAACAATTTAAAAGTTTGTACACTTTGTACCCCTTGGAGACATGTCACCTTAAATATGAAGAAGAGTAACATCACACTCCTGTGAAAACAGTACAGGGAGAGCACAAAAGCCACATAAGAGCTACATGGTAAAGGGAATCATCACTTATTTAATCATGTGTCCCAATCAAATACAATTTAAGGAAGAATTAAAAGGAGAACATTGTTTAACAAAATGATTGAATATAAAGACTAAGGTATGCACATAGTTTAACAGAGACTGGCAAAATAAGGAAAAAATTCTTAAATAAACAAAAGTCAGCTACTTAAGTTTAAAGCTAAGGAGGATACAAAATATTTGAAGCATCTGTTTTTTAAGACTTTTTTTAAATGGTGGTAAAATACATATAACATAAACATCATCTTAATCATTTATAAGTTTACAGTTCAGTAGTCTTAAATGCACTGACATTATTGTGCGGCCAATGTCCCAAACTCTTTTCATATTGCAAAACTAAATTCTATGCCCAGTAAGCAACAACTGTCTATCCCCAACCCTTCAACCACTGGCGACTCCCATTCTACTTTCTGTCTCTATGAATTTGACTACTCTAGGCATCTCATAGTACTGGAATTATACAGTGTCTGTCTTTCAAAAAGACACTATTAAACCAGTGAAGTGACTAGAAGACATGAATGGAAACAGTCTAAAGTACAAAGGGACAAACAACCATGAAGCACAAAGGGAACTCAGGAGGGTTCAGAATCTATAAAATCACTCCAATTGTAACACTAGTTATCAGAAGTAGATACAAATCCTCTTTTATCTTTAAAATGAAGGCAGGAAGTATCAGCATCATCTCTTCATTTCTTGAAATGTGACTCAAAAAGGAAGTTACTCTCTTTTTATCAGACTAGAATTCAATCAGAAAGAAAAGCACATTTAAATGATCTGCCTAAAAACTTTTCAGTTTTTCTTAGACGTTAGCTACTTGAATAAACATGTTGCTGAGATCTAATAATACTTACCTGGAAAACCATTATTTATGTTTTTCTTATGAACTATATAAAAACATAATTTTTACAAATTATATGCTTTTTGTATGTTGTACAAAATACAAAAAAAAGAGAAAACAATAACTTAAAATCACAAACTTCAACAACCTTAAAAAACATGCTGATTGAAATAATCAAAGAGATAGATGCTTAATCAAATCTGAAATTATTGCTGATGTGAAAGCTAATTTCAACTTTTGAGAACAATATGAATAAAAAAGTTACGTGATTGATGGGAAATTTTTATTCTCATCATATTAAGTATTTCAATTACATTTGTTAACCTGGAGATATTCTCTGCAAATGTGAAATCATGAAGCAAATTTAATAGAACTACACTTCCAGAGAAAAGTTACCAGTCATCAAAACCTCTGAAAGATTAAAACAGTAATTCTGAAAATTGTTTTGTTTTGCTCCACCTTATTCTTTTTTTTTTTTTTTTTTTATGGGTATAGTAAATGCCCCAGGGCTCTGACCTAACTTCAGAGAAGTGTTCAAGAAAAAGAAATTATCCAATTACGGATTACCAAAACTGTAACAAGGATTAAGAAGTGACAGAGAAAAGGAACACCCTCAAAGTGTGTATATATAGGCCAAAAAGGCAGCCTTGAATACATCGTTTGTCATCACCTCTCCTATTCACCTGGACAAGCTCACGTTTGCAGGAACACGATGTCTCACTCGACTCGTGTCTCCTCCTCCAGGGCTGGAGGCAGCAGCTCAGCCAGGGTGTCTGCCGGTGGAAGCAGCTTCAGTGGTGGAAGCAGATGTGGTCTGGGGGGCAGCTCGGCCCGGGGCTTCCGAGGAGGAACCGGCAGCTGTGGCCTGAGTGGGGGGTCTAGCAGTGCTTTCGGGGGCAGCTTTGGAGGGGGCTTTGGTAGCTGCTCAGTAGGAGGTGGTTTTGGGGGAGCTTCAGGCTCTGGGGCAGGATTTGGTGGGGGTTCTAGCTTTGGCGGGGTCTCTGGATTTGGCAGGGGTTCTGGATTCTGTGGGAGTTCTGGATTCAGCAGTGGTGCTAGTGGAGGCTTCTACAGCTATGGTGGTGGTATGGGAGGTGGTGTTGGCAATGGGGGGCTTTTCTCTGGAGGGGAAAAGCAAACCATGCAGAACCTCAATGACCGCTTGGCCAATTACCTAGACAAGGTCAGAGCCCTGGAGGAGGCTAACACTGATCTGGAGAACAAAATCAAGGAGTGGTATGACAAATACGGGCCTGGGTCTGGAGATGGTGGATCTAGAAGAGATTATAGCAAATACTATTCAATAATTGAAGAGCTCAGAAACCAGGTTAGACTCTATCTGTGCCTGAGTTTCTAGTATTTGTGGATCTTTCACTTCTTTTCGGATCATGTACTATAATGAAAATTTTAAGTTAAGAAATTATTTGAAAATATATTTGCTTGTTACACATGCAAAGTGGGACCTGATGTGTCTTAATTATTATAATACTTTATGTGACATTAATTTTCTGTTTCCATCTCAGTTTCAGTATTTCTACATAAGAGGAAAACTTATACAATACCAGGCAGCTAATTATCATTTATATATAAGAATGACAGCAGTGAGTCAACATTAGTTTAATTATTTATGATGAATTCTGACAGACTGACATATTTTATTGTCTTACTAGATTTAAATATTCTTTAGGATGATTTTTCTTCCTAGAAAATCTGGTGCAAACATTACATAAGAATGTAGTAGAATCTAAAATGTTTAGCCACTTTTGTATGGGAAATAAATTTCTAAAGACTTTTTTGGAAGCGAAATACAATTTTTGCACTATTTCCTGAAAAAGTGCATGAGATAATCTAACAAAGTAGCAGAAATATGCAGAGGGCTATATCCTGTAAAACAGGTTCCTGTGCCTAGTCCAATAAATGTGCAAACGGTTATCTTTTTGCAGAAAGTTGTAGTCCTAAATATACCAGCCCCAGATATACAGGTGTCGTTACTAAGTAAGTTTGCAAAGCAAGTCACCTTTAAGAGCTAATAACACAGGCCAGGCACTGTGGCTCACACCTGTAATCCCAGCACTTTGGGAGGCTCAGGCCGGCAAATCACTTGAGGTCAGGAATTTGAGATCAGCCTGGCCAACATGGTGAAATCCCATGTCTACTAAAAATACACACACAAAAAAAATTAGCTGGGCATAGTGGCACGCACCTATAATCCCAGCTAATCAGGAGGCTGAGGTGCAAGAATCAGTTGAACCTGGGAGGCAGAGATTGCAGTGAGCCGAGATCTCCCCACTGCACTCCAGCCTGGGCAACAGAGCGAGACTCTGTCTCTACACACACACACACAAAAAGAGCTAATAACACAGGCAACATCTACCCTTACAGGTAGGCATGCAGACACAAGGTAAAAATCATTCGTGATTCACTTACTATTAACATCTTTTTTTAGATCATTGCTGCCACTGTTGAAAATGCTGGGATCATTTTGCAGATTGACAATGCCAGATTGGCTGCTGATGACTTCAGATTGAAGTAAGAAACATAAAGACTTGAAAACAAGGGTCATGGGGAAAAAAATAAATTTTATTTCATTTTATAAATACACATATATATATATACACACACACACACTAGAAGATCATGACCTAAATTTACAAACATCCCAAGGGTAAACTTTAGACCATTATTTCATCAAAAAGAAAAAGAAAAAAGAAGGAGGCAAATTTAGAGCGAGAATTTTATTATAAAAAATGTTAGACATGATTAGAATTAATATTACACTGGGATTTTTCTTTATAAGGGAAAATTTCCCAAGAGAAAACTTAGTAACCTTTATTTATGAAAATGCCCACAGGTGAGAAGTTTTTCAATATGTAAGAACGGAAGGTACTCTTTGAAACACGGCCAGGTGAGCTTGCAGTACTTTTTGCCTTACTGCTGTCCCTTCCAGGTATGAGAACGAGCTGTGTCTCTGGCAGACCGTGGAGGCTGACATCAATGGCCTGCGGAAAGTCCTGGATGACCTGACTATGACCCGATCTGACCTGGAGATGCAGATTGAGAGTCTCACCGAGGAGCTAGCCTACCTGAAGAAGAACCACGAGGAGGTAGGAACATGTTCTACATAAATGAATAACTCCCGCTAACATATTTCTCCCCACGTGCATTCTATACAAATAAAATTGGCTGGGTGCAGTGGCTCATGCCTGTAGTCTCAGCTACTCTGGAGGCTGAGGCAGGGGGATCCCTTGAGCCCAGGAGTTGGAGGCCACAGTGAGCTATGATCATGCCACTGGATTCCAGCCTGAGCAACAGAGAGATAGTGTGTCTCTAAAAAAGTAAAATAGGCCGGGCACAGTGGCTCATGCCTGTAATCCCAGCACTTTGGGAGGCCAAGGGAGGCAGATCACAAGGTCAGGAGTTTGAGACCAGCCTGACCAACATGGTGAAACCCCGTCTCTACTAAAAATACAAAAATTAGCGGGGTGTGATGATGCCCAGCTGTTGTGCCTGCAATCCCAGCTACTCAGGAGGCTAAGGCAGGAGAATCGCTTGAACTGGGGAGGCGGAGGTTGCAGTGAGCCGAGATCAAGCCACTGCACTCCAGCCTGGGCGACAGAGCAAGACTCCGTCTCAAAAAAAAAAAAAGGAAAATAAACTCAATTTTATCTAAGTGAATTTCCCACACACTATGACCAGGAAACAAAAGTAATCATGAGTAAATTCTATCTAGATTTGATTTTTTTTTTCCTTTCAGTGTCCTATTTCCAAATTGTTGTCTAGGCGCATATTAGGAAATCATCGCTTTTCTTTTTTTTTTTTTGGATTTTTAGTAGAGACGGGGTTTCACCGTGTTAGCCAGGATGGTCTCGATCTCCTGACCTCGTGATGCGCCCACCTCGGCCTCCCAAAGTGCTGGGATTGCAGGCGTGAGCCACCACGCCCGGCCTGGGAAGTCATCACTTTTCTATTTGCATCACGATGGTCTTTTTTCCTTCATGCTAGGAAATGAAGAGTATGCAAGGAAGCTCTGGAGGGGAGGTGACTGTAGAAATGAATGCTGCTCCGGGGACCGACCTGACCAAATTATTGAATGACATGAGGGTGCAGTACGAGGAGCTGGCTGAGCAAAACCGCCGAGAAGCTGAGGAGCAGTTCAATAAGCAGGTAGATCCTCTCTGCTGAGAACCCAAGCCAGTAGCCACACACAAGCCGCTTCTGCTCCGTTCACCAGCCTACAACAGCTGCATTATATTTGTATTTAGAGTGCATCACTACAAGCACAAATCTCCACTGATGCTGGGGCAGCCAGTTCTGCCAAGAATGAGATAACAGAACTGAAACGTACCCTGCAAGCCCTGGAAATTGAGCTTCAGTCCCAACTGGCCATGGTATGTGCAAATAGCTTTTCACATTTTCCAACAGGGAGTTAGGCAAGTGCAATTTTCTTTCTTTGCCAAGAGGTTCACTAGGCACATAAAAAAGGCGGTGTTAAGGAGAACTGCATTATGATTATAGAAAGCATTAAAAGTTAATGTACTCTATTTCACATAAAAGATTTAGTTTAAAAAGAAGTGCCAACCAAAATTGAAGAAGCAATGATATAACAATATAGGTTATATGGCGACGCTACACTTCTAGTGCCACATAAAATTGCATTTTTAAAAAATCATCCAATGATTTATTTTCATCATGAATTTTTTATTTGCTTTTTCTCTTAGAAAAGCTCCCTGGAAGGAACCCTGGCTGACACAGAAGCTGGCTACGTGGCTCAGCTGTCAGAAATTCAAACGCAGGTCAGTGCCCTGGAGGAGGAGATCTGCCAGATCCGGGGTGAGACTAAATGCCAGAACGCAGAGTACGAGCAACTGCTGGACATCAAGACACGCCTGGAGATGGAGATCGAGACCTACCGCCGCCTGCTCGATGGAGAGGGAGGGTAAACCAAAGTCGTGAACAAACTAAAATGCATACCTTAGTGAATTTATTTTAGAAAACCAAAATGAGACTCAGGGGGTAGACTTGTATATAGAGAGAGTAATAAAATAACAGACACAAGCTGGGTGCAGTGGCTCAGGCCTGTAATCCCAGCACTTTGGGAGGCTGAGGTGGGAGAATCACGTGAGCCCAGGAGTCCAAGACCAGCTTGGGCAACAAAGCAAAACCCCGTCTCTACAAAAAATAATATTTAAAAAATTAGCTGAAGGCTGGCGCAGTGGCTCGTGCCTGTAATCTCAGCACTTTGGGAGGCCAAGGCAGGCAGATCACATGAGGTCAGGAGTTCGAGACCAGCCTGGCCAATATGGTGAAACCCTGTCTCTACTAAAAATACAAAAATTAGCCAGGCGTGGTGGTGCACACCTATAGTCCCAGCTACTCAGGGGACTGAGGCGGGAGGATCACTTGAACCCAGGAGGTTGAGGCCGCGGTGAGCTGTAATCATGCCACTGTACTCTAGCCTGGGTGACAGAGCGAGACCCTGTCTCAAAAAAAAAAAAAAAAAAATAGCTGGGCATGGTGGTGCACACCTGTAATCCCAGATACTGGGGAGGCTGAGACAGAAGGATCATTTGAGCACAGGAGTGCAAGGCTGAACAAGAAAGTAACAGACACAATCCAATTAAAACACATCCAAAGCTTCATCTTGAGGAATCCCCGGGGCGGAGGGTTTCTCCTGCCTTTGCAAACTGCAAAGGAAAACAATTCTTTTTTTTTCTCCAGTGGTTCTAGTTTTGCAGAATTTGATGGTAGAAACTCAGGATCCACAAACATGGGATCCAGGGATCTGGTATCTGGTGACTCAAGATCTGGAAGTTGTTCTGGTCAAGGACGAGGTAGACATTTTTTTTAATGTTGATGATAATTCTGTAATTTAAAAGTAAAGGCATACTTTGCTTGTCATACTAAAAGTGTCTGCTATTGTTTACATAATCTTACCCAGAGAGAACACGTTGAATGCATATGATTGCATTTCTCTTGCTCTGTGTTTCTGTGATAGTTTCCAGACTGACATTGCAATCCCATGATTTTCAGATTCAAGCAAGACTAGAGTAACTAAGACCATCATAGAGGAGTTGGTGGATGGCAAGGTTGTCTCGTCTCAAGTCAGCAGTATTTCTGAGGTGCAAGTTAAATAAGGAACTTCCAGATCAACAAGAGTGTCTTTCAAAGAAAAAAAAAAATCAAGGACACAAGTGAAGAAATGGCATCAATCTAGGCATATTTCTGGATAATTTCAGGAAAAGCTTCAGTCCAGAAATGGATGACTAGCCAATTTTTCTGCATCTTCTTCTTTCCTCATTAGAATGCTCTTGAAATAGCTGAATTAACAACTTTGCTCTAATTGTTTCTTTGCTTCAATAAATTTACTTTTGCAAATTAATTTGATTATTACTTACTTTTTTAAAAAGTATTTTACCTAGGAAGGAAGCTATCATCGATGATCTAGCTGCATGACTATATTACTAACATCAGTTCATTGTTTATATCTTCCTGTTGTAACCAAGCGAGTTATAGAGAAAAGCCACACACTGAGACTAATTCAGGAGTCTTTTTATTGCCAGCGACTGAGAGATGGCTGGAGCTCAAAATTCTCTCGGCCCCGAAGAAGGGGCTAGATTTCTTTTTATACTGTGGTCTAAATAGGGGAGGGGAGTTTAGCTGAAGCAATTTTTACAGGAGCAGAAACAGGCAAACCAATTAACAAAGATTAATTGGTTACAGAAACAGTTACAGAAAAGTAAACAGTTCCAGGTGCAGAGGCGCAAACTATCACAAAGAGATAATGCAGGGGCTTTGGGTACCATCCCCCAAGTACGTCCCCAGGAACTGCTGATTTAGCTTGCCTCAATATTTTATCAGTAAGTGCATTCCTGGATGTGCTTGGAGTCAGTTTGCACTAGTTATGCCTTTAAGGGAGGGGGGCTGCAAGTGAAAAAACAAAAATGGAGTCTGTCCGGCTCTCTCAGCTAAGAGAGACAATCAGGTTAAAACAAGGTAGGGTATCACATTACCTTCTTTATGCAATTCAGATTATAGCCATTTTTTTAATGTGGGCATTTTTAATGGTATTGCACAAGAACTCAGTGGCACAATAGCTGAAATTAGACTACAGTGTCAACAGCTTAGCCCACAAAGAAGGATGCGATTATTTTAATAATCAACTTATAATTAATGTCTAGTTTATATATGTCCATCACTGAACTCGATATTTCATAAGATAAAAAAGAAACTCATAATCTCCCTCCTACTTCAAAAAGCTCATATTTCAGCAGAGAAGAAAAGCTAAAACACGAAGAAGACAGCAAGCAATAAAAAGCTGTTAATAGTAAAGACTTGATTTCACAATCTGCATCAGAAGTGACATAGGAATCAGACTTGTGTGTTTACAGGACATTTAGGACAGGGGTCAAATAAAGAGTCTTGGGAAACAAGATTGGCTGTGTGATATGGCATCTGATTTCCTGAAACCTTGAAAGCCCCAAAGAGAAGAGATCCTCAGGCACTTGTTCCCCTGCCAAATCTAGCCACATCTTTAGCCAAAACCGGCCACTTCGCCAAGCTGGTATTTCTTTTCCCCACTCTCCGCTGCTAAGATCTTATACCCCATTGGTGGTCATAGTCCTATTCTTTCATTTCTACAGTATCCCTGGGGCCACATGGCTTTGTCTTGTCTTGTGTGGGATGATGAAACCTGTTAAGATTGTGTGGGAGGTGGTACGGGCCCCAGGAAGAACCAGGCATAGCACCAACCCAGGATGGCTATGGGCTTTCTCAATCAAGGAATTTAAATGCCCATATCACAAATTAGAGAATCAACTCTACAAGCCAGTCCTCAAGGAAAGAACATAGGATGTGGCATAAAAAGCCAAATGTAAAGTTATAAAAGGACAAACCTGAACATGTATCTTCCAATATAAAACCAATTTAGAACTGTATGAGCATATCAAACCTATCATCAAAACAGGTAGTTTTTCATCTTCCGGGCGCATCGAATAAAACATAAAATGAACCTCTGGGTACGTTATGACTTCTGCTTAAATAGCTAACCACAGAATAAGGTTCATAGCTAACCACAGAATAAACATTAAACCACTACTCAAAGAAAAAGAGCAATGTTAAGTTGCTCAAGTCAAAGCCGTTTTCCACCATCAAATCATTACAATAAATAAAACCCTGAACGCTTCTTCTCCACTGAAACACTAACAGTATGGACCAGTTCATCCAACCTGGATTCATAGCTCAAGGGCAGAAATGGAAATCCGCTGTAAGCAGCCTGCAGAAGCTAAGCCATCCTGGCCCCATCAGTGAAGCCGCTCTCTGTGGGTCTTCTCAAGCCTAACCTTCAAGCTGTGGATTTTGGCCACCTGAGACCTATGTTCATGGCTAGTATTATCTTCATGTCAAGGCAAAAGTATGGGGCTACTCCGAAAATCATTTTGAGGTGAAAAGCCTCATTCTGTTCTTCCTTGGCATGTGTTACGATGCTGCGTTTGTACCGAATGATTGTTCACAAATATAGAAAAGGCCCCATCATAGACACCAGAACACTGAGACACAATAGAATGTGTTATTAAGGGCATGTTCAATTTTGAAAACTGAAACTATCAAACCATTTTGGATCATAAAACTTATTTAGAGTGCCGAATAAAAAGTTAAGGACACGGTGTTCATACATTATTACTTGCCTTAAAATCATTGTAAAACTCTATAATAGGAATATGTTTATTGTGAGACCCTCAAGTTCAGCTCTCGAGGCAATTTTTTGTTTTGTTTTGTTACAGGGTCTCGCTCTGTTGCCCAGGCTGGAGTGTAGTGGTGCCATCTCGCTTCACGTGCAGTCTCAACCTCCTGGGCTCAAGCAATCCTCCCACCTCAGCCTCCTGAGTAGCTGCAGGCAACCAAGTCCCAGCTAATTTTGTTTATTTTTTGTAGAGATGGAGTTTCAGTATGTTGCCCAGGCTGGTCTCAAATTCCTGGGCTCAAGCAGTCCTCCCACCTCGGCCTTCCAAAGTGCTGGGGTTATAGGCATGAGCGACTGCACCCAGCCTCAACTTTTGAAAGAGAGGAACACGTTTATTTTTTCTGAGAGTGGATTTACTGTTAGAAGACAGAGCTCATGCCCACATGTACATGGGCTTTTTGTTTTTTGTTTTTTGTTTTTTTGAGGCAGAGTCTCTCTCTTGTCGCCCAGGCTGGAGTGCAGTGGCACGATCTCGCCTCCACCTCCCAGATGCAAGCAGTTCTCCTGCTCCAGCCTCCTGAGTAGCCAGGATTACAGGCGCCCGCCACCATGCCCAGCTAATTTTTGTATTTTTAGTAGATACGGGGTTTTACCATGTTGGCCAGGCTGATCTCGAACTCCTGACCTCGCAATCCGCGCACCTCAGCCTCCCAAAGCGCTGGGATTATGGGCGGGCGTGAGCCACTGCACCCGGCCTTGCACATGGGTTTTCACCCGTTGACTTTTGATCCAGAGATTCACAGGGTTGTTTTTTCTTTCTGACCTCAGGGAAGTATACACAAGAATGATGAGAATGGTCGATGTGGCATCCATCCTCACAGAGATTAGAAACAAGAAACAAGGTCCACAGCAGGCAGCTCAGAGGAAACCGGTAAAGTATTTGAAGCTCTAAGAAAAGTGGCCTAAACTTGCTGGACGACTTCATGGAATTAGACAGTGTTCACCCAGGAGGAGACAAACTGGTGAATACAAACCACCCAAAACGAAGCTCAAGTAATATTATCCACACAACCTCCCCAAGGAACAAAATACTGCAAGTAACAAACCACTTTAAAAACTTTCCAGTGGCTGAGATATGACACTTGGGTAACAGAAAATATTGATCAAGCCCTTCTGAAAACAAAGTACTCATTTGTAATATCAATGTCAATATGAAATGATGAGGCAGGAAAGAAGCAAATGTTAATAGTTCAACCACTTTTTTTAAAGTTAGCACTTAAATAGCAGGTAAAGGACAAGCCCGGAGGTATCCTGCATACAAAGCTTGGATTTCCAGAGAGGGGGCATGATGAAGTGATTTGCTGACAGAACCACAGGGAACACGAAGGTACATGCGAGCTTATAACAAAATTGTGATAGGATGTGCATTGCGTGCCTCAGTCACCCAGGCTGGAGTGCAGTGGCACGATCACGGCTCACTGCTGCCTAGACCTCCTGCGCTCCAGTGATCCTCCCACCTGAGCCCCCTGAGTAGCTGGGACTAGAGGTGTGCTCCACCATGCCCAGCTAATTTTTGCATTTTTTGTAGGGATAGGGTTTTGCTGGGATTACAGGAATGGCTCACACCTATAATCTCAGCATTTTGGGAGGCTGAGGTGGGCGGATCACTTGAGCCCGGGAGTTTGGGACCAGCCTGAGTAACATAGTGGGATCCCATCTCAACAAAAAAATACAAAAATTAGCTGGGACTGGTGGCATGTGCCTGTAGTCCCAGTTACTCAGGAGGCTAAGGCAGGAGAATCACTTGAGCCAAGGAGATTGAGGCTGCTGCGAGCTGTGATGGCACCACTGCACTCCAGCCTGGGTGACAGAGTGAGATCCGGTCTCAAAAAGAAAAAAAAAAAAAATCAGAGAAAGTGTACTATATGTGGTTCCACTTGTGATGTAAAAGCATTACAATAAATTAATGTCTATAATTAACCTATATAGATGTTTCTATAATAAGTGACGTCAAGCATAATAATTTTTTGAGCAATCCAAATGAGAAAAAATAGGAGGGGAAAAGGAATTTATATTTCATAAGCACGTGTTATGTATATAAATACTTTGTATCTATGTTTATATTTTATTTCACTTAATCCACAAACTCTCTGATGTAGGTATTACCGCCTCCATTTTATAGATGAAGAAAATGAAGCTGAGAGAGGTCATTTATTTAAAGGCACATGGCAAGCAAGTGGAAAAGTTACAAGTTAAAGCCCCATCTCCTAATTCCATGAACTAGAATTCTACTCTACCAAAATAAGTGAAGTTCTGTAGTTTCATATCCTAAACTCACAGAGAGGCCTATTTCTGTGAGAAGTACCCCCCAAAAGTGCTATTTTTTTTTCATTTTTCCAAAACCGTTTCTCCCTCAACTAAAGTAAACAGGGAGGCTTCAAAAATTTCCAGAACAGTTTTCTGTCTGTCTACAGGAGAAATCTGTTGACGTTGGAGACCAGAAGAACCAAAAAAGATACCTAATGGTCTGAGTTCAGATAGAAAGCAGGCTATCACGTGCCCCTGTGGTCACTAAAACTGAAACTGGATTTCAAGTTAAGGGCAAAACCAGGGGAAGACCAGCTTCCTAAGCAGGACAGGAGCATCTCGAAATGAGCTTCATAATCTCACAGTGGTAGCAATTGGAGGAAACTATTTCATTGAAAACCAATTTTTAAAAAATAAAAATAGAGACAGGGTTTCAATATGTTGCCCAGGCTGGTCTCCAACTCCTGGCCTGAAGTGATCCTCCCGCCTCAGCCTCCCGAAATGCTGACATCACAGGCATGAGCCACCATGCCTGGCCAAAAACCAACTTTTTATGTGCAGAAAGTACATATGATATGTAATTCTAAGCAAGAATCATTCTAAAATTTTTATAACAATAAGGTGGGGAGGTGATCCTCTGCAAAGAATTTCATTAAAAAGTTAGCACATGTATTTGGAGAAATGTAATCACATTTCCAAGCATCGTCTCTCATCCTTGAAAAACCTCTACTTGTGCAATTCAAAACTGAAATGATTAATGCCCAGAATTTACTGACCTGTGGAAAGAGTTTTATCACAACTATCACAACTTTTGTTAATTAATTCTAACACTTTCATCTTTAGACACACACGCTGCTTTTAGCTTGCAGCTATCTGTAAATAAATTGCTTCGTATGATCTTTATTAATTTTAAATAAATTGCTTCATGTGATTTTTTATTTGTTTGCCTAAGACCAAGACACTGGACTTTTAAATCTCCACGATGGTTTTTATGCAAATGAGGGCTCTGTTACACCGATTCAAGATGAGGTAACTTTGCTTTCCCCACTGGTTGTTCCACACCCAAATTTTCCGTGAAGATTCAATATCATGGCTTATGATTTCTATTACAAACATAGCAACATAAAATTCCCAGAATTTTAAAGAGTTGGGGGGTGACTTTTATTCCAGCCTCCCACCCAGAACAGAAATTCTCCCTGAAAGATTATTCTTGGTCTTCAGTCTCTGGCTGAAGGTGCCTGGAACTTGGAAAGATTATGACTTTGTAAGGCAGTCCATTTCATTTAAGAACAGGTGTAATGTTGGAAATGTCTTCGTTTCCAAATCTGTCTCCCTGTGTAACTTCCAGCTCTTTGATTCTGGTGTAGCCCTTTAGAGCTATTTTCAAATGATCATCATGTCTCCTCTTTTCTAGACAAAAATCCTAATTTCTTTAGCCATGCTTCATCTGGCATTGTTTCCACAGTCTTCATTATATGGGCCAGGTGTTTTGGATGTAGTTAACATATTTGCTATTAAATATTCCCGCTAGGATATGACATGCAAAACTAAACAGAAGGGCCAAGAGTTGGGGGAACATGACCTCTGGGCTTTGTAAATTTTGTAATATTGTCTAACAGCAGCAGCCGCATCACATCCACAGCTCTGTTGAGCTGGAACTTTGGCAGAGAAACTTTATTCTTCATCTGATGTTTTCTTTTGTTAATTCACAGAACTTCATTGTTTTATTCACTTATTTTACCAAAGTTTTTCTATCTTACTTATTTGAGGTCATTATGTCAGCCTGAAAGATCTTTAAATACATTTCCTATTCTCTCATTTAACATATTAAATATATTTTGTGTCATTAAAAAAAGCAAAAGCAACAGAACTAAAATACAAGTAGCATCCACCAATAGCCCCACACTTGCCAATAACAATATCAGCTTGATATGTAAGTTTCCTAGATTTGTCATTTGAATATTTTTTCTAAGAATAAGTGTTAAGTTGTTTCAATTTTAACAGAAGTGTTAAAAAATGTTTACTTACTTAATGACTAGGATGTTCGAAGCCATAGGGATAAACTCAGACTCTCCATTAAAGTAAAATGAAGCAAAAGCCATTCAGAGAGAGAACATCAACTCACACCATGTTTGTTTTTACCAAAAACTATTGTCTAACAGCTTTCATTAAAGATTGATTGATTGATGAAAGATAGATAGAAACATCCTCCATCAACCTCTGGGTTTATCTCACTGCACTGACAACAAACATGAAGAAAAATGAATTTGGTACTATAGAAATCATGGGGGTCCAGGTGCAGTGGCCCACTCCTGTAACCCAGCACTTTGGGAGGCCAAGACGGGCGGATCACCTGAGGTCAGGAGTTCGAGACCAGTCTGGCCAACATGCTGAAACTCCACCTCTACTAAAAATACAAAAATTACCCGGGCATGGTGGCGGGCGCCTGCTGGCCCAGCTACTAGGAAGGCTGAGGCAGGAGAACTTGGGAGGCAGAGGTTACAGTGAGCCGAGATCGCTCCATTGCACTCCAGCCTGGGCAACAGCACGAGATTCCGTCTCAAAAAAAAAAGAAAAGAAAAGAAATCATGGTTTTGGTTTTTTTTTCCCCATGATTACAAAAGAAACTGCAAAAGGAGCAAGACACACCCACTGCAGAGGTATACAAGAACCTGGAGAAACGTACAAGTTTGCTATTTAATATTAAATCCACCCACAAAACTCTATTATGTTAGTTCCTCCATTCCTCTTCAACTCTCCTGGGCAGGGGAGAGGTCATACACTTTCATAAGATAAGGGGAAAAAGTTAGATATAATTAGTTATTTCAAAATTCCGAGCAGGCTTTAATAAATTTAAATTTTTATTTTCTTAGAATCAATCAAATTCAAGAAAAAAAATAGAAGAATGTCATTTATTTTCATATTATTTTCCTAAATTTTATTCTTAAATACTTCAAATATGTAATATAGAGGATACAGAAATTAAGGATCTGCCCCTTCCAGAAATTGGTTTCTATTACTTCTCCAGAAATTGGTTTCTCCCTAAAATTGGTTTCAAATAACTTCATCTGAAAATAAGTAATATTTATCATATCATTCCAAAGGACTTTGTGTTATAAGCATTGTGCCTATAAAAAGGTATTTTCCTTTATGCAGAAATTCCATAAGGGAAAATACAAGTTTAACTGGACTGATATCATGTAAATATTATCTGCTTTGTCCCTCCAATATGAAATAAATACCTAAAGGCATTTTCTGTGCCTTTTAATAAAAAGACAGTCTATTGAGTTTAACAAATAATTAACAAAATAATAACAGTATTACAGATGTCATTAAAAATATTTAAAACAATTATATCAGAGATGAAACAGCCACATTATAAACTATAAGAGGAATTACTAATTGATGACTCCCTTACCACTCTCTCTGTTGGGCTTTGTAGAGTTAATTTCTTCCATCGAGACATACTCTGCCCCAAAATCTGCTCTATGGCAATTAGATACTGCTCGTTGGAAAGAAAGAATTACAGGCAGAAATGTGACTCAGGTGGAGATTTTCTACCAGCTTGGGGGGAGGTGGGTGGGATCTTCTCTGGTAAGAAGAAGGATACAATGTAAAATCTAGATGACCATGTCGCAGTTTACCTGGACAAGGTCTCAACTGTGGTGCAGGCAAAGAGTACACTTGAATATAAAATCAAAGCATGGAATAAGAAATTTGAGCCCGGGCTAATGATCAAGGAGAAAAACAGGACAACAAGAAGTATTACCAGATAATTACAGAACTTAAAAAAAAGGTAAGACATTTTGTAGACAAAAAAAAACACACTAAAAATGACAAAATTTGAAAAGATTGGCAACATCCTCCACGTATACCTGTACTTTTCTCAGTTTGGCAGATTTTTTTTTTTTTTTTTTTTTTTTTTTTTTTTTTTTTGAGACGGAGTCTCGCTCTGTCACCCAGGCTGGACCGCAGTGGCCGGATCTCAGCTCACTGCAAGCTCCGCCTCCCGGGTTCACGCCATTCTCCGGTCTCAGCCTCCCGAGTAGCTGGGACTACAGGCGCCCGCCACCTCGCCCGGCTAGTTTTTTGTATTTCTTAATAGAGACGGGGTTTCACCGTGTTAGCCAGGATGGTCTCGATCTCCTGACCTCGTGATCCGCCCATCTCGGCCTCCCAAAGTGCTGGGATTACAGGCTTGAGCCACCGCGCCCGGCCAATTTGGCAGATTAAGGAAGAAATTTAACAAGCAACAGAATATACTTTTTAGATTTTTTTTTTCCTAATTTGTTTACTTTTGTATAGTTCATTTTATGGAAACAATTCTAGAAAGTTTCCAAAATACTTAAGAAAAAGTAAACTAAATTTCTTACAGTTCTTTTATTCTCAAAAGCAGAGGTATATGCTATTTTCCATTAAAGGACCATATACATATAAAATTTATTTGAAAGACCTGAAACTGACATGCCTCAACACCAGCATACAGAGGTTCAGAATGCGAGTGTATCAAACACAACTTTTTGTGTCCTGTGTTTCCAGATTTCAGAGGCAAACACTGACAATGCAACCTCATGCTACAGACCATCAGCGTAAAACTAGCAGCTGTGGACTTCAGACAAAAGTGTGATATAGTTACCCTTAGCAGCATGATGGAAAACATAAGCTATGGAGATAAGCACTAGGTAAGGCCAGGCATGGTGGCCCACGCCTATAATCCCACTTTGGGAGGCCGAGGCACGTGGATCACCTGAGGTCAGGAGTTTGAGAACAGACTGACCAATATGATGAAACCCCATCTCTACTGAAAATACAAAACTTAGCCGGGCATGGTGGCCTACACCTGTAATCCCAGCTACTCGGGAGGCTGAGACAGGAGAATCACTTGAATCCGGAAGACAGAGGTTGCAGTGAGCTGAGACTGCACCTGAGACCGCACCATCGAACTCTAGCCTGGGCAACAAGAGCGAAACTCCGTCTCAATAAATAAATAAATAAACAAATAAATAAATAAATGAATAAATAAAACACTATGTGAAGCCATGCTTCTTTTTACACTGGAATCACAGTTATAAAAGAATATTTTTCTTCTTAGAAATGATAGAATCCTAAAAATAGAAAAATATTTTAGTTAAAAACCTCAGGGAAGCACATTATTTACAAGAATGCTGTGATGATTCTATGTCCAAAGGAACCACTACTTAATTTTGTTTCATAAGTAAGAATTTCTAGTTAAGTATATTTCAAGTGAGGTTTCTGAAAAGAACCAGCATGTGTTTCTGAGGATTCTTTAATTTAACTCCCTACTTTATGTGTGTGTAGAAGGCCCCAACACACAAGAGGCCAACAACGTATGGTCACTGTTTTCCAAGAAATAAAAATGCTGAAAAGGTTCTTCCCCAAAGCTTGCAGCATTTTATATGGAGTGCCATCATACTGCCAAAAATGGGGAAAGTTAATAGCAAATTATATTAACAATAAGTAAGGAACAGAAAAATTGGCATTTCTATAATAATATTTAATGAAATATTTAAAATGCAGCCTGATATTAATAATACAAACCTAATGACCACTGAAAGCATTAGAAACTTTTTCCAGATTTGAGATTGAACTGACCCTGCACTATAGCGTCAGGCTGACATCAACAGTCTGCACCAAGTCCGGAATGACGTGACTTTGTCCAAGATGATCTAGAAATGCAGATTGAAACTCTGGCAGAGGAGTTCACTCATCTCAAAAAGAACCAGGAAGAGGTATGTGCCCATACACCACATTGTAACTTTCCTCTTTCTTACATAATTCCTGCCTTCAATTTGAGTCTGATGAGGTGAAGGAAAATTCTAATAAATGAAGTTATTCTCTTACCATAATGGCTGAATTCCTTGAGCGAGGGTTGTTTCCAGTTCCGGAAATTGAAGGACACCAGCTGTTGCAGGCTCTGAGTTGCGGGTGGAAAGGGTCAGCCCACCTGGAGCTGTTCTAACACCGCTCCTCATGACATGAGAATGCACTATGAAGCCATGGCCAACCACGATCACCAAGATGCTGAAATCAGATTCAACAATGAAGTAAACAAAAAACACAGCCAAGGTCAGGAAATCTAGGACAACTTCGCTTCGCTGATAAATGACTCTGTTTTTATTTTGGTATTTCAGAGAAGAGTGCTGCAACAGCAGGTTGCCGCTGCTGCACCCAATTCGGCTAAGACTGAGACGAATGTACAGGAGCCAGCATTGTAGGCCCTGGAGATTGAACTACAGTCTACAGTAGACTTGGTACAAAAAAATCTCTCCCTGGATGGGGCCCAGCGCGGTGGCTCACGCCTTTAATCCCAGCACTTTGGGAAGCCGAGGCGGGCAGATCACCTGATGTCAGGAGCTTGAGACCAGCCTGACCAACATGGAGACACCCCATTTCTACTAAAAAAATACAAAATTAGCCGGACATGGTGGTGCATACCTGTAATCCCAGCTACTCGAGAGGCTGAGGCAGGAGAATTGCTTGAACCTGGGAGGCAGAGGCTGCAGTGAGCCAAGATCACGCCACTGCACTCTAGCCTGGCCAACAAGAGCAAAACTCCATCTCAAAAAAAAAAAAAAAATCTTTCCCTGGGTGAAAACACCATAAACCAATTGCCCACACAAACAATTGCACGATTTCACATAAATTCTCAGCAATATGTTTCCAAAACATGATATTCCCTAATAAAGGGGTTTTTTTAGGACTTAAGAAAAAGCCAAAATCTTGGGCTTTTCCAATTAGTAACTTGGGCAGGAAAATTTCCATTTAATGTACGAAAAACACCTGAAACAAAATGATTAACTGCACATGTCGGGCCCTACTTTGCAAACACCACAGCCACTGAATTAGCTGAGATACCACAAATGTCAGCATAAACTTGCTGTTAGGGAAATGTTGGCCCACGTTCAGAATGAGATCACTGTTTCTCTCTGCAGGTAGGTGATTAGGCAGGGCTCCTGACTGAAAGCTTAAAAGAATTAATCTAGATTAAATTCCTGCATGTAGGTCAGCTAGGATTTCATTAAATATCAAGAAGTATATATGCTCCTTTTTAAGGAGATTTAATACATTTAAACGTGAATAACAGGCTGGGCGCTATGGCTCACGTCTATAATCCCAGCACTTTGGGAGGCCGAGGCGGGCAGATCACCTGAGGTCGGGAGTTCAAGAACAGCCTGATCACCACGGCAAAACCCTGTCTCTACTAAAAACACAAAAATTACCTGGGTATGGTGGTGATGCCTGTAATCCCAGCTACTCGGGAGGCTGAGGCAGGAAAATCGCTTGAACCCAGGAGGTGGAGGTTGCAGTGAACTGAGATTGTGCCAATGCACTCCAGCCTGGGCAATAGAGCAAGACTCTGTCTCAAAGAATAAATAAATAAATAAACTTAAATAACAATGTGTCACTTTTAAAATAAATTTTTCACTTGTACTTAAAAATAGGAGCATTCATAAGAATTTATTAAGTGTCCAATGTTTCAGGAGCAGCAAAATAGGAACGTGGATAGCAGCAGTGTCTTTATCTTCTGAGAATTACACTTTAGCCATAGGGAAACTTTGATTAAACTAATCATACATAAGGAAGTTGCTGTATTTTTCATTGACCTGGTAGGCCTGAGCCTCAGTCTCGGGTTATCTCAAAGCTCACCGTGTAACCTTAGATAAGTCATTCCTCTAAAAGTATCTCTCTCTAGGCCTCATTTTTTTCTGCAAAGCAGGGGAGTTGGTGATTACTAAGGTACCTATCGTCTAGCTCTAAAATCTATGACTCTGCAAATAGAAATTGTTTGAATTAAAAAAAAAAAAATTCAGAGTGGCAGAATTAATGTTACAGGGAATTAAAATTAGATCAGATTCACCCTAATTCAAGCAGTTTCCTGAAACTTCTGAAATGCATAACATCCAAATGTCAGGTTTTAAGGCAGAGTGTCTCAACCTTGGCACTATAGACATTTTCGGTTGGATAATTCCTGGAGAGCTGTCCTGCGGGTTGCAGGAAGTTTATGGCCTCTCCCTAGTAAGTACCAGTAGTATGCCCCCCCCCCACCTTATTATGTCAGCCAAAAATGTCTCCAGATATTGCCAAATGAGGGTGGAAGGGAGGCACAAAATTGCCTGAAAATCACTGTTCTACCTTAAGAAAGGAGGATTTTCCTTCACCATAGGGATGCACTAGGTACACAAGACAGGCAGCCTGAGATACTCTCCTTCTGGTTCAATCAAAACCTCGCCATCTTAAAACACGGCATCTGTGTAGATTACCTCTGTTTTACCTGAAAGAGAAGAGGTTAGAAGATGAGACAGTAACATCCATCCAGTGTATATTCCCTTCCTGCAGAGTGAACAGGAAAACTTTCTGATGCTAATCTACCCAAATGACTCTTTATTTCATCTCTTCTCTTGGGAAAACTTCACTCCACTCTCAGAAAACAGCCCTCAAAGCAAGCTGACTGAATCAAAGGCCAAGCGCCAGCCTTAGGTAGAGGCTAGTGCCTGGAGACCCAGCTCCTTCAAGGGCGTCGCAAGACCAAGGGCCAGAGCCAGGCTAAACGCAGCTGCTGAAGGTCAAGGCGTGCCTGGAGAATGAAGCTGAGACCAACCACTGCCTGCTCACGGGGCAAACTGGCGTGCAAGAAGCTGTGGATGTGGTAAAGAAGGAGAGTGGTTAGGACTGGGGCACGTATAGGTCTCAATGACTCCTATTTACCTTTTTAACCACAACAAGGACATACAACCAGGGCTGAACAACCTCCACAGGGGTCATTCAGTAAGGATAATTTTTTTTAAAAATTTTTTTTAGACAAAGTCTTACTCTGTCACCCAGGCTGGAGTGCAGTGGTGTGATCTCCGCTCACTATAACCTCTGCCTCCCGGGTTCAAGTGATTCTTGTGCCTCAGCCTCCCAAGTAGGGTCCCTCCCAAGTAGCTGGGACCAAAGGTGCACACTACCACACCCAGCTGAGTTTTTGTATTTTTAGTAGAGGCAGGGTTCCACCATGTTGGCCAGAGTGGTCTCAAACTCCTGACCTCAAGTGATCCACCCGCCTTGGCCTCCCAAAGTGCTGGGATTACAGGTGTGAGCCACCAGTAAGGACAATTTTCGAGGCCCCATTCCAGCTCTAGGAAAGCACTGACCAAGGCCTCAGTTTATGAACCCAGGCCCCAGTCCATGCATTACTACTGGCGACAAGGTGCTCCACAAATGTTTGCCCACCTGAATTGAAATTTAGGCGGTGCTGTTGTTCTGCCAGACCGCCTATGGAAACAAGTATATTATATCCAACATATGAGATGCTAAATAGTCATTTGCGGTGGTGTAATTCAAAAACAGAACAAATAAAACATAGAAAAAGCTAAAATTCAATGACTTCAACATAGAGCTTTTTAAAAAAAATCTCAGATATTACAATTTTTATGATACCTGCAGCAATCAAAACCAGAGTATAAGACTATCCTATTTTTCTTGTCAGTCATAAGTTTGAAACTGGATCAAAAAGAGGAAATAAAATCAAGGATAAGTTTTAAATACAAGTTTTCTATTATTCTATTTCATTTTCTTCAGAGGAACAGCATATTCCAAAGTCTAAAAGCGTTGTTTTTATATGACTCCGATGTTTGTATTAAGCAGTTAGAGTCATATAAAATCAAGACTCTGGTTGTGGAATACTGTTACTGAGACATTTATCAAAATAGCACTGTAATTTTTTTCTTTCAACTTACACCTAAATAAACAATAATAAATGTCTTAGAAGCTATTGCTATATCACATTTAAATGGCTTCCCTTCAACATCATTCACCTCAAAATCAAAATGTAGAGAGACATTTTAATCCATATTTTCCTTGAAAGGTCAAAGGAGGTAAAGAAACAAAGGAGATAGACTGAATAAAGATGCATAACTGAAGATAAAAAGTTAAAATTAAACAAGAAGATTTCAACTTGTAGATTAGTTTAAGGCAGTGTTTTTCAAGCTGCAGGCTGTGATCCATTTATTTATGTATGTGTGTGTGTATGTATGTATGTATGTATTTATTTATTTATTTAGTTTTGAGACAGGGTCTCACTCTGTCACCCAGTGGTGCAATCTCTGCTCACTACAACCGCTGCCTCCGAGGTCCAAGCGATTCTCGTGCCTCAGCCTCCCAAGCAGCTGGGATTACAGGTGCACTGGAGCCATGATGTAAAATGATGCCTTTGTTCTTATGGCTTGCAGTGGGAAAGGTTATGGCCTTTGCTATAGAGTTTTCTTTATTTTTTCCTTTCAGTTTTTACTTGAACTTAATTGTATGAAATGGATTGTGGGCCAAGCGTGGTGGCTGACGCCTGTCGGGGAGGCCAAGGTGGACCGATCACCTGAGGTCAGGAGTTGGAGACCAGCCTGGCCAACATAGTGAAACCCCGTCTCTATCAAAAATATAAAAATTAGCTTGGCATGGTGGCGCATGACTGTAATCCCAGCTATTCGGGAGGCTGAGGCAGGAAAATCACTTGAACCCTGGAGGCGGAGGTTGCAGTGAGCCGAGATCACACCACCGCACTCCAGCCTGAGTGACAGAGCGATACTCCATTGAAAGAAAGAGAGAGAGAGAGAGAGAAGGAAAGAAAGAAAAAAGAAAGAAGGAAGGAAGGAAGGAAGGAAGGAAGGAAGGAAGGAAGGAAGGAAGGAAGGAAGGAAGGAAGGAAGGAAGGAAGGAAGGAAGGAAAGAGAGAGAGAGAGAGAGAGAGAGAGAGAGAAAGAAAGAAAGAAAGAAAGAAAGAAAGAAAGAAAGAAAGAAAGAAAGAAAGAAAGAAAGAAAGAAAGAAAGAAAGAAAGAAAAGAAAGAAAGAAAGAGAAAGAAAGAAAGAAAGAAAGAGGGAAAGAGAGAGAGAGAGGGAGGGAGGCAGGAGGGAGGGAGGGAAAAGGATTGTGAATCTGTTTGCTATTGTTATTGATGTCACTTCCTTCTCTATGTCTGAGAATTAATTGGCATTCCTAGAAGGATTCAAACCCTTCATCGTTTGTTGAGCTAATTTCACTATGATTTCACCGTATGCCACTTTCTTGCCTATATCATTGCAATGCCTCTCTACATAGGACTTGCTGTATTATAACAATGATAACAAAGGCAACTACCATTTGTGGAGCACCCACTATGTAAACATAATTCCTACAGCAATTCTGTAGATGGGGCATAATCCCCATTGCATAGATGAGGAAACTGAAGTTCAGTGAGGTTAAATAGCTCACCCATGATCACAAAGCTCATCTGGGACAGAATGATCCAGGATCAAACCCTTTGAGGTTCCAAAATTCCAAGTGATAATCTCATTCCCATTTCTCATCCTCTCAACACTTTATGAAGTGAGTACTATTATTATCCCCAGTTTACAGATAAGGACACTATAATTTTCTCAAGTTATACAGTAACTTGGGAAGAGTTAGGATTCAAACCCTGAATCGTGCCATATGTTCTTTTTCGTGTCTGGCTTCTTTCAACATGGTGTGTGCGCAATTCATCTGTGCTACTGATGTGGTTGTAGATCATGCCATGCCTTTAATAAACACCTGCATTAGGTGTTGGAGATACAAAGATGTGGTCCCTCTCTTGGAGAATTTACAGTCTAGAAGGAAAAATATATGCAAACATGTAGCTAACATAAAGTATTAACTACAATTCTGACTGAATTTTATCAAAATCACTCCAAATTTGTGAAGCTTTAGAAAAGCAAAGATTAAAATCAATGAGATTTATATGCCTATCTTTCTCACTATTGAAAGTAGGTAGAAAAGTTAATAAGCACCCAGTAAGAGAGCTGTGTTACTTTTGATTAAAGAGAAATGCTTTATCAATTTACTTCATTTCCATCAATATGTAATTGACCTATCGCTTTCTTTTTGCAGAACCGAGGAAATGTTTTGGCACAACACAATTGTTAAAGAACTGATTGATGGCATTGTTGCTTTATCACAAATAAGAGATGTTCACCAAAGACCAGTTTAAGGAGCACCACACAAGCTAGCCACAAAAACTAAGACAAATAAAGCACCAAGAACCATTTAACCTTGGTCATGTACACTGGATAACTGATGCAATGTATAGAGTCAAACTTTGCAAAAGCCATGAAGACAAGGAGATGTATTTCAACAATACTCATCTTTTTACACTAGGAAAAATAAAAGCCAGCAGGATATTTAGGGAATGTTTTTGCTCATCTTCGATAAAGTCATGTGAATGCACCCATCTACATTTTGGAATTTTTTAATCTTTGTGGACTTAACAAAAATGAGTACACTTCTAATTCAGAAGGTCTAACCTTGCAGTTTTTAGCTCTGGTCTGAAGCAATCAATTTGGGCCCAGTGCTTGGCCAAGCACTCCAGACAGTAAACAATAAGAGACAAATATTCCCTTCTAGAAGGTACAGCCCATCTGGAGATGTGGGAGATACTCTTGAAATAATTCAATGGCATCAGAATATCACATACAACTAATAGTAGTCAGTAGCACAGATGATAAGTGCCATGGGAACTCACAGATAATAATTCAATATGGGCCAAAGAGGCCAGTAAAAAACTCATGAAGCTGTGAACTAAAGCTCCAATATTATAGCATTTTATACCCACCAGCAAATGGAAATTAAAAAGACAATACCAAGTATTAACATAAACGTGAAGCAGCTGGGGCTGGGTGCAGTGGCTCATGCCTGTAATGTCAACACTTTGGGAGGCGGAGGCAGGAGGCTCACTTGAGGTCAGGAGTTTGAGACCAAGCTGGCCAACATAGTAAGATCTCCTGGAGATCTCCTGGAGACTCTTTTTTTTTTTTCTATTATACTTTAAGTTCTAGGGTACATGTGCACAACATGCAGGTTTGTTACATATGTATACATGTGCCATATTGGTGTGCTGTACCCATTAACTCGTCATTTACATTAGGTATATCTCCTAATGCTATTCCTCCCCCCTCCCCACAACAGACCCTGGTGTGTGATGTTCCCCTTCCTGTGTCCAAGTGTTCTCATTGTTCAATTCCCATCTATGAGTGAGAACATGCGGTGTTTGGTTTTTTGCCCTTGTGATAGTTTGCTCTGAATGATGGTTTCAAGCTTCATCCATGTCCCTACAAAGGACATGAACTCATCCTTTTTTATGGCTGCATAGTATTCCATGGTATATATGTGCCACATTTTCTTAATCCAATCTATCATTGATGGACATTTGGGTTGGTTCCAAGTCTTTGCTATTATGAATAGTGCCGCAATAAACATACGTGTGCATGTGTCTTTATAGCAGCATAATTTATAATCCTTTGGGTATATACCCAGTAATGGGATGGCTGGGTCAAATGGTATTTCTAGTTCTAGATCCTTGAGGAATCGCCATACTGTCTTCCACAATGATTTAACTAGTTTACAGTTCCACCAACAGTGTAAAAGTGTTCCTATTTCTCCACATCCTCTCCAGCACCTGGTTTTCCTGACTTTTTAATGATTGCCATTCTAACTGGTGTGAGATAGTATCGCATTGTGGTTTTGATTTGCATTTCTCTGATGGCCAGTGATGATGAGCATTTTTTCATGTGTCTGTTGGCTGCACAAATGTCTTCTTTTGAGAAGTGTCTGTTCATATCCTTCAACCACTTCTTGATAGGTTGATTTTTTTCTTGTAAATTTGTTTAAGTTCTCTGTAGATTCTGGATATTAGCCCTTCGTCAGGTGAGTAGATCGCAAAAATGTTCTCCCATTCTGTAGGTTGCCTGTTCACTCTGATGGTAGTTTCTTTTGCTGTGCAGAAGCTCTTTAGTTTAATTAGATCCCATTTGTCAATTTTGGCTTTTGTTGCCATTGCTTTTGGTGTTTTAGACATGAAGTCCTTGCCCATGCCTATGTCCTGAATGGTATTGCCTAGGTTTTCTTCTAGGGTTTTCATGGTTTTAGGTCTAACATTTAAGTCTTTAACCAGTCTTGAATTAATTTTTGTATAAGGTGTAAGGAAGGGATCCAGTTTCAGCTTTCTACATATAGCTAGCCAGTTTTCCCAGCACCATTTATTAAATAGGAAATCCTTTCTCCATTTCTTGTTTTTGTCAGGTTTGTCAAAGATCAGATGATTGTAGATGTGTGATATTATTTCTGAGGGCTCTGTTCTGTTCCATTGGTCTATATATCTGTTTTGGTACCAGTACCATGCTGTTTTGGTTACTGTAGTCTTGTAGTATAGTTTGAAGTCAGGTAGCGTGACGCCTCCAGCTTTGTTCTTTTGGCTTAGGATTGTCTTGGCAATGCAGGCTCTTTTGTGGTTCCATATGAACTTTAAAGTAGTTTTTTCCAATTCTGTGAAGAAAGTCATTGGTAGCTTGATGGGGATGGCATTGAATCTATAAATTACCTTGGGTAGTATGGCCATTTTCACGATATTGATTCTTCCTATCCATGAGCATGGAATGTTCTTCCATTTGTTTGTGTCCTCTTTTATTTCGTTGAGCAGTGGTTTGTAGTTCTCCTTGAAAAGGTTCTTCACATCCCTTGTAAGTTGGATTCCTAGGTATTTTATTCTCTTTAAAGCCATTGTGAATGGGAGTTCACTCCTGATTTGGCTGTCTGTTTGTTATTGGTGTATAGGAATGTTTGTGATTTTTGCACATTGATCTTGTATCCTGAGACTTTGCTGAAGTTGCTTATCAGCTTAAGAAGATTTTGGGCTGAGACGATGTACAATCATGTCAAGAGCTTCTCTGAGGAGTACAGACTCATCCTAAGGATCACAGGGAGCTCTCGAAATCTTAGGCTTTGGAGTAATCTATCAAGGGTTGCAAAAGAAAACATGCAAGACTTGCCTAAGAAAATTAATATGCATCTGTATGCCAGATGAATTGGAATGGTAGAGATGGAAACTAAAGATGAAGTCAGAAGGTTGCTTTAGCAATTTAAAAATAAATTGAAATTTTTCTGGACTGAAATAATCCCAGGAGGAGTGAAAAATCTGGGAGACAAGATTTGGCTTCTTAGACTTTAAAGAGTTAAGACAGTTTAAGCAAAATTTCTAAAATTTCAAGGTGGAATAAAAATTGGAAAGTTGGCAGGAAGAACAGAATTAGAAGGAAAGACGATATGGCAAGCTATAGGTATACTGACTTTGATATAACAATGGAACACCCAGCTAGAAATATACAATAGAAAAAAATCAGGCCAGGTGTGGTGGCTCACGCCTGTAATCCCAACACTTTGGGAGGCCAGGGTGGGCAGATTACTTGAGGTCGGGAGTTCGAGACCAGCCTGGCCAACATGGCAAAACCCCATCTCCACTAAAAATACAAAAATAAATTAGCGGGGCGTGGTGGCGCATGCCTGTAATCTCAGCTACTTGGGAGGCTGAGACAGGGAAATCACTTAAACCTGAAAGGCAGAGGTTGCAGTGAGCAGAGATCACACCACTTCCCTCCAGACTGGGTGGCAGAGTGAGACTCCATATCGGGAAAAAAAAAAAAAAAAAAGAAAAAAAGAAAGAAAGAAAATAGAGAAACAAATGGGCAATTCAATATATATCTATATATATATAGATATATATATATATGGCATGAAAAACATAATAGTCTTTATTTTAATGAAAATGTATTATTCATAGCAAAATTTCTAACCACGTGACAAACATTTAGAATCAGAGTGCATTTCTAAAATCACTTTACAACTAATAAAACTCTAGAAATTCAGAACTATATATGATATTTTGAGGTGTGAATTATCTCAACCAATGAACCACAGCAGGGAAGTCCTTTCCAGAAGTGAGTCACACACAAAAAATACATACATGACATATTTAGACAGGAATTATGCAGTTAAATGTGTCTCATAGATACCCTACTCAATTTAAAAAACATTCATTGATCACTTACAACATGCAAGTACAGTAATAAGGTAGCATAACTAAACTCAGAGGTATCACAGAAAAAACACACAGTTGAAAAAATGGTGAATTCTGGTTGTCTGTTTGTTTCCTCAAGCTCTACGATTGACACTTAGGATTTCTCAAAGAGAACTGAAAATGTTTTCCTAATTCTGAAATAGTACTGACTTTAATGACCATCTCTTTTGAGGCATGAGGCACAGGAGGGAGGGGAACGGGGTTGAAAAACTCACTGTTGAGTACTATGCTCAGAACCTGGGTGATGGGATTACTCGTATCCCAACCCTCAGCATATATACCCTCACAATATACCCTGGTAATAAACCTGCGCATGACCTCCCCTGCATCTAAAATAAAAGTTGGAAAAAATAAAAAAGGTATGAGTCACTCATTTTGTGGCTACTTGCAGAAGTTTCAAAGATAATGATTTTTCAAAGGTAACCAAACTTGTGACACCAGTATGTCAGCATATCATCACATTTCATTTCTGAAGGGTCAGCAGTGAGAGATGGCGCCAAGCCACCAGTGAGAAGAGACATTTGAGAAAAACAATTAAGAAGGAACTGAAGCTTGATGGATTAGTATAATGAATTTTTCTGAAGGCAACGGTTTGAAAAATATTTGTAAAAGGTGTGGCAGAATGTGAAATCACGAATCATCTATTCTCGCCCTGACAAGAGTTTTGTTTTTCATATAGGCTGGACTAAATTTCATTCGGTTCGTTAATTTTCAAATGTAATTGTTTGCAATTTAAGCCAAAAGACATCTTAAAATCTATTATTTTTTTTAATGTGGGGCAGTGATGTAAGAAGCCAAAAAGAAACAAAAGTCAAACTGTGGGGCCAAAAAAAATAATTACAAAGAAATAAGAAATGTTCACAAATTTCAGCACACTTTGTTTCACCAAAGAGCGTAGTATTACAAAACTACAGTCCACAAGAAATCAGTAACTATGTTAAGTACTGAAGCAGAAAATAAGTTATGCACACTTTTATCTTATTACCAGATTATTTTTCATAGGTAGCATAAAACTTATTGATTGCTAACTATCCAAATGTATGGTAATAAAGTAATATAGCTTAACTATCAAAGGTATCATATAGAACCATACAGTTGAAAAAAGGATGGATTAGTCTGTCTTAGTCATTCACCCTGAGAATTTATCAAAGAGAATGGAAATTCTTTCTTTCTTTCTTTCTCTCTTTCTTTTCTTTTTCTTTCTCTTTCTTTCTTTCTTTCTTTCTTTCTTTCTTTCTTTCTGTCTGTCTGTCTGTCTGTCTGTCTGTCTTTCTTTCTTTCGAAACTGGGTCCTGCTCTGTCACCCAGGCTAGAGTGCAGCAGTGAGATCATAGCTCATTTTAACCTCAAACTTCTGGGAGCTACGACTATAGGCACGTGCCACCATGCCTGGCTAATGCTGTTGTTGTTGTTGTTGTTGAGACAAGGTCTTGCCGTGTAGCCTAGGCTGGTCTCGAACTCCTGGCCTCAAGCAGTCCTCCCACCTCAGCCTCCCGAAGCTCTGGGATTACAGGTGTGAGCCACTGCACTTGTCCTGGAAATGTTTTTCCAATTCTCAAACAGTGTTGATATCAGTGACTACCTTTTTCAAGGCATGAGTTGCTAGTCTTATGGTTATTTAAGGAGGTTTCAAAGATAACGATTTTGGGGAATAAAAACCAGTGTTTTCTTCAAGCATTCAGAATTATTTATGGAAGTAGAAGTATTATATTCATGTAAAGTGATATGGTCTATAGATGTAACTTAGTTGCCTTAAACTGTGTAATTGCTGGTATTCCATATTAGTGTCTTTAATCTGAACACAGCCCTCACATCCAAGAGGAAAAGCTTATCATTCACAACAGTAATTCCTGAGTGAGCTACTCCTCTCTGATTATACAGTTAGAAAGTCAAAACAAACTTGAACTTTGCAATGTATATTCTCAGAACTCAACACATATTTTAAGAGAATTGTAACAGTAATCAATTCCTTTTCAAGACAAGATATGAAGTCAATAAAAGATTGCCTACTTAGATATTTGTTTGTTCAAAAACATTAAGCACTAAGTCTAAGGAGCTGGTGGGACGAAGGAAATGGGGCAAGCTTTAAAGAAATACAAGACATGCACTCTTTGCCCTTAAGGACAATCTGGTTAAGGAGAAAACAATTATCAAGTATATTTAACCCACTTAAAGGTGTGAGCAAATAAAATTTTGTTAATTCATATATTTTAAATACTGTACATTTAATAGCTAAGGTCAGGTGCTATCTCTTTTACGAAGCCTATGGGAAAATATAATTAAAAAAAAATTTGTACGGCCACAATTTTGTTTGTAAAATTTCTCTTTGTCAAAAACTCAATTGTACACTTCTGGAACACCAGTTTCTATGCATCCAGCATGCTCAGAAAAGAGGCCCCATGGATATGCAAGTGTGCCGCGGCTGTGCAACATGGCCCCCGGAATGACACAGCAAAGTGAAGCAGCTGGAAGGTGCTCAAATACTCACAGACTGGCTGGGAAGTTGAAAGCAAGGGAAGAAGAGAGGGATGAGGAGAGGACAGCAGCTGTCAGGGAGCAGAGCACAGCCTAGAGAAAGCTGGGGTGCTTTGCACTGGCAGTTGAAAACTAAGGAGGCAGTGGGGGCATGAAGTAAGGAGAAGACAGAAAGAGGAACGGGATGTGGAGAGCTTGCTACTGGAGTAGGCACATTTATCTGGCCAGTTACAGCAGTATGGAGGGAGTATTTAAGCCTGAAAATAGAGTTCAGTCATTCAAGCCATTGGGTAAAGGCAAATAATTAGCAAAAATAATACAAAAGGATATATGAACTTTATTTACAAACTAGAACTACGTGGTCCCTTGGATCACGATCTGCACAGGTATTCTCAAGCTGTCCACGCAGTCTTTCTAGGGAGGCTACCAGAGTGAGTGAAAATGGAAAATGAAAGCTGGGTCCTGCGTTCAAGGCATTTCAAACACCAAAGTTAAACTAAATGTTTGACTCTGAGGACTAGACTGTTACTATTACAAGAGTTGTGCAGGGTGTGTATCCAGGACCGGGCAGAGACCAGTCCCTGGTGTCAGAGAAGCTTCTCACTGAGACCCAAGCTTGCTCAGGTAGGGTGGACGTTGAAAGCCAAGCGAAGGGATTTCTGTGAACTCTTGCTTCCTCTGTCATCGGCCAGCCCTTAAGTTTTCTATTTCCTGCCTCTTCCGCTTTACTAATTCTGTTTTCCAGAAAACACTCCACACCATCCCCTATAAGGGTTCAAAGTCTACCATATAATGTCTTCCCAAATGTGCTAAAATGTACCCTCAAAAAATTTTTTTTTACCTAGTCTGGATATTTCATATAAATATAAGTATATAATATGTGACCTTTGGGGTCTGGTTTGCATTTAGTGTAATGTTCTCAAGGTTTATCCACCTTTTAGGATGCATCAGTACTTTACTCCCTATTACAGCTTAATAATATTGCATCGTGTGTGTCTGGCACAAATTTGCTTGTCCATTTATCCATTGATGGAAACCTGGGTTGCTTCCACCTTTTGGCTGTGATGAATAGTGCTGCTATCCACAGAGAGAGCAAATTGGTGGTTTGAAGGGGCTGGGGGAATGGGAGATAGGAAATGACTCCTTCATGGGTTGGGTTTTCTTTGGGGGTGATGAAAATAGCTTGGAGCTTGACAGAGGTGTTAGTTACACAACATGGTAAGTGTACCAAATGCCAATGAACTGTACATTTTTTAATGGTTAATTATATGTTGTGTGAATTTCACTTTGATTTTTTTAAAAATTAATTTCCAGGCAGACCCCCTGCCACCTGTCTAAAACAGGGTCCCATGTGTGGGTTAAACTACAAATGAGAAATGTTACATATCTTACAATCAATTGCCTATAACATACGTATGCAGCATCCTTCATAGCCAAGGTCAGACCCTACCTCCTCCATGAAATCTGCTATGGAAATTACAATTAAAAACAAAATCTCCAGCCTGGCCAACATGCTGAAACCCCATCTCTACTAAAAATACAAAAATTAGGCGTGGTGGCGGATGCCTGTAGTCCCAGCTACTCGGGAGGCTGAGGCAGGAGAATGGCGTGAACCTGGGAGGCGGAGCTTGCAGTGAGCCGAGACCGCACCACTGCACTTCAACCTGGGCGACAGAGCAAGACTCCCCCTCAACAACAACAATAAAAAACTAGCCGGGTGTGGTGGCGTGCCCCTGTAGTCCCAGCTACCCAGGAGGCTGAGGCAAGAGAATCGCTTGAACCCAGGAGGCGGAGGTTGCAGTGAACCAAGATCGCACCACTGCACTCCAGCCTGGGTGACAGAGCGAGACTCCGTCTCAAAAAATAATAATAATAATAATAAATCTCCTAACCTAGAAATCCTCTCTACCAAGGTAAAGGAGAAAGGAAATCGTTTTACGGCCGGGCGCGGTGGCTCAAGCCTGTAATCCCAGCACTTTGGGAGGCCGAGACGGGCGGATCACGAGGTCAGGAGATCGAGACCATCCTGGCTAACACGGTGAAACCCCGTCTCTACTAAAAATACAAAAAACTAGCCGGGCGAGGTGGCGGGCGCCTGTAGTCCCAGCTACTCGGGAGGCTGAGGCAGGAGAATGGCGTGAACCCGGGAGGCGGAGCTTGCAGTGAGCCGAGATCCGGCCACTGCACTCCAGCCTGGGTGACAGAGCAAGACTCCGTCTCAAAAAAAAAAAAAAAAGAAAAAGAAAATCGTTTTACTATTGAATAAGCATTAAACCAGAATGCGATGCCCGTCACAAGCAATCCACTAAGAGACTGCAAAGACAGAAAGATCCTTCCTCCTTTATATAGCCAAGCAGATACAGCCCATTACATGGATGTTCTCAGGATGAATATCAGCTACTCTTCACCTAAGAGGACTTCATAGCACCATGTGTCACACACGGTTTATCCTAACTTTACCCATAATTTGGGTGACCATCTGTATTAGTTAATAGGCTTTATACACAGGGAAAATAAACTCCTCACATCTTTATAACAGGAGGAAGCTTTGGAGCAAGGTGCCTGCTGAAATTAGGCTCCTACCCTCCCACAGAACCTGGGACACGGGGGTGTTACTTTCCTTGGATGGTTACACTCAAAAAGGTTGATTTCCAGTCTTGAGAAAGGCATTCCTTGGTTGTAAAATTGGCAAAAGATTTATTTTACTTTTTAAAAGATGTACTCACATTTCAAAGTGACGGCAAAAGAATTTACAAGTTTTCTAAAGTAAATGCTCGAAGAAAGGAGAGTAGAGGGGTGTCTCTTCCCTTATTTTTAACAGGAAGAATTCGGTCTCTTATTTTTAATTTATGTTTGCCTTTATTTCCCCTCTCTGATCCCTCAGGAAAAAAAAAAGGCAATTACTTCCTCTTCAGAGACGCCTTACTTGTGGCACTTCCCACTTCTACCCTGAACTGGAGCAGGGCTGCAGGGCCAGGGTCTGGTTCCTTCTGCATCCTTCATGGTGCGAGGGACCGTGAGCCGGAGCCAACATTGAGAGAAGGCCCTCCCTTGAGCTCACTGATGCAATGGAAATGTTCTGTATCTTGACTGCCCTGTGAATACCCTGGTTGTGATATGGTCCTCTAGCTTTACAAGCTGTTGCCATCGGGGAAATTCAGTAAAGGGTACGTAGGATTGCTCTGTACTGTTTCTTACAACTGAATCTACAGTTACCTCAAAATTAAAAGTTTAGCTAAAAATGAAAAAGGCTTTTGAATGACTAAAAGCATGTGTATTCTAAACCACTGAATAACGGTTATGGAACATTATAAAGTCCAGAATACTGTACAGTCTGGGCTGAGGAGAAGAAAGCTCACCGCTACATTCCGGGGAAGATCTGGGCAATGTGAAGGGGTGAGGGTCCGGGGAATACTGTCAGGGTGCTAAAAATTGATACGCAGGGCAGAAAGCCTGTGAGAATGACCTAAGGAGAAATTTTTTTAAACAAAATAAAAATTTTCAAAAACAGAAAAAGAAGACAACAGGGGGAAAATTCAAGAGGCCAGGCGCAGTGGCTCACGCCTGTAATCCCAGCACTTTAGGAGACCAAGGTGGCAGATCACCTGAGGTCAGGAGTTTGAGACCAACCTGGCCAACATGGCAAAACCCCATCTCTACTAAAAATACAAAAATTACCTGGGCATGGTGGCGGGCACCTGTAGTCCCAACTATTGGGAGGCTGAGGCAGGAGAATCACTTGAACCCAGGAGGCAAGGGTTGCAGTGAGCCGAGATCACACCACTACACTCCAGCCTGGGCAACAGAGCAAGACTCCATCTACAAAAGAAAAAGAAAAAAGAAAAGCAAGAAAGGATAAATGCAAGTGCAAGGAAATAAATTGTCTAGAATAAACTAAGATGCAGAAAAATAACTAAGACTAGAGTATCAGGATACAGAATAGAAGACAGCAGGGCCTATGTCATAAGTTATAGAAGCAGGTTTAGAAAAATCAATATTTCAAAGACAGGAAGAGCTAAGGGAACACCTGTCAAATTAGTGAAGACAATGTACTTAGAACCCAACAAAGACCTCTCTTTTAGATATTTGAAAGGAGATATAAATATTGTAGCTCAAGTGAGTAGATGCGTGCACAGTTTCAACCTACAAACTATGACTTCAAAGGCTGGGACTTAATTAACGCACCTCCAGATAAAAAAGCAATGGAGAAAATTCTAAATAGTTTTGGAAGGTGCCTATAGTCTGCTAAGCTAGAAAAAAAAAAAAAAAAAAAAAAACATGAATTGTATCTGTAATACACCAAAATTGTATAAACTGGGTGTCCTAAAATGAGCTCAGCCTCTATCTAGTAAAGCTCATTTTGACCATCTGTGTGTGCTGGGCCACAACAAACAAGGTAGGAAGAAGCACCTGGAAGTATCTGGAAGATGCCAGAGAAAATAGGACCCAATGGCAAAGTCCTTGATTGGCAAAACTGCCCTGCTTTTTGCCCTTGAGTTAGAGCAGCAAAGAATAAAGTGAGTATCTGCCAGGACTAAGATTGCATGTATAATGTACCCTGCTTAATCGGTTCATACGAAACGCATGTTCAGGGTGTATAAAAATGCATGTAAGCATTTCTCACATACTCTGAAAACAGGCTAAAAAATGCTGACAAACATATTCCCACACAAAACTCTTTATCATCTAATTATAGTCTTATATATAAAGCACAAGATTAAACGGTATCATGTAGAGGCCTGCTCCTATGAGTAGAAAATCAATAAAATAACAAAAAGGATATAAGCCAGTAAAGCCCTGTCATTTACAGCAATTTTTTAAGTTTAAAAAAAGCCTTTATTTGCTGACTAATTATGTCTTTATAATCCTATGAAAATGCATGCTGATTAAAAAGAGAGAGTCACAAAATCCTAAGCTGCCAAAGAAATTATGCTTCATAAATAAAATAATACCCAAGCTTTATGAGATTATAAAAGACCAACTGGAGTGATCTGTCTAGCTGAAGAAAACAGATTCATAGTTACAACTTCCTGGAGGGAAAAAACACTTAATATAAACTTGCGTTGCCATGATTTTATCTGTTATACTTTTTAGAATAAAAACAGATCACAACATTTATGTGTAGGACAGGAAAAACATTAAATGGATTAAGTTTGACATCCTTGTGTACAAGATTGATTTAAAGGGTGAAATGTATGTGCCCAAATGCATTACATAAAAATAATCCATTATTTTCTTTTTTAACATTTTTTCCTCTTCAAAGCAAAATTCAAATTCTTGAGTGTACCACATTTGTTAAGGACAAACAGGTTAGAAAAGATGTTATTTCTCCCAAAGTTTAATCCCAAACTCCCAGCAGATCACTTTGTAAAAATTCACCAAGATGAATGATGGGTGCCTGTCTGATTTGCTTGTGTTTATAAACATTACAAATTCGGGGAATATAGTGTTTTTGAGCCACTTACCATCCTTCTGGTAATTCATTTCCCTCACCTCCTTCAAGCAAATAAATTAATCTGTGCTCATTGTCTCAAGGGAGGATGAAACAAAAGCAATGTGGTCCTCCAGTCCAGTCTTAGAATAAAGAGGACTCAGGGCCCATACAAAATGTCCAAAAGAACTGTTATTCATTTGACACTCGTTTATTGCCTGCCTTCTCTGTGCTAGGCGCAGAGCTAGAAAGTGGTGATCCAGCAGTGAACAAGACAGGTCTTGGAGCTGAGGTTCTAGTAGTAAAAGCAGGATTTTCCATCCCACCCTCAAGAATAGAACTTACCTTGGACTGAAAGGAGAGGAAAGAAAAAAAGGATTGCTGAGGAAGTGCAAAGCAGGGTCCCTGAGAGGGGAGCCCCAGGTCCTGCTTCTGAGTCAGAGCCCCTAGAAAGCAGCAAAACGGGAGGTAAGTTGGGGGAACTATTTAGGAGAACTGTGCCCTACTTCCTGGATTGTAACCTCAGGAAAGGGACAAGACCCAAATAGGTTATGGCTGCACAGTGTGTCCGGGCAGATGGAGCCACAATCTACCTGATATTTCCATGCCACCGGCACACAGAAGCATCAGAGTGACTCCTAAGCCCTCAAGCGTGGAAAGAAATATGGGAGAGAGCAGCTGGACGCTGCTGGAACAAAGCAAATTGAAAATAAGAGGCCTGATTCTCCCTGTTGGAAACAAGGGAAGAGATTTTTCTCTCTTCCTAAATTTTCTTTGAGCATTTACTTCATCTTTTATTTAAAAAAAAAATGTTATTGTGTATATTTAAGGTTTACAACATAATGTTATGGGATACATAGTAAAATGGTTACTCTGGTGAAGCAAATTAACGTATCTATCATCTCACAGTTACCTTATTGTGTGTGATGACAGCAGCTAAAGTCTACTTACACAACAAAAACCCCAGTTAGCATACAATTTTATTAGCTGTAGTCCTGGTTAGCAGGTTAGATCTCTAGACTTGTTCATCCTACACATCTCCTCCTTTGTATACACTGACTTCCATCTCCCCATTTCCTTACCCATCCCCACCCCCACTCCTGGTAACCACTGTTTTATTCTCTACATATTTGACTTTTTTTCTTGGATTCCACATATAAATGAGAGCATGTAATATTTTTCTTTCTGTGTCTGTCTTACTTCACTTAGCAGAATGTCCTCCAGGTCCATTTATGTTGTGACAAATGGCAAGATCTCCTTTTTTAGGGTGGAATAATAGTCTATTGTATACACACACAAACACACACACACCAGTTTATCCATTCATTCATTGACACTTAGGTAGTTTCCATATCTTGGATATTGCGAATAATGCTACAATGAACATAAAAATGCAGATATCTTTACAAGGTGGTGATTGCATCTCCTTTGGGTAGATACCCAGAAGGGGAATTGTTGGGTCATAGGGAAGTTATTTTTCTTTTCTTCTCTTTTTTTTTTTTTTTTTTTTGTCTTTTTTTGAGATGGAGTCTCACACTCTGTTGCCCAGGCTAGAGTGCAGTGGCGCGATCTCGGCTCACTGCAACCCCAGACTCCCGAGTTCAAATGATTCTCCCACTTCAGCCTCCCAAGTAGCTGGGACTACAGGTGCCCACCACCACACCCAGCTAATTTTTGTATTTTTAGCAGATACGGGGTTTCGCCATGTTGGCCAGGCTGGTCTCGAACTCCTGATCTCAAGTGAGCCACATGCCTCGGCCTCCCAAAGTACTAGGATTATAGTCATGAGCCACCACACCCGGCCTGGAAGTTCTGTTTTTGACTTCTTTAGAAACCTCCATGCACTTTTTCCTAAAGGCTGCACCAATCTCCATTCCCACCAACAGTGTACTGTTTCTTTTCTCCACACCCTTGCCAACATTTGTCACTCTCATATTTTTGATAACACCCATCCAAACAGTTGTAAGGTGATATCTCAATAGCAGTTTTGATTTGCATTTCCCTGATGGTTAGTGATGTTAAACACCTCTTCATGGATCTGTTGCCCATTTTTACGTCGTCTTTGGAGAAATATCTGTTTAGATCCTTTGCTCCTTTTTTAACTGGGTTATTTGTTTTTCTGCTATTGAGTTGTAAGAGTTTTTTATAAATTTTGGATATTAACCCCTTACTAGATATGCAGTTTGCAAATATCTATTCTCAGTCTGTACATTGCCTTTTCATTGTGTTAATTGCTTCCTCTGCTGTACAGAAACTTTTTAGTTTGATGTAGTCCCACTTACTTATTTTTGCTTTTGTAGCCTAGGCTTTTGGTGTAATATCCAAACCATCATCACCAAGGCCAATGTCAAAGAGCTTTACCCTCTCTTATCCTCTAGGAGTTTAACGGCTTCAGGTCTTACATTTAGATCTTTTATCCATTTTGAGTTGATTTTCTAATATGTGTAAGATAAGGGTCCAATTTCATTTTCTTGCATGTGGAAATCCAGTTTTCCCAGCACCATTTATTGAAAAGACTATTTTTTCCCCATTCTGTCCTCTTGGGACCCTTGCCAAAATTTAGTTAATTAAATTAGGTTTAGATTTATTTCTGGGCTCTCTACTCTGTTTAACTGGTCTATAGTTCTGTTTTTATGCCAGTACCATACTGTTTTGATTACTTTAGCTTCCAAATATAATTTAAAATCAGGGAGCATTTATTTGTAATTATAACTTTTGAAAACTTGTATGTACTTTTTCCTCTCTTTGAAATTTATGTAAATCCTTCTGAAGCCTAGATAGGCCTTTCATTAGCTTTATGATCCAGGGATGTCTTCTCAAGTACTTGGGAACCATCTCTTTGAAATGTAAACATCAAAAGAGATGACACCCCTATATCCCAGTTTCTGTGGGAAGGTAGGAGCCTACCTTCTGTGGGTACCTTACTCAAAGTTGCAAAACTACTTCCTGTCATAAAGATATAAAAAGTTTTGTTTTTCCTCTGGAAAAAGCCAAGTAGCTGACACAGATGATCACTCCAAAATTACCAGGTAACGTTAGGATGAACTGTGTGTAACTATGGTATTGTCAAGTCCTCTTACTCTAACTTAACTACTGTTTGTCTTGAAAACACGTATGTAGGTTGGGCACGGTGGCTCATGCCTGTAATCCAGCACTTCGGGAGGCCGAGGTGGGTGGATTGCCTGAGGTCAGGACAGCCTGGCCAACATGGTGAAATCCCGCCTCTACTAAAATACAAAAAATTAGCCGGGCACTGTGGCGTGTGCCTGTAATCCCAGCTACTTGGGCAGCTGAGGCAGGAGACTTGGTTGAGCCTGGGAGCCGGAGGTTGCAGTGAGCTGAGATCGTGCCATTGCACTCCAGCCTGGGTAACCAAAAAAAAAAAAAAAAGTATGTAATAGGTTGTGTCTGCTGCTTGGCTGTATAAAAGGTGAGATTTCTTTCCATCTTGCAATTTCCTAGATTACCTGTGATGCACATCACATTCTACTTTAATGCTTATTCAATAATAGAAGTATTTTCTTTCCCTACTACCTTTGTGGAGAGGATTTCTGGGTTGAGGGAAGATTTTTGTTTTTAATTATATGTCTCCAACCAACGATAACGGGACAAGTGGGAAGAATAATGACTATCTTAGTGAACACAGCTTGGACAGATGACACCAAGGACAATATGCACCCCCTTGCCAGGTCACAACTATATAAGCACCCCTAAAACTTAGATGCAATGCTTTGGAGAAAAGGTGAGAGACTGAGATGATGAGATTTAATACACATCCTCCATAGAATAGGAGCTCAAAATAAAGATTAACATGAAAAAAGAAAAATAAAGCAATAAAGTCTGCCTGAGCCTATGCGCCCAGAGTTGTGCTAGCTGCAGCATGAACTACTTGCCAATATTTAACTGCAGGAATCTTAACTTCAGATGCTTGTACCAACAACCCATTTCTTCTGGCTGAAGAACGAGAGATAAATGAGTGGAAGAAAACTTACATTTATCATACTGGCTCTCAAACTTTGCTACATATTAGACACCTGGGAAGTTTTCAAAAATTCTGATGCCCGGGCCCCCTCCTGAGTTAATTAAATCAGAATCTCTAGGAGGAGGACACAGTCATCACCATTTTTTAAAGTTCCAGAAGTGATTTCAGTGTGCAGACATACAGACACATGAATGTCCCTAGAGCCAGGATCCCCAAACACAATATTTTGGCATTTGTGAGATGTGTTATAACAAACTTTCTCTTTTTAATAAAGTCAACATTTTTAAACTATTTACTTTTCTAATAACTATAATGGATATATGACAATCTCCATCACAATCTCAGTCCATGCACCGAGAATTGCAGGGACCCCACAATTTTATACATGCCATAGCCTTTAATGAGGTATTGTTACTGCTTCATTTAAATAAAGGGTAGTATTTTTGAAGAGTAAAGTGATGATATTTTTTTCCTTGAAAAATAAAATTTGAGATCTAGAAATAGTTCACTGCATTACTCACATGCTTGTAAAATACCTTTCTAAATCCTACCCCCTCTGTCTGTCTCAATAAATAAATAATTATTTATTATTATGTCTCGAATTCTGGAGACAGGGTCCCATTTTGTTGCCCAGGCTGGAGTGCAGTGGTGTGATCTGGCTTACTGCAGCCTCGATCTTCCCAGGCTCAAGCGATCCTCCCACTTCAGCCTCCCAACTAGGTGGGACTACAGGCTTGCACCACTACTCCTGGCTAATTTTTTAATCTTTTTTTTTTTTTTTTGGTAGAATCTGGGTCTTGCTATGTTGCCCAGGCTGGTCTGGAACTCCTGGGCTCAAGCCATCCTCCTGCCTCAGCCTCCCAAAGTGCTGGGATTACAGGGGTGAGCCCACATGCCCAGCTATTGAGCACTTTAAATGTGGCTGTTCCAAGCTGAGATGTGATGTAAGCATAAAATACACTTGGATTTCAAAGACAGTATCAAGAATAATGTAAAAGATCTCATTAACATTTTATACGGGTTGCTGCATTTTGGATACATCAGGTTAAATAAAATATAATAATAAAATTAATTTCACTTCTTTTTGTTTCAATCTTTTGATATGGCTATTAGAAAGTTTAGAAGCACATCTGTGGTTTGCATTTGTGGTTTGTGTTATATTTCCAACGGACAGTGCTGCTTTATTTAGGGTAGATAAGAAATGCTAGGAGACCTATTTAAGATGCAGATTGCCAGGACTGACCCTCCAGGGAATCTAGTTCAGCAATCTGTGTTTCAGGCAGATATGAGCAGGAGCTACCTAAAGTAGCAGGGGGCATTTAATTCATTGCTGTCTGAATTTAATTTAGGAATTTAATTCATTGCTTTCTTCTCTCTCCTTCACTCCCAAGCCTAATTCTCTTCATATTTCTCAGTCCCAATTACCAAGAAAGAGAATCAGTTTGGCCTAGATAATCATCAATGACCCTCTTTAGTCAGAGCTTTCTGTCTTAGCCTACCCCATAGGTCTCTGACCAATCTATAGATAATCAAGTTGTGACTGGCAGGGAAGGGGCAGGAGGTAGGGAGGGGTGGGTCAGGAGTGACCTGGAACCTCTCCTCTCACCGGGGGCTGTGGGTAGGACAGCTTTGTTTGGAGAGGACTGTGAGAATGCCCAGCATAAACTGGCCTGGTCACATGTGAGTTAATTCAGAAACTAAAAGAGTAGGACATGCATGCAAAGGCCCTGCGAGGCCTCAAGGTCTGATTATCCCCGAACTGTGCTCCAGATACAATTCAGCCAAAGCCACTCCACAAATAACAGTAATGATAGATTCACTCTCACAACATATTTCCATCACATCTAGCAACAAGTGGCAAAATTAAACCAGGAATTTAGGAGGGGAGAGAGAGAATGCAGAGGCAGATATGCAGGGGTAATATATGCAACACAGGCAAGTCATCAAAGAGCCAGTCACAGTGATGTCATACATCGCTGAGCAACCTTGGGCAAGATGCCTCAACCTCTCTGGCCTCAGTCTTTTCATCTTTACAGGTTAGAAAATGTCAGGGATTGCAAGGATTGGATGGAATGATACGCCAAATACACCCTCCGAAGGGCTCAAGTGATTGCAAAGATTGGATGGAATGTTACATTGACTACACCCTCCAAAGGGCTCAAGGGTTCTTTTGGTGAATACACCAAAAGGTCTATTTCTTCATCCTTGTTAAAACATTGGAAATGTTAACTCACAACTCTCATAGTCTACCAGCACTTATCTGTAGCTACAGCTTCACCTCAATACATCAAACTCCATCAGGCCGGCAGCCCTCTGCGAGCTCCACAGTATGCATTTGAGAGAAATACAGTCAGTCAGTTCTGAGCTAATGACAATTGTCAATTTAATCTGATGGTAGCTTTTTCCAATAACTGTCAGAATATTTAAGATTTACAACATATTCCAATGACCTACCATAGCATTTCTGTTTAAAAGATTCAAGCAGTGAGAAAAACTGTAAAAGAAAATTTTACCTATCACGTCTTGGGCCCAGACTTATTTTCATGCAACATTTTGAGAAAACTAAATATCATTTTCCTTTTTTTTTTTCTTTTTTTGAGACAGAGTGTCACTGTGTCATCCAGGCTCAAGTGCAGTGGCTCAATCTCAGCTCACTGCAACCTCCACCTCCTGGGTTCAAGCAACTTCCCTGCCTCAGCCTCCCGAGGAGCTGGGATTACAGGTGCCCACCACCACGCCCAGCTAATGTTTGTATTTGCAGTAGAGATGGGGTTTCACCATGTTGGCCAGGCTGGTCTCGAACTCCCGACCTCAAGAGATCCACCCCCACCCCCCCAGCCTCCTAAAGTGCTGGGATTACAGGCGTGAGCCACCATGCCCGGCAATTTTCTTTAAGTTATGCCCCATAGGCCGGGCGCGGTGACTCAAGCCTGTAATGCCAGCACTTTGGGAGGCCGAGACGGGTGGATGACAAGGTCAGGAAATCGAGACCATCCTGGCTAACACAGTGAAACCCCGTCTCTACTAAAAAATACAAAAAAAAAAAGTTAGCCGGGCACGGTGGTGGGCGCCCGTAGTCCCAGCTACTTGGGAGGCTGAGGCAGGAGAACGGCGTAAACCCAGGAGGCAGAGCTTGCAGTGAGCTGAGATCCGGCCACTGTGCTCCAGCCTGGGCGACAGAGCGAGACTCTGTCTCAAAAAAAAAAAAAGTTATGCCCCATTTCCTTTTCACAACAATGAACTCCCCCTCCCCTCAAAGTGCTCAATTTGTACAGGGAACCAGTACAGGTTTTTGAAATTTTCCTTTCCTTCATGAAGAATCTGACATTTCTGCTATATCAATAACAATAGGAGCAAAGAGTTTACCCTGTATTTGCATAATTATTAGAAAGACGAGAGTTTCCGTGGCCTCTGAAAAAGGAGCTCTGCATCTTTAAGACTCTGCGAGGCTCCCTGCCCTCCGCGCAGACCGAGCAGACTCTGCCGCAGCGACTCATCCTATCGATAAGGTTCAGTTAGCCAAGGTGGAGGATGGGAAAAGAATGGAACTGTCCCAGCTACTCAATGAGATCAGGGCAAACTATGAAAAGATCCTCACCAGAAATCAGATAGAGACGGTGCTCTCAACAAGGATCCAGGTAATGATTTCATACAGACAGGCACCTTCCAGAATAAGGAGACAGTCCATGTCTACCCAATTCCTGTCCCGGCCTCTCTGAGGTACAGTATTTCCTTTTCGATGCAGCATCTATTGGGGAAGGAATTTAGCTTCTACTGCAATGTGACTGGGACTACAGGGGGAAATACTGTGATTATATTGTTAAATTGCCATTAAATAAGCATTGATGGATGCACTTGATTTTTATATAAATTGTGAGGTTCCTATCATTAACATGGGGTCAACATACAATAAAATGGTGCACTCTAACCTCTTACAATCTTCAGGAAGGAAGCATTCCAAATACCCTTCAAAGATATTATGGAGTTATTTACAGAGATAATTTAAATAATATCTTTCAAATGTAAAACCTTTAAGTAAGATTTATTAGCATGTACACTTTCTAGAGATAAATATTTCTAAAAGGTTTCTATCATCTTTTTAACGAGTTCCGTTTTATACCAGATTGTTATGAATAGAAATCATCTGAGTGTGTGAACATGGCATTCAGAAACAATGATATAAATTATGACCATCGAAATTCCCCAAATTGGTAACGATTCTCCACTAAGATTTTTGCTTCTGTACTATAAGATGAGAAACGTTTCTTTCCATTACAAAGCTTGTAATATTTAAGTATTTAAAAAAGAGAGAGAAAGCCAACTTAGATAAGGACTAAATCCTAATTTCATAGATTTAGTTTTAAACTAACAATCACTTTCAGCAATTAATTAAGGTCTCAAGTCTTTAAACAAATTTACAAACAAATATTTTAGAAACAAAGATTAAGAAATTTAGGGGATTTTTTAGCTTACCTATCATATATGGGTTCAAGGTATCTTCCAAGCCCTGAAATACAGCAAAAAGTTTACTTAAGAATATCACCCAAAAGAAAAAAGAAAAAAATTAGTAGAAAAATCTCAGGGCTTTATTCCATTAGCAACTCATTTTTAGTTCCATTGTAAATTTCACCTCTAGGTAACATTTTTAGTCTTCATAAAGAATGATCAACATCTTAGATTAAGCAAAGTCACTGGTACATGTAAGCATTGGGATAGTTCATTCACCTTTACAAACAGAAGAAAAAATAAATAGATGACAACTTCTAAAAACTGTAAACAAAACACTTACCTTTGCAGTAGTAGAAATATGAGTTTAGTTTACAAGTCACGGGGCCAAAATGAGTAAATTCAAATGAAAAGACTACAGTAAAGTTTTGTTTAAAGTGTCTTTTAACTTGAAACTACTTTAGAGGATTTTCTTCCAAATAACTCAGAAAGTCAGCTGAATTAAATTCAAGACAGCCTGATTATTTAGTTATTTTTTTTAAATTTCTAAATAAGCTATTTTAGTTACAGATTGTTGTATAACACCCCCAAAACTCAGCTGGGACGTCAATCGTCTTGGGGTATGACTGGGTTCACTCATGTGTCTGGCACTTTGGCAGGGCATTGCCAAAAGGCTGGCTCTGCTGGGACTTCCTCTCTCACTCCATGTAGCCTCAGGGTCTCTCTCCATCTGGCCTTTCTACAAGATCTCTCCAACAGGGCATCCAGACTTCTTACATATTGGCCCAGGGCTCCCAAAAGCACAGAAGTGGAAGTTATCAGGCTTCCTAAGACTTAGGCCTAGAAGTGGCACAGCATTCCTTCTGCCTCATTCTACTGGTTAAAGCAAGACCCAGGTCAGCCCAGAGTCAATGGAGAAGGGGATCACCTTAGGACTCATCTTGGGAGATGATAGAGTTCCTTAAGGGCCATCTTGGGACGGTAGTTACCAAACAAGCTTAGCTGCCAGTTCCATATTCGAAAGCCACAAGACCAGCAGACACCAGCATTTTTCGGTTTTCTTTTTTCCAAAATTCTTTACTTTATCTTCTGTAGTTCCTCTGGTAGGTGTTGCTTGCTGCATGACTTTGCCAAGTTAACACTAAGAACAGATTTTCAACAAACCAAAAGAAATGTACGAATTTTGTTCTCAAATACCTTGCCCTAAATTTTATCCATAAACTTTCATTTACTTCGTTTCCTTTAAAAAATCTATTGTATAATAAAATTAAATTTTTAAATGTTAAAATGCTTTTTTATAATATTAAAAGTTATAAATTTTGCTTCAAAATACTATGATCAATTCTATACATTGTTCTCACTGTTCCTGGGGCCAAATGTTAAAAATTCTGTCAACAGATACTTTCTTTTAATTTCAGCATCAACATAAAAACATTTAAAGCTAAATATAAAATTTCTACTACTTTTTTAATATGAGAATATTTAGAAAATAATCCTTAGAGAAGTCATTTTTATTATTTATTCTTTATTACCCAGATACCCAAACTTAATATGCCTTTTAAAAAAATCATCCTGAAAAAGGTAAATCAACTGATTTTCTTAATATGGAAGTCTATTTGCGAGCCTTATTGCCTATAGTAACTTAATTCTCTAAATTACCAGTAATGTACTTCCTAGCAGAATTTACTCCTGTCCCTATACCTGGTCCCAGGATTGATTAGTTTTGCGGGGTACAACTGTTTATCTGCTTCTGCAAAGCAACCTACAAGAAAATGTGGGGGGAAATAGCAAATTTTCAATCCTTCCTCCTAATGATCCATAAATAATGAAAAGTTAAGAATCAGAGATCACAAATCTTGGTCTTGCAAACTGTTTTCATTCATATAAATGTATTTTTCTTGCTTACATATTTAATTAGTTAACTAGGCACTAGAACACACACTATAATCTAACAAGTTAAGGAAAAATGTTTTGATTCCTATACAATTTTTCTATAATTGCTCTTACACATCTCATTTTCAGAAGCACTCCTTGTGTTTTGTTATTGTTGCTGTTGGCTTTCTTGTAGCTAGAAGAAGACATAAGCAAAAAAATGGACAAAGATGAAGAGGCTTTGAAGGCAGCTCAAGCAGAACTCAAGGAGGCCCGACGCCAGTGGCACCACCTGCAAGTGGAAATTGAATCTCTCCATGCTGTGGTGAGAATGATCTCAAAAGTAACTGACCCATCGAGTCCTCAGATGTGATTTGATTAAGAGAGGGGAAGGATGAATGTCCGTTTATTCACCATGAGAAACTGGAAATCAAGGCCACTGAATTCTATCCCTGATCCTAGTTTAATTACTCACCCCTCCCCTCATTGTGGCAGTGGCTGTTATCAACTCACTCAAGGTTTAGTTCAGACCTGTAAAAATGAAGAAATCCTTTCTTATTACCTTGGGATTCTCTAGTTGCTGAAGTTGGGGAATAGAGCATTTGTTATTATCCAAAGTCTTCACAGTGGGGATTCTTTTATCCATGCCATTGAGACATCTAACAAAAAATATTTAGGCCGACACTGTGGCTCACACCTGTAATCCCAGCAATTTGGGAGGCTGAGGTGGGCTGACTGCCTGAGCTCAGGAGTTTGTGACCAGCCTGAGCAACATGGTGAAACCCCATCTCTATTAAATACAAAATATTAGCTGAGCATGGTGGCACACGCCTGTAGTCCCAGCAACTTAGGAGGCTGAGGCACAAGAATTGCTTGAACCTGGGAGGCAGAGGTTGCAGTGAGCCGAGATCATGCCACTGCACTCCAGCCTGGGTGACAGAGTGAGACTCTGTCTCCAAAAAAGAAAAAGAAAATATGTTTGGCATGCGGTTGCTCATGCCTGTAATCCTAGCACTTTGGGAGGCCAAGGCAGGTGGATCACTTTAGGCCAGGAGTTTGAACCAGCCTAGGCAACATGGCGAAACCATCTCTTATACTAAAAATACAAAAAATTAGCTGGGTGTGGTGGCACACGCCTGTAATCCCAGCTACTCGGGAGGCTGAGGCATGAGAATCACTTGAACCCAGGAGGCAGAGGCTGCAGTGAGCTGAGATCACACCACTGCACTCCAGCCTGAGAAACATAGTGAGACTGTCTCAAACAAACAAACAAAAAGTATTTAAGCATGTTCCTAAATGCCTTTTATGAGCAGTCTGCTCTGGCTTTGATATTCAATATACTATATTTTCTTTCTTTTGTTTTACAAAGCAAAGCCTACCTCTGAAGTATACTTTCCATAATTTAAAAATCAGATAATTCAGAGTGATAATAAGTTAATCACGCTGCAGAGGATTTTTTTTTTTTTTTTTTTTTGCAGTAAGAATTATCACAAGATGTCTTTGAAATATAGTAAGATCTCTAGTTAGGTACATAAAATATAATTTTTAAAAAATTAGGGGTCACACACAAAGCTGTAAGGAAACACACCTCTTGCATAGGTATAATACAATTATTGCAATCTTTTTAAAGAAAAAAATGGAACATAAAAGAATGAAGACAGCCAGGCACAGTGGCTCAAGCCTGTCATCCCAGCACTTTGGGAGGCCAAGGCGGGCGGATCACGAGGTCAGGAGTTCGAAACCAGCCTGGCCAACATGGTGAAGCCCCGTCTCTACTAAAGATACAAAAAATTAGCCGGGCGTGGTGGCACACGCCTGTAATCCTAGCTACTTGAGAGGTTGAGGCAGGAGAATCACTTGAACCCCGGAGGTGGAGGTTGCAGTGAACCGAGATCGTGCCATTGCACTCCACCCTGGGCAACAGGGCGAGAATCCGTCTCAAAAAAAAAAAAAAAAAAAAAAAGATGAAGATATTGCAAATCAGATTTCAGAAACACATTCTGTGTTACTGATTCACTGATGAAAATCTATATAAAACAGGAAAGGGGCCTTGAAAACTCCCTACATGCCAGCGAGCAGCATTACCAGATGCAGCTGCAAGACCTAGAGGCTGTGATTGAAGGACTAGAAAAAGAGCTACAGGAAGTAAGGCGCGGCATCGAAAAGCAGCTTCAAGAGCATGAGATGCTTCTCAACACGAAGATGAGGCTGGAACAAGAAATAGCAACTTATCGCCGCCTCCTAGAAAAAGAAGAAATCAGGTACCTAAATCCATTTAGTTAATGACAAAGGGCCAGAAATACAGAGCCACTTATGCCATTGTTGATGTAGTCAGAGAAATTAAATACAAAAAACCCATCATCATCTTGGTGTATTCGCTGAGTTTATACAATAAGGTACGCACTGCAAATAATATATGAAAGAACCATTTCTAGACTTCCAAAATTAGGAACCAAATAGCCAAAGTCAGCTAGAACAAAATGTAAACAATTCTAGATTACTACAAAAATGATCTTGTAGTCTTGGCCGGCTGCAGTGGCTCACTCCTGTAATCCCAGCACTTTGGGAGGCTGAGGCAGGAGGATTACTACAGTTCAGGAGTTCTAGACCAGCTTGAGCAATATAGTGAGACCTCATCTCTACAAAAAAATTTAAAATTTGCTGAGCATGGTGGCACACACCTGTAGTCCCAGCTACTTGGGAGGCTAAGGTGGGAGGATTGCTTAAGCCCAGGAGTTTGGGATTATAATGAGCTGATCATGAAAAAGACCTTTCCTCAGCTGGGTGTGGTGGCTCACACCTGTAATCTCAGCACTTTGGGAGGCCAAGGTGGGAGGATCACCTGAGGTCAGGAGTTCAAGATCAGCCTGGCCAACATGGCAAAACCCTGTCTCTACTAAAATAATAACAATAATAATAATACAAAAACTAGCCGGGCATGGTGGTACATGCCTGTAATCCCACCTACTCGGGAGGCTGAGACAGGAGAATCACTTGAATCCAGGAGAGGCAGGTTGCAGTGAGCCGAGACCGCGCCACTGCACTCCAGCCCAGGCGACAGAGTAAGACTCCATCTCAAAAAAAAAAAAAAGAGAGAGAGAGAGAGAGACCTTTCCTTTCTCACTTCCTTGCCATTCATCTCTTCTAGGATTAGTCTGTGCCTTCTAAGGATCACCCACAATGAAAGCCTGGAAAATTCACAATCACCACAATCCCCCTGACCAAGGGCTCACCCTATACCACACATCAAACCCCAAAACAATAATAATTACTATAATGTAATTATATTACAACCATGGAAAGCAATATTATTTTGAGTCATGATTTAAAAGACTACTAGATGTCCTGATAAGAAAAGATATCAAGAGGAATTCTTATTAATTCATACATCATAATCTGTAATGACTTATAAGGTCCTATTGCTTTGAGCATGACATAACCTCCAATTCTCCATGAAGAAATCTTTATTCTTGCTTGTTTCCAAATTATAAGTCCTTTATAAAACTAGATGAAAACTAGGTGAAACAACTTTAGCCTATAATAAATCTTGATATTTATTAAATCTTTGAAAAAACATAAACTGAATTAAAGATATACCACTTACTAGCGGAGTGACCTTGGGCAAGTTACTTAACCTCTGTGTGCCTCAGTTTTCTCATCTGTAAAATGGGAATACTACTACTACCTACCTCATAGGATTGCTGTGAGGATTAAATGAGTTAATGTTTGTAAAGTGGTTAAAACAGTATCTGGCACATTGTAAGTGCTATGTAAATGTGTGTGTATATATATCATGTATATACATATGTGTGTATATATATATGTAACTATATAGTTAAATGGTTATAAATTTTAATTCCTAATCATTCCAGATCCTATATACATGTAACTATATAATTGTTAAATAAAATGAATGGTTGTGAATTTTATTTAATTCCTAATCATTCAAGATATTGATCAAATAGTCTTTAATATTTCCATAGTAAAACTTTAAAAAAATTAGGCTACACTTAAGATATACAAGAAAATTTCATAAAAATACAATGACCACCTCTGTACCCACTTCCCCCAGTTTAAAAAGTAAAATAGTAAAAAAAAAAAAAAAAAAAAAAAAAAAGAATAAAATGTTTCCAATGTTGTTGAACTTCCCTGGACACCTAAGCCACATCCCCCAATCTCATGCTCCTCCCTCTACCTGACCTGGCTTCTGAATTTGATGCTTATTAGTCTCATACATTTATTTATAGTAATATGTATGTATTTCTACAAAGTGTGAAATTGTTTTGCATATTATTCTAAACTTTATAAAACTATAAAACTTTTTTCACTCAATATTATTCTTAGGCGATCCATCCATAAACATACAGTGTAGCCTTAGTTCATTTCTTGTCAGTTAAATAGTGTTTCTATTGCATGAATATACAATTTATCCATTCTTCTGTTTGTTTTAATTATTTGCTAATACAATATTGCTCTTAAAATATAATTATTTCTGATTTCAGATATTATGGTTGTATCCAAGGTGAGAAAAAAGACAAAAAGCCTACCACAAGTAAAGTTGGTTTTGTTTTACCATCAGGTGAGTTTCTGACATAAACAAACTCATTTGAAAAGTGAAGTACTATTTACGGGGATTATTTTATATGGAAATTAAACACTCTAAAGTAGCAAAGAAAAGCAAGCAATATTTGAATAAAAGTTTGAATATAATTTGTGAACAGTAATTCAATATTGTAATTTAATATATCATAAATAATATTTTCACAGCCATTATAAATGAAATATCTTTTACTACGAAAGTCCCACAAAAGTATGAGAATGAAAACGTAGAAACAGTGACCAAACAGGCCATCTTAAATGGGAATATCGTTAAGGAGAGCACTGAAGCTCGTGGCACTATCCAGTAAGTAAAGAAACTTTGACTAAGAAATAATAATAAATATATGTAAAGAAATTAACTTTGAGTAATCTCAGTAATTACTCTTCTTTGTTTAAATGTTTCCAAACATAGTTTTAGTATACTGTGATTTTTTTTTTTTTTTTTTTGAGACGGAGTCTCGCTCTGTTGCCAGAGTGGAGTGCAGTGGTGCAATCTTGGCTCACTGCAACCTCCACCTCCCGAGTTCAAGCGATTCTTCTGCCTCAGCCTCCCAAGTAGCTGGGAATACAGGTGCGCGCCACCACACTCAGCTATTTTTTTGTATTTTTAGTAAAGATGGGGTTTTACCATGTTGGCCAGGTTGGTCTCATTCTCCTGACCTCATGATCTGCCCGCCTCAGCTTCCCAAAGTGCTGGGATTACAGGCATGAGCCACCATACCCAGCCTATTCTATGATTTTTAATCTGACATATATACATAAAAACTCATGGAAGAGTACTCAATCCTTAATTTGCCATTTTTTTACAAAAATACAACCCAAACATGAGAATTCCTAAAGAGAAATTCCATAGAATTCCTTTGAAATTCTATTCATATGGTTGTTAAAGTAAGTACATTATAAATTCTGTACACTATAAATTATACAAATTTCTTGATTTTTCCATAGATATGAAATACATAATACATATTTTTAATAGACCCATACTTCATTATTAAAAGGTTTATTTTATCATTTCAGGACAGAGAAAGTGGATGAAGTTATTAAAGAATGGGAAGGTTCTTTCTTTAAAGATAACCCTCGATTGAGGAAAAAATCTGTTTCTCTTCGATTTGATCTTCATTTAGCAGCCACTGATGAAGGGTGTTTACAGACTAAGCAGGATAATCTACCAGATATAGAAGTCAGGCTTATCATGAGAAGATCATGCAGTATTCCCTCTATCAAACCTCCATCAACAGCTGATTAATCCAAAGATAGTATTTGACTTGATTTGAAAATGTTAGGATGGACCAAGGTGGGCTATACCAACTCCCTCTGTCCCAAAATGTAAGTTATTACATATGTATGGAAACTGTTATGATCAATATGTGGTTCTCTTCAGAAGAAAAAACCAGTAAAGGACATTTCTCTGAATCTAATTATGGAGATGATAGACATATATGAATGAGAGGGAGTAGCTTAAAAATAAAATCACAAATTCAGTACAGTCTATTTCTTTATATTCTCCAGTCTTCTTTTTCCCTTGAAACTTCATCAGAGACTGTAAGCATTTAACTGGTTTAGTGAAGTCTTCGTAATTTTTTTCAATGGCTGAATATGCTAAGGAAAAAAGAATTGTTTAAATAAGATTGTATTATATTAAGAGTCACACTGAGTTATTCACCATTATTCAATGGCTGGTTAAACCTACTGTGTGTTCTATTTTTCAAAAAGAGCAATTATAAACAAGTTTTTAAAGGGGGATTCACCAGTTACTTAATGAGGATTCTTCTTTTTGAGATAATCATTTGTATACTGAAAGAAATAAGAGTTATTTCCATGAGAAATTCTGAGCGAACTATGGAACACACCCCAAGGCTAATTTGAGATAAGTAAAATTAAGTTAATCTACATATATCTAAAAGATTTTTTTTGTAATAAGTATCTGATTTCCAGAAGATTTACTTTACTCAAAGAACTTTAAAGGTTGTATCCCCCACCAAAAAAAGAAAAAAAAAATCAGAAGGCCAACTGCGCAAACAAAACATGAAAAGCAAATTGAAAAGGTATTACCATAGTTATCAGAACAGTTATCCACCATCCCAGTTTTTCCATCTGTAAAGATAATGTGATTAGAGTGTTTGCTATGAGCCGTAGATAAGATACTATATGAAGTATTATAAATATTTCTTGCAATCATTTATGTGAACTAAGATAATGGTATTGTTATCTAATGTGAACTAAGATAACAGTATTGTTATCTAAGCTAAGAGTATTTGCAGGATTTGTTTTTAAATTGTTCAAATTGTAATAAATATGGGTAGAAAATATATTTGTGAATAAGTGAGGTATTGTTGCAAAGTTTTTAAAATAACCTAATTTGTTTAATACAGGTATATTTAAGATCTTAATAAATACCTGTTTTAAGACATTAGAAATTTATAAGCTCTTAATTATTTTCTAAGCAGAAAAAGTAGTTGAGTACAACTCACCAACTTTTTCCCAGCTAAAGTATCATCTAAGGGCTACAGCTATGTTAGCATTTTAGTACAGTCTTTAAAATGTTTCTCTCTCTCTCTCTCTCTCCTCTCTCTCTCTTTCTCTCCATATATATATATAATATACATATAAAATTATATATATTTCAACCAGAAAAATGTATGTTTTAACCAGGAAAATATTATGTTAAATAATCTTTAACATAATACAAGGATATAAAGTTTTTAATTTTCTTTCAATTACTTCAGATTCCTTTTAGTCTGGTTTATTCTATTTAGTGAAAAGGGATGATTTTGTTTTGTCAAGGATGTAACAGCATGTTAAGTGCTTATTCTTGCATAAGCATCTGACCTAAAATACATCCTATACATAAAAAATGTTTCATTCAATATTGCTAAATGCTACTAACTTTATTAAAGCTTTAAAAATGCAATCATATAAGTTATTGTACTAAAGTTACTGTACTAAGCAACAGTGATCATAATAAAGCAATATATCTAGCATAATCTATTGCAGTGTAAAAAAAAAAAAAAACTTAGTACTGGGCGTCATGAATGTAACTGCTTGTTGTAGTAATTCCAGTATGCATCTATTGGGTGTATAACATGTACATTTTAAAATACAGTACTTGAATTTATAATGAAGCTTTATTCGCTTTCGGGCATTTTAAATTGGGATATGAATTTACCAAGGTAATGATTTCAATACAATTTTAAAAATGAAACATGGCCAGGCATGGTGGCTCATGCCCGTAATCCCAGCACTTTGGGAGGCCAATGTGGGAGGATTGCTTGAGCCCAGGAGTTCAAGGCCAGCCTGGGCAATATAGCGAGACCCCCATCTCTATAAAAAGTAAAAATAAATAAAAATTAAACATTGAAAAAATTGAAATATGAATGCTAAAGCTGCATTGTATGTGAGTTTGAAAGCAGTCCTTTTAGTTCAAAAATATCTCCGCATGGTTAAGAGAAACAAAGAACTAATTACTCCAATATGGTTAGTTCATTTGGGGAATAAAGAAAACTGCAATCACGGTAGATAGATAATGGTTTTTAACTTGTTTCACAAAAGAGTTAAGAATGGTATATCAATATTTTATTCTAGTTTTTTAAAAATCAAAATAATCACATAATCCCATAAATCTGGGAAAAGTTTAATAATGGCTGCACCATTTGCAAAGCACTTACTCAGCTCCAGGCACTGTGTTTATCCCTAATAATCCCTAATCCTTCCTTACAACAATCCTACACAATGAATAATATTATCCTTGTTTTATACATGAGTAGAAATTAATATTCTTCAATCTCTCTGAAATGTTTCAAATGCATGCTTCCATAACAAAATACAAAAATAAAGAGCAATTCCAATTACTAACAATTGTAGGATCCTAGCCCTGGTTCTGTCACTAATTAACCATGTAATCAGGAGGGACCACTTTAAGTTCCTAGGCCTCAAGTTTTACACTTGAAAACAAAGGAAAAGGTAATGCTGGGTAATAATTCCTACTCTGCCTACCTTACAATTGTTTGAAATAATATACAAGCAAAAATATTTGGTAAAGCACTGCTCAGATATACAGTACTATTTGGAAGAAAATTGTCTTTAAAGAATTTGTGGGGGAAATCATAGCTGACAATGATTAAGTAATAGTTCAAAACACAACAGGTAAAGATACTATTTTTAATTTTTCAATTGCTGCCAGAAAAGTTATTCTTTCCCAGTGAGTCACCCAATTTGAACTGTTCTGTCATGATAGATCTTAAAGTACAAAAATGTTCTCCATGCCAGGCACGGTGGCTCACGCCTATAATCCCAGCACTTTGGGAGGCCTAAGCAGGATTGCTAGAGCTCAGGAGTTCAAGCCCAGCCTGGGCAATATAGTGAGGCCTTGTTTCTATTAAAAAATTTTAAATTAACTGAGCATGCTGACACACCAGTAGTCCCAGCTACTCAGGAGGCTGAAGTGCAAGAATTGCTTGAGCCCAGGAGGTGGAAGGTACAGTGAGCCAAGATCACGCCACTGAACTCCAGCCTGGGTGACAGAGTGAGACCCTGTGTCTCAAAAAAAAGAAAAAGTTTATCTAAAGATAATAGGTGATTATTATTTTAAGCCACTAAATTTTGGGATAATTTGCTATGCAGAAATATGTGGATAATACTGCACATAAACATATTTCTTATTCATTTGTTAGAGATCTTTGTATTGTCAAAGTTTGTCCTTCAATTTGTTTTCTTATGGTTTTAGAATTTTTAAAAAATCTCTTGGCTGGGCATGGTGGCTCACACCTGTAATCTCAACACTTAGGGAGGCTGAGGCAGGAGGATCACTTGAGCCCAGGAGTTTGAGACCAGCCTGGGCAACACACTGAGCCCTTGTCTCAACCAAAAAAAAAAAAATCAAAAAATTAACCCAGTGTGGTAGTGTGCACCTGTAGTCTGAACTACTTAGGAAGCTGAGGTGGGAGAATTGCCTGAACCCAAGAGGTCGAGACTGCAGTGAGCCTAGATTGTACCACTCCAGCCTAGGCAATAGAGTGAGACCCTGTCTCAAAAATGAAAATAAAAATAAAAATCTCTGAAGTCAGAAAATGCTTTCATTAATTTGAAAGTTTCCCCATTGGAAATGTATTATGATACATGAGCTGAAATTAAATTTTAGATAAATAATATGCATACACATTACTCAAATTATCAACACATGAAATCAAAGGAAAGTTTGTCTGTCTACAGGGCAGAATTTGGTTCTATGTTTACAAGTTATGGCCGGCATGTACACACAGATTACAATATTTGTGGGCATATAACAAATAAAGGCTCTAAAATAAGGTATATGTGAAAATCAGTACAAGCGTTTCCAAGTTTCCCTCACATGCTTAGACTCTAGACCAGCCTTGGCAACCTGCTCCATTGAAGCCCAGAGAGCAAATATTTTAGGCTTTTCAGGCCATAAGATCCCTGTAACAAGCATGCAACCGTTCGCTTGTAACCACAAGCAACCAAAGACAATATGTAAATAAATGGAGGTGCCTGTGTCCAAATAAGGGTTTATTACAAAAACAGGAAGCAGCCCAGATACGGCCTGCAACAATCTCGTTTGGCTACTTTGCTCTAGACTCCCAATATTATCAGTGGATAATAGACCCCACACCCCAGATTCTCCAGCTCTATCCTGTTTTCAATGTTCATCCCTTTCCACACCATGTGGCAACACTCTTGTCCCAAATCCCCGAGGTTATTTTGAGGGCAACACAGAGGGTTCTAAAAGCAAACCGTGCTTTTTAAATTCTGTGAATCACTCTGTCCTGGAAAGCTGCTAAGCTTCAATATTTCACAACTATTTCCAGCTACAGAAAACAGAATACCCATAACTCCTTCTGCTTTCACAGAAACAGCTGAGAAAATTAGTTTGTTTCATCATTTTGTCTATAACCAGACTTTCATAGGCTATTTGGGTCAGGTAAAGTTTTGTTCTCGCTTTCCCTTGCTTAAGAAAAAAAAAAAAATCCATTAAAAAAGCTTCCACAGACATACTACAAACTCCATGGCTCAGTGGTTGCTTCATAATCTTTCTTGAGTCACGCACCCCTTTGAAAATCTCATGAAAGAATCAACCTTCTATCAGGAAAAAAGCCCGTAAGAATTGAGTATAATTTTAAAGGGTTCATAGACCACTGACAGCCTATTCATAGACTACTGGGTGTCCAAGGACTTCAGGTTTTTCCTTATTCTCTCTCATTTTCTCCTTTTTTCTTCTTTCTTCTCAGTCCTACCCCTAATTCTGTCTCCATCACCAGTTTCTTCCCACAGCACAATGGAAAGAACTCAAAGATACCTGGGCTTGAACCTTAGCTTACTCACTTAGTTTTGGCTTCCCTGTCTTGGGGAAAGAAGAACCCCAAAAAAGTACGAGTAGTGTCTGGGGAAAGCAGGCCAACTTTCTGGATCTTGCTGCCAGAATGAAAACTAAGGCCTAAGTTAGGCCTTAATTGGGTCTAAGATTATCTCTGGGGTTAACCACTGGGCCCATGTGAGCGCTCCCAACGACCCTTATATTTAGTTTAAATAGTCATATTGATGCTGTATCCCAAGTTTTCTGGGAATAATCACAACTCCAAACATCTGTCCTGTAGTTACCAAAATATCCTTCTAAAGGCAAGATCATATGTTCTGATATTTGCTTTAAGGGGAAAAAAACTCATAAGTCAAGTCCATCTTGCTAGATAGTTCACTCTTCAGTTTTAGTTTCTTCAGAACTAGGGAACAGATTATTTTTCTATTATCTCTTACCTATATCCTTCCTTCTTTTCTTTTTTTTTTAGAAAGGGCCTCTGTCACCCAGGGTGGAGTGCAGTGGCATGATCATGGCTCACTGTAGCCTTGACCTCCCAGGCTCAAGCAATCCTCCCACCTCAGCGTCCCAAGTAACTGAGACCACACCTGGCTAATTTTTTTTTTTTTTTTCTTTTAAGAGATGGGGTCTCCCTATGTTGCCAGGCTGGTGTTTCTTAATTTTTCAAATCTTTGGTAGAGAAAGAACCAAGGGAAGAAAATGAGTCATTCATGTATTTACTCCACAAGTATTGAGCACCTAAATGTGCTGTGTACTGTTCCAAAAGTCAGACGTCTCCACTCTGATGGGAAAAAAAAGATGGCCGGGTGCGGTGTCTCACGCCTGTAATCCAGCACTTCGGGAGGCCGAGGCGGGTGGATCACTTGAGGTTAGGAGTCTAAGACCAGCCTGACCAATGGTGAAACCTCGTCTCTACTAAAAATACAAAATTGGCCAGCTGTGGTAGCACATGCTGTAATCCCAGCTACTGGGGAGGCTGAGTCAGGAGAATCACTTAAACCCGGGAGACGGAGGTCACAGTGAGCCAAGATCGTGCCATTGCACTCCAGCCTGGGCAACAAGAGCGAAACTCCGTCTCAAAAAAAAAAAAAAAGAAAGAAAGAAAAGAAAAAGAAAAAGACAAAATAAATTCATAAAATGTATAGTATGTTAGGTAGCGATAAGTACTACACAAAAAGTAAAGAACAGGCCATGAACAGACACTGGGGATTGGGGAATGAGCTGCAATTTTAAAGAGGTCAGGAAACACCTACTAAGAAGGTGACATTTGAGCAGAAGCCCAGTGACAAAGTGTATCAGACAATGTCACTGCTCCACTTAGGTCCTCCCCTTCCCCTTTTCTCCGTTTGTGGGCCATCCCTTTCCTACTATAGTGTGCTTTATTCCTAACATTCAAAACCTGCAGTTTTTCTTCAGAGGACTGCCTGGGGACAACACACCTCCCCAGCACTGCACTTGCCCAGTCCCCCCACCATAATCCCAAAGGCAGGGAAGAAACCAGGCTGGAGTTGCTGGGCAAAACCAGAAAAAGAATGTACTGGAATCCCTTCTGAGGCCTTCGTGTATCGTACATTAATCCTTTACATGTCCCTGATGCATATATATGTGTGTGTGTGTATATATATGTGTGTGTGTGTATATATATATATAATTTTTTTTTTTTTTTTGAGACGGAGTCTCGCTCTGTCTCCCAGGCTGGAGTGCAGTGGTGCCATCTCGGCTTACTGCAAGCTCCGCCTTCTGGGTTCATGCCATTCTCCTGCCTCAGTCTCCCCAATAGCTGGGACTACACGCGCCCGCCGCCACGCCCGGCTAATTTTGTTTTTGTAATTTTAGTAGAGACGAGATTTCACAGTGTTAGCCAGGATGGTCTCGATCTCCTGACCTCGTGATCCGCCCGCCTCGGCCTCCCAAAAGTGCTGGGACTACACGCGTGAATATTTTTTAAAAAGCAATTTCATGTACATTTTCTCAAGCACCACTCAAGCTGCCTGTCCACAGGGCAGACGACCTCTCCTTTAGTCTTTCTCTTGAATATGCTCTTCAATTTCATTAATCTCTATTCATGAGTATAACAATATTGGATAAATTGGACAGAGTAGCACTTGTTCCTGGCTTTGCAGACTAGAGATGCTTCTATTCCCTGTTGGCACACTCAGGATGAGGGCTAAGGGCAGCCCAAGAATTCAGCCTCTCTCTCTAAATGTCAACTGTTTTCAAGTAACGACAGGTCAGGGGTCCCATCTGTTCATTCTCCTCCACAGTGGCCCACAATATCCGTCAGGTGTTTATGTATCCAAAGAGGAGGCTACTCACTCCATCTGGTAAACCAACATACTCATGATGTAGTGGAAAGAGCCCCGGAGTAGCACAGGGGGCTGCCTCAATACACACTTACTGAGCGTCTAACAGTGAATGAGTCAAGTCCTTCGTAGGCACTGGCAATGGGAAGATGACCAATACAAACGGCTGAACCTTGCTTTCAAGGCCTTCATAAAGCACTAGAGATGACAAACACGGTCCGATACAAAGGGTCAGGTTCAGGACTCCAGTCATTATTATCAAAGAGCCACGGGAATACAAAGGAAGGATTACTAGCGGGGGAAGTTCCTGGAGGGCATCACAAAGAGACCTCTGAGCTGGATCCGGAAGGACAGATGAGTTTAAGCTGAAAGTGGGGACGGTCGTTCCCGCTGGCGGGAACCGAAGGAGCCAAGGCAGCTTTGGGGCGGAGACCAGGTGGCACCCGCGGCGCTGCAAGGACACACAAGCTGTTGCAAGAGGGTCAACCTCTCCGGGCCTTGGCTCAGAAACCTGGGACGATTACACCCTAAAAGCGCTTGGAAAAACTGCAAAACTCGTACTGCTTTTCGCCAAAGCTACTACCGTGCCGTGAGGGCAGGAAGCCCTGCGAGGCGTCTGCGAGGACGCAAACGCCGCGAAGCGAGTCCTCCACGCCTCCATCCCCGGCATAGTGAAGTGTAGACTCTGGCCCACAGCCGAAAGGAAAGACCCGGGTCGGGGAGGGCCCCTCCAGGGGCGGGCTCAGCCGGAGTCTGGCCGAGCTGCGCGCGGCCACAGTGATTCCGCGGCCTCGCGCTGAGTGCCTCCCGCCGTCTCCCACTGCAGCCCCCACCGCCCCTCCGCAAGGCCCGGCGCCTCCCGCCACCTCTTCGGTCGCTGCGGCCGCTCCAGCTCCTCACAGCCGCTAAACCCAGGCCTATCCCGCGGTCGGTTCTCTTCGGCCCTCTTCGCCGTGACGAATCGGCGCCCGGCTAGGAAACTATCCAAATTCGGAGAGTTTTGAGGAACCAATGGGGCCTGAAAAAAATCCCGGAGTGTGCTAAGCATCACCGCATCCTCACTAGAAGGTTTATTTTTTCCAAAGAGGGTCGGGTGGGGCCCGGAAAAAAAAAAAAAATTAAGAAGAGTGTGGAAAGTGCGAGTGCGGAAGCTCCGGACGCGAGGGGCGGGGCGTGCGCGGGACAAAGGGAAGCGAAGCCGGAGCTGCGGGCGCTTTTTCTGCCCGCGGGTGAGTGTTTCCAAGTGGGCCGGACCGGGTTGGTGGGGGCAAGTCGTGGTGTCCCCGCTTGGCTGAACTCCGAGTTCCCGGGGGTTGCTGGGGTTCAGGCTTGGCCGTGGGGCCACAGCCGGGAGCCGGTTGCGGCCTCCTTGAGGCCTAGCAGAGCAAGGGTTGGAAGGGAGTCCCATCTGGGGCCCCCTCCTTGGAGGCAAGGCTGGTCACCCGAAATTGGTCAAAGCACCTGTGCATACCCCGTTTTAGGGGAGTTGCTAGTAAAGTACGTTCTCCAAGACAATGAGAGCGACCTCAGGAAGCCCGCGGGCGAGGCAAGTCCGTGGTTCTCACCCCCAGGAATAAGGTTCCCCCATTGGTTCAGGCAGCGACCTGAGGACTCAAGATGTGGCTTGTGGAGACGAGCAGCGCTCTGAAATAGTTTGGCCTGGGTTTGAAACCCAACTCTGGCACTTCCTGGCTGCATATGGCTTCAGACAAGTTGTTTAGACTCTCCGAGACTCCCTTGTTTCATCTGTAAAATGGGGATAGCTGTACATATCAAGTACTTGTGACTGTTAAGCGAAATAGGGTCATAAGCCTACCCCGTATAAAGTATTTCTTGAACAAATATTTATCGGGTATTTATTTTTATGCCAGGCACCAAGGATGGATCCAACGGTGGACAAATGTACAAGCCCACTCTTAAATTTTATGTTCTAGCAAAGGAGAACCATAATTTTAAAGTATTAACAATGAAGTATAACGTACAGGGAGCTTATGGCAGTTGTCAGGGTCCCCTGCAGCGAGGCCTGCTGGATGTTGACAGCTCCCTTAATGTGAGCAGAAAGGAAATCTACACCAGAGTCAAAGGTTTCTGACTGTTCTTTAAGAGGGAAAGACTCAGGTTGGACCATTGAGAAAATGAACTGTTTCTTTCCACACCAGGACTCATTCCTTACGCTCCAGGGAATTTCCTTAAAATGAGTAATAGAAGTGAAAAATCGGATCTATTCCACATAACTTTGGATGCAAATACCTCCAATAGTCATAGAAGTTTATTTGCCTTCTTTCTAAAGATGAATTTTTGTCTTTTTGTACCTCACTATTTGTGATGTATGTTGATGGAAAGAACAAGCTCACATGTGCCTGATTATGTTGTGAGCTGGTAATACTAGGAAAAAATTTCCTAAGAATTGAGCTGGGTCCTGCCATGGTCCCTGTTTCCAAGTAGCATACAATCTAGCCATATTGACAAGTTAAAAAAAGTTATAATAATATCATAGATCTGTGTAAACTGTATAGGAATACAGATGGGGGAGCAATTAATTCTGCCCAGGTAATGTATCAAGAAAGTTCCATTGAGGAGAAAAATTTTGAAATGGGCCGTGAAGGGTGAATAAGAATTTTTCAGGTAGACTCTCAAAATTTATTCCCAGCATTTATGAAGCTATTTACCACTCTTAAGAGAATGCGAAGTTCATTGTCATACCAATTACCTTTTGCACTGCTTCCAGGGATAAAATGCTGCCCAGTGTTAATAAAAATTGTTATCCCAAAAACATGGTACAGTTGCTGATCAAGGAGCTGTCAGTATCTGGTAGGCCTTGTTGGGTTGGACTCTAATACATCACTTTGTATTCTCATCCTTGTATCAGTCCGATGAAATGTTTACATGGCGTCAGCAAAATGTTTTCCATACAAGAGGTAGCTTAGTATCCCAAGAAAAAACCTGAAAGTACATTACTAAATATCCCCAGTACTTTATTTTAGTCATTTAATTCTAATCAACCAAATCTCCTATAAGAACTAGTTAAAATATGCAAAAGGCTTAATTACTAGGAATTAAGGTGAAGTAATTTTACTCAGAAATACCAATTAAATTACCCTATTCATTAGGAAAACATTCTCGTATGCTTGCTGAGTTTTGATTCTCTTTTTTTTTCCTTTTTTTTTTATTTTAGTGTCTCAGATTCATTCTTAAGGAACTGAGAACTTAATCTTCCAAAATGTCAAGTAAGTTTCAATTTTTATATTTATCGATCTATGTTAATAAGAGACTAATGCCCTAGCAAGTGGGAATTCCAAAATACTCTCATTTTTTTTTCTTCAAAACAGGACCATTGGTAGTTTTGTTGCATAGTATTATATCTCAGTTGTTTACAAGAAGTTATTTATTTTCTTTCAAACAGAAAGACCATCTTATGCCCCACCTCCCACCCCAGCTCCTGCAACAGTAAGTTTTAATTTTCTTGTTAATGTAATAGCCAAGTCTGGCCTTGATACAAAAACCCAGATGTCTTCCAGTGACAGTCACTCAATCATCACAGCAACAGGATGAAATTCAGCTTAAAAGAAAAAAAAAAAAAAAAGCATTTCCTACTAAATAAAATAATTATTTGCATCTTTCCTTGAACCAACCCCAACATTTAAAGAAACAATACTGTAAAACTCCAACCTCCTATGCTCAGTTTGTTTTGTTTTTTTCTTTGTAAATGGGAAATAAGTGAAAGTTTTACCATTTCTTTCTTATTAATCTTCACTATTAAGAGTCTTTAAGTTGTTACTGAATGAATGCTCATTCTGGCTTTTTTGTTAAACCTAACCTTCAACTGGTTATGTTTTTCTCTCCTTTCTTGTCTCTCTATAAAATTTTCATATTAAACAATAAAGCTTCTGAAACTATACTCATTGTAAGTATTTTCAAGCTGTTCAAGTAAAGATTTCATTATCTATGGGTCAGATCTTGCTATTGAATCTTTTTCCACTCCATAAATTATATTTTATTGGTTTGGAAGTATGTATGTTTTGAGGTATTTAAGAAGTAGTTGTGAACATATTTTTCATCCAGCAAGCTCTGGCCCAGCTTGGTCAGCATGTAAAATAATTTTCCAACCTACAAAACAGATTTAGCAGTAACTGTTCAGGTCTTGCTGAAATGGCTTCCTTGTTGGTTTTTTGGGAGGGGGGTTTTGTTTGTTTTTTTAAAAACACTGTTAACATGACCAAATTCTACAAAATTAGTTCTTTAATATTAATCCTTCCTTCCATACCCCCTACCACCTAAATTTCAGGCTAGTCTACTTTTCACTACTAATTAGGTCCTTGTGTAATTTTGTTTTCTCCGCTAGAAAACTATTCATATTTACTAACCCTCAGATACATGTTTTAGTTACATTTATCAACAATTTGTTTTTCTTTAGTGAGATACTTTTAAAAAGAGATACTGTACCATATGTTCTCATTTCAATTTATATTATATACAGGCTCTAAAGTTAATTCCAGTAGACCGTAAAGTCCTATGCTTGGTTTCTTTTCTTTCTTAAATCAAAGAACATTTGTTATGACCATCTCCATGGCATTCCGCTAGTGGCTATACAGGTGGAGCTGAACAATTGAGATTCTGACCTCAAAGAGCTAACCATGTACTTCAGCTTTGGAAATGGTATAATTATAATGTTTTGCTTTCCATTTTTTTTTTTTTTAGTTCCCTTATTTTTATAACATTATTGCCTCATAATGTTGAACAGTGATTCTTATTATTTATGCAAACTTTGAAGGTGTCATTTTGACATAAATACTGCCTCTGACAATGTATCATATCTTGAGGACAAACTTGATTTTTTGAGATTAAAATATTTCAAAAATGAAGTGTCCCCTTATAACTTACTATGCGTAAAAAGGATTTTTTTTTTTTTGCCTTTCTTTAGTTATATTTTTGTGCCATTATAATTTCACGTTAACACACAAAATATAGAAAACTAGGGATTAAAACATCCAACAGAATGGATACTAAATTAATTATTCTCCTTCCTTCTTTCCATTACTCCTACCACCACCACCATCACCACCACTACCAATACTATCACCACTATCACCTCCGCCACCCAAATGTACCACTCCAAGTAATATACACTTCTTTCATGCCTTTGATACTTCATCTGTGTTTTGCCTACTTAAATATGCTTAATTTGCGTCTTTTCTAACTGTATAGACTAGAAATTGATCAGCCGTTCTCTTTTCTCCTAAAGAGTATCAAATGTAATATCTGCTTAAATGTCTTTCTTTTGGGTACTAAGGATATGTGCAGCGGCATGTTTTAGGAAATTGTGTTTATTTTGTAACAGCTACAGCTTAGTTGGAATGTGTTAAGTGTATTTTACATTATACAATTAAGGACCGATATTGTTAATTGCATGTAAAAATGAAATTGTCACATATTTTGATTGAGCTTTACAAGGTAAAATACCCGAATTTTGGTCTCTCTCTACTATATTCTTTCTATACATTATGCCTTGGTTCTCATGAACATTGAGTGTCATTGTATTAGCCCCAAGGCCACTGCTATATAAGAGCCCATTTGTGATTACATCAACACATAATTCACAAAAACCAAGAGTTCTGTTGCTGAAATGAGCAGTTGTGTTTTGAAAGGGTGAGAGCTATCAGGAAACTAGATGAAAAAAGAAAATTCAAGTCTATCAACTAGAAAAGTAGTTCACATTGAGACTAAATGCAGAAATGTTTTCATGATTGACCTGTGGAAGATGGATCAAAGAAGAGATGGAAGAGAAATCCTATAAAAGAATGACTGGGTTAAAAAGATCAGATAGTACCCCAGAATGAAATCCATGCATTTCTTACAAGTCTTTGTTTTAAATCATGTATGTGACATCCATCAAATCCAGCATATGTTCTTTTCAATTGACAAATCCTGGCTTCCCGATTTGAGTCTCTTCTCATTTCTCACATTATATAAAATGATTTAAAACTGTCTTTGAAATCAGATCCATTTCTTGTTTTTGTTTTTAGTAGATGAATACATTGGTGGCATCCACATGTCAAATAAATTGTGTTTTGTTTTGCATGTAGTGTTTTCAGAGTTCTAGTTTATCACACTTTAAGCCTTCCTATCTCAGTCTTCATATATTGCTAAGTTGTTATATCCTGTTGTTGACCATAAAGTAAATCCTGAATGTTTTAAACACTTCAGTGTATTGCTTTCCTCCAGAAACACAACACACATTCACAGTCACACAAACACCCCCAGTCCCTGCAAAAAAGAAAGAGAAAAACAACCAAAAGACACTGCAGACAGGTTTCTCAATGAAAGAAAAAGATTTAATTTCCTCAGTGGAAAAAAAGAACAATTACAACACATCATTGCTTGTTTAAATTCAGGTTGCTTTTGCATGCCATATGCAGATCATTTTTCATTTCTGTGTTTTCCTCGTTTGAGCTCATTTCTCATTCGTGTTTTTGTCTCATTTGTTTCCATCAGCAAATGCCCAGCACACCAGGGTTTGTGGGATACAATCCATACAGTCATCTCGCCTACAACAACTACAGGCTGGGAGGGAACCCGGGCACCAACAGCCGGGTCACGGTAGGAGAATCAACTATTACAGCATCCGGCAAACAACTGGAATTGACCAGAAATGCCTTCAGAATTAGGTCTTTTTGAATCATAAGCACAGCCATTTAAAAAAATTTTTTTAACCTAGCTTTTTGACTATTTTCAACATTCATTGTAGCATCTCACACTGAAAAAATAAATAGTGAGATCTGGAATGTATATGGAAGAAAAGAAAAATCCATTCTGTTTGGTGGTTGGTAGGGATAAAGCCTTGAGCACTTGATGCTTATACTGTATGTAAACAAACAGAATTTCTTCTGGTAAAAATACCCTTTTTGGCATAAAGAGTATTTTTCGTTTTTATAAGGTGATTGGCATTAGTGTCAAGGATTCAGTTTCTAGTAAAGGCTGGGCTTTCAGACCTGGCTTTTTCAGGGCTGGAACGCTTTTGGCTGGTATACCAGTTTGAATCCCTACCCATAGTTATTTGTCTTTTGGATTTAATAGTTGACCTTCTAACTGAGACTCATTGCTCTACAGTGAAAAAGAGAAAAACGTTTTAATGTCACCTCAAAGAAATGCAGAATGAAGATTGAATGAAATTAATTTGAAGTATCAAACTAGATACGTACAACGAGAAGTGCATTTCTAATCCTTAGTATAAGAGATATGATTTCTGAAACTTAGGATGTTTCATTTAAATGATCAGCCTAAGATTTCAAAATTAGAATCATCTTAAATTTCATTCAAAAAAGTTTAAGTGCCAAAAAAGCCAATAATTATAAAAATGACTTACTAAAGATAAAAAATCCAAAAGTCAAATACTACATTGGAATGTAGTGTTGCTGAGAATTTATACAACCCAGAATGGCTGTAAAGTTTTTAATATCTGGTTTTTGTTTGCTGTATTCATAAATAACAAGTGCCTTCTATTAATGTAACTTCAAAAAAGCCCTCTCACCCTGTAGTCAAGCTAGAACTGAAAGTTTGTAGCTATCAAATGAATGTCTATCTTGATAAGCATATTGCTTAGCTTGATAGGTTTTGTTTGTCTAAATTTTTCATTGTTTCTGCATAATTTGTACTTCATAAGCATATCAAGTTTTATGTGCCATGCATATTTCATGGTATCTGAAAAGAATTCTGACAAAGTGTGTGTATGTATGCATTTCACAATGCATACAATTTTTATGTGCATCAATACATGTTTTTCCCTGGCCTAAACGTGTTGTTTCACAAGTGTAATGGGTGGCAAGGTTTGCAGATGATAAAGAACATTTTAATTTAAACAATGAACAGAATCAATCTTGGATCTTCATGTTAATGCAGAAATTTTTTCACGGGCAGTAAACAAGAATGATTGCATTTAATAGCTCTATACAGTCACCTCTTGATTATCTATGTTAATGGAATACAAATGGTAACTATAATATTACAATAATTTGTCTTTTGGTTTTGTGTAAGCATTTTGTTCTTAACTTGGATGTAGCTGTGGGGGATTCTCTGTTAAAAATGTGAGATTGTTCGATGGAGACTAGGAAGAGAAAGTGCACTCCCTATCTGAAATCACTCATCTGTTTCTTCTCATTCCTTCTTGGCGAATGTTAAGAACTGAGCATTTGGCGTGGACACTAGCTACATGGTAGATGAAGTATAGAGAGGTGTGGGGCATGGAAAATTTGGTGTTTTGGTCCTTTGTAGAGATTTACTTTGTATTATTGTCCTCTTAACACCAGGTTGAAGTGTAATCAAACTGCTATATGAAGAAGGGCCTAGAAAATGTGGAGGTTTTACACTACTTGCCCTGTTTTCTATATCTAGTTTAAGCTGTTAGGACTCAGTGGCTCTGATTTTGACCATAATAAAAGCATTTTGATTTTCATAAAAGCATTGTGACCCTAGTTATGCATTACTTTTGGGGGTGAGGAGAAGCTCCCGTTTGGTATTATTGTGTGCATATTGTGTTAGTGGCTTTCATGAGTCTGTGAAGCCCTGTCCAGTAGCTTCTGGTAGGCTGTAGAGAACATTGGGTTTCCCTGGTGACTCTGGTATACTTGGATAGTTCTCAGACAGTAAATACTTTATATAGCATGTCAAGACCTTTTGGAGTGCTTATGATAGCTACAAGATGGAATTCATTCCTAGTCAGTTCTTCATTCAGATGATGATTAGCATTCTCCTAAGTATAGGTGTGAAAACACATTGAGACAAAAATGTCTTTAAAAACAGCCTGTTTCTGTACATTAATAGAAATTCTGTCCCAGAAGAAAGCTCTTAAATAAGTTCCTGCTAGAGAAACAGCTGAGAATTACAAAAGAAACAACAACAAAAAACTGAGTAGCCAAGATAAATTTCACAAAATCATGAATTTTATTCATGGGCGATTTCCTAAGACCTTGCTCTTCTGTAAGCCCAGTTCTACCCACCTCTCCGTTGGAAATTGAAAGCAGAAAATTGAAAAGAGAGTTGCTGCTAGAGGTGGATTTCCTGATAGTAGCAAGGAAAGAAACAGTTCAGAAATGGAAACACATTCTCCAAAAGCATAGCCATAGGCCACTGAAAGAGCCAACAACAGATTTTCGCATTTCACACACCCGACAGAGGGTTACAGCACAGCAAAACAGTGGTTGTTTACAATTGAATCTTATCCAGAAAGGGTCTAAAGTATGTTCAACTTTTTTTTACAGAAATGTTTAAGACATTGTAGAAAGATGTCTGTCTGAGACATTAAATAAATTGGAGGTGTGTAATGATATAAATCTTTACTATCCTGCAAACCATCTGGAATTTTAACTTTATTATTGTTTTGGGGTGTTTTTTTAGTTTGGGTTTTTTTGTTGTAAGTTGACTGGTCTCAATATATAGATGATATGTGTACCTTTCTTTGGGAGAAAGGAAGAGAAATAGCAAATCCATTAACATAAATGTGATTCTTTGAAAAATATCAAAGCAAATACTACTATGTTTTTAAAGTGTTTTAATTCATACTTAAAGCTCGAAAGCATAGGCATTTTAGAATTCTTTACCTCTTTAATTTCAAAAAAATTTTGACAGTAGTCTTAACCACCTCAATTATGGGCACAATTCCAACCTTATTTGTAACCCATTTCATGGAATTCTGAAGGTTTGTGTTGGATATGAGTTGGAAATGCTTTCTAATAACTATGTGTGAAGAAGCAGACTTTTGTGTGTCTGTTCCTCTGAATCCATAAGGTTAGTCTTATAGGAATTCCCTTTCCCCTTAAAAGAACTTGTACAAACCCTGATACAGGTTTCCCTTTATTGGCTGCTACCCCACCACTTTTGATAGTTTCCATGCCCCCTGGCCATCTCACTCTCTTACCCACTGCTGGCCAAAAACAGTGTCTGTCTACCTGGGCACTAGCATGAGGTGTAGTAAGAATGCATGGAAGGAATGGAAAGAGAGGAAATACTGCTTCCAAGGCGAAATGCTTTCTAATAACTTCATATATGAAGAAGTAGAGTTACAGGGATGGAGAGAGACCCTTGTAGGAAGAGGAAACATTTCTTGATCATAGTGGAAAAGGACACAAACATGCTAATCCCTGAGCCCTCAAATGAAAAATAAGGTTATGATTGGGGTCCCAGCCCAGAGTGGAGGAGTATCTCTGGGGTTTTATCATAGCAACAACAGAAGGGGAAGCGAACAAAATGTTACTTTAGTTTTCTTATAAGGATTTGCCAATCCTGTCTTTTGATAATTAGAATAAAGCCAGCACTTCATTTCTCCAGCCTAGCAGGGAGAGTCAATATCAGAGGAGATCTCCTGAAAATTTGCGAATTGTCTGAAATAGCAATGATTTTTCTTATTCTGGGTCTTTAATCAAATGCAGTCATGTATATTAAGAGGAGACTAAAAAGTTCAGAAATAAATACTTTTAGATGGGTGTTATCTGGGTGGTCTACCAGAAGCTGTCTGGAATCTCACCTAGACTTTAGACCACAGGAAAAACTGATCACTTTATCTTTCTCTTTCCTTCTTTTTTAATTTTTTCTCTCACCTATTTTTGCTTTACCTTTTTAAAAAATATTTTTCAGTCTTCCCTCCCCCTCCTTTTCTTCTGTCTTTCTTTTCCTGCACATCACATCTTTCCTTTTCCTCTGTCTTTCCCATAAAACCAAACATTTTTAATGGAATGGAACTTCTTGATACAACACCTCAAAAATAACAATCAGGCCCCATATCTGCCACTTCTCTGTTCCGGATAAACTTGTTTGCTTTTACACTGTGATTAGGACTAAGGACACAAAAAGGTGTGACTTTCATTCACACTTCTCCTTCCCCTTTACAAGAAAACCACTAGGTAACAGACAGAACCTTAAGAGAAATAAAATCTCTAGCCTGGCAAAGGAGGTAAAGTGGTTTGTTATTTCACTAATTGTTTTTGAACCTGAGAAGTTGTTTTTGTGGTGATATTGGGAGTACATTCCTGACATAGTGCTAATAGGTTAAGGCCCCTGTAGACAGTGTGAGAATGGTAAGTGTTAAGGGTTCAGATCCTGCTGCAGATAATCAAGTGTTGACTGTATGTGTAATGGTAATTGAGCAGAATAAGAGGGTGCCAGGTAATGTCCTGAATGTGAGACGGTTGATATATAACCATATATTTTCAATGTATGGGTTACTATGTAATATTTTATTTGTTCCTGCAGCCAGGTTGTCAAAGCATTGGCAATAAACTGCTAAGTAAAACATTTAAAAAGTTTGTGCTTAAAGTCATTTTCTTTTGAACATTTCTGAATTTGCAGTGATAGCTATTTTCAGTGGAGAAAATATTTGGACGAGTAGAAGAAAGGCGCATTAGAATTTTTTAAGGGACTCTCTTTTCAGTTTGCCGGTGAACTCCTTACAGCTGAATAATGAATGTATTTAACTCTTTTGTAGGCATCCTCTGGTATTACGATTCCAAAACCCCCAAAGCCACCAGATAAGCCGCTGATGCCCTACATGAGGTACAGCAGAAAGGTAGGCGCTTAGGACCTGGAAAAGAATGAGGACACTGTCTTTGCTGCTTCTTTCTTTGCATCCAATTTTAGATTGGCTTAGCCAGCTTTTCTGTGCATATTCAGAGGAAAGGACCAAAAAAATACAGTTTTTAAGGCAATTAGTTCTGATTTCAGAATTCCAGAACTAAAATCCAACAAGAGGAGCATGATTAAATAAACTGTTAAAATCCTTAAGATAGAATGTTCTGTGGCCATTAAATTAAAGTCATGTCTTTTGGAGAATATTTAATGACATGAGGAAAATATTAAGTGAAGAAGGACTACAAGACTACATGAATTAATATCTCATTTTTATAAAAATAATGGCAACCACATGTTAGTTTGAAGGGGGAAAACACAGAAGACAGTGGTTATCTCTAAGCAGTAAGCTTATGGTAGTTTTTATTTTCTTTTCCTCAAGTTTTCCTTTTTTTTTTTTTTGGTGATGAACTTACGTTACTCTTAAAATTAAAAAAATAGCCAATATCTTTATTAAAAGGCAGAGCATTATAACTACTATCTAGAAATTGTAAACCTTTTGATCTTGACTATTACATTGGTTTTTGATAATATGATGTATTGTGTTATGCAAATTAAGCACTTCTAAATTCACGTGAACTTTTAGTGACATAGACTGTGTTATTGAAGTAATTCATCTTAAGTGTCTATAGTGATTGGAGATGTTCTTGCATATCACATTGAAGTATTTATAAGTGAGTGACATGATGTCTGAGATCTATCTTAAAATAATCCAGTAGGGCAAAGATAACCTGAGGTTGGTCAGTCGTTGATCATTGTTGAAGTAGGCTGATGAGTACATAGAAATTTGATACCGTTGTCTCTGCTTTTTATGTTCAAAAGTTTCCATATTAAAAAGTATTTTTAAAGGTCTATACATTTAGACATCAGTATTAACATTTCATCTGTTTTCTTTTTAAGGTCTGGGACCAAGTAAAGGCTTCCAACCCTGACCTAAAGTTGTGGGAGATTGGCAAGATTATTGGTGGCATGTGGCGAGATCTCACTGATGAAGAAAAACAAGAATATTTAAACGAATACGAAGCAGAAAAGGTAGGATAGGGGCTCACAGTGGGATAGATAATGTGTAAAGTACAAAAACATTGGCTTACTATTTATAAAAGAAACATAAGATTTGGTCAGAAGGCTGATGCTGTACTGAGGCTTTGTCTACCTGAGTCAAGTCAATTTCTCAAGGCCTCAGATTTCTTGTCTGTAAAAAGGAGATAATTATCCGAACACCCTGTTTACATCATATCTTTTGATATTCAAATGAGATAACATAAGTCTGCATTATAACCTGTAAAATGTTAATTATAAAACCAAAAAACATTTGAATTTCAGATAGAGTACAATGAATCTATGAAGGCCTATCATAATTCCCCCGCGTACCTTGCTTACATAAATGCAAAAAGTCGTGCAGAAGCTGCTTTAGAGGAAGAAAGTCGACAGAGACAGTCTCGCATGGAGAAAGGGGAACCGTACATGAGCATTCAGCCGGCTGAAGATCCAGATGGTAAAAGAAAAAAAGTGGGGTTTTGTTTATGCTTTCTCTGAGAGTTAGGATATGAGTAATCTCTTAGGTGTGTTTTATTTCTTATCCTAAATGGAAAAGAAAGCATAATTTATGTGTCATCTCAGTATTTTGGTTATATTGAGTAAGATTTGTATGTGAATTTCCCACAAGAAAAAGAAATATCCTTTTGAGTGCAGAAAATGGCAAAAATTATTTATTGTTTATCAAAATCTTTGTACTCAAAATGCATGAAAGGTTTTTAAATCACAATCAGGATTTTGCCTCATCTGCTTTTACAAAGCTAAATGCATTCTAGTTATATCCTGTTTTCTTACTGGTTCACTAAATTCGCTGAATTAGAGGCTCTTAAGGGAGAAGCTAATGAGTATGTGGAAACATTATGAAGTTTCCTTTCCATTTAATTCAGAAATCTAATAAGAATGTATAAATATAGCTCATGCTACTACTTTTATGGGTGTACATGAGGGTACACCCATACAAATTTTATACATGCACACGAATAGCAGAGCTTCCTAATTGCCATTCTGTATGAGTAGTTAGCAGGTGTGCTGATTGTTCTGGTCTTGTGCAGCCAGGCAGGGTCTGAAGCTGCAAGGAGACCCAGAGATAGCCACTTGCAGTGTGAACACACTCAACCACATATTTAATGTGCTGTATAAATACTAATAGTTTCTCTGTGTACTGCTATGATGTGCAAAAGGTTAGAAGCTCTTGCTACAAGTGACAAAAACATCAGGAAAATGATTTAAGATCCCATCTTAAAGTTGCAGTAACAAAGAGGAAGGCTATAAGAACTTTAAAGACAGTATCAATGAGGGAGGAAGCAATAATAGCACCTGAAGACAAGAATAAGTTGATAAAAGTGGGGAAAAACAGAAATCATTTTTTAAAATAATGGACTGGAATATTGTCAAATGTTCTCATAAATACACACAGTGGAATGTAACACTATAGAGAATAGAATATGGAATAGAAACAGTATTGAGTGTTAAACAGAATCAGCAGTGCTAAAGACACACTAGCATCCTCACACTTTAATTACTCAAATGGAATGATTAATGCAAGAGAAACATACAGAAGATGATCCAGGCTACAGATATTGGGAGGATGGGGGTCAGTACAAGAGGAAACAAAGGCTAGCAACGTAAGTAGAAAATAACTAAAGCTTTCGTTAACACCATGAACATTGAGAAGGACTGAAGAGATTCACTCAGAAACAGTCTCAAACTTGGGCCTATTATGTTTTTAACTTTAAGGGTGGGTCTTAAAGTTGCTAGTAAGTAAGTTCAGGTAGTAATTAAGATGCCAGTATGAGAATGTCTTTAGCATGCCAGTATGAAAATGATTAGAAAGAGGAAGACTTGGGAGGTGGAAATGTATGTCAAATGTACATAAGAGAAAGGTGGCATCTGCATGAAGTACAGCAGCTACTGACTTCTTTAACAGAGGACTATCAAAAGATAGACATGACCAGGCGCCATGGCTCACGCCTGTAATCCCAATACTTTTAACTAAAGCAGGAGGATTGCTTGTGGCCAAGAGTTTGAGACCAGCCTGGGCAACACAGCAAGACTCTATCTCTACAGAATACTTAAAAATTAGCTGGGCATGGTGGCTTGTGCCTGTAGTCCCAGCTGCTCCAACTGAGGCTGAGGTGGGAGGATCAATTGAGCCCAGGAGTTCGAGACTGCAGTGAGCTATGATCATGCCACTGCCCTCCATCCTGGATGACAGAGCAATACCCAGTCTCAAAAAAAAAAAAAAAAAGAGGGCATGTGCAATTATCTACACAAGACAATGAAGGCTTTTGTTCAATGAGAGCCTCTTCATGGGATAAATAGCTGTTCAATTAGATCATAATTAGAAAAGCCATTCCCCGAAAAAAGGAAGCAGATGACTTACATGCAAGGAAGAACAAGCCCAAATTCTTAGACCTTATTACCCCATCTGTGGTCAACACTGGGGCCATATAAATGAAAGAAGAAAATAAAAAATAACAAAAACAGATAACTTAGACAGACATAGCACAGATATACCACATATAACCCTAAAGGTGAAAAACTCTTAAAAAGTAGAAAGATTACAGAGTTTTTAAAAAACTGTATCTTACCTAATAGTTTTAATTTCAGAAGTTTATTTCCTAAAGGAATTACTCAAAAGGAAAGAAAAGTAATTTTTTTAACTTTTTACAAAAACAACAGTTTTTAGCTGTAGTATTTATGATAATGAGAATTTTAGGAACTGCTTAAGTGCGAGACAATAGGAGAGGTGCTAAACTGACATAGGAGCACCACAAAGGCCTCTAACAGGGTTCCCTCTGTAACAGGCTTTCCTCTGTAACAGGCTTCCCTCTGTAACGGGGTTTCCTCTGTAACGGGGTTCCCTCTGTAACAGGGTGTCCTCTGTAACAGGGTGTCCTCTGTAACGGGCTTCCCTCTGTAACGGGCTTCCCTCTGTGACGGGCTTCCCTCTGTGACGGGCTTCCCTCTGTGACAGGGTGTCCTCTGTAACAGGCTTCCCTCTGTGACAGGCTTCCCTCTGTGACAGGCTTCCCTCTGTGACAGGCTTCCCTCTGTGACAGGGTGTCCTCTGTAACAGGCTTCCCTCTGTAACGGGGTTTCCTCTGTGATGGGCTTCCCTCTGTGACGGGCTTCCCTCTGTGACGGGGTTCCCTCTGTGACAGGGTTCCCTCTGTGACAGGGTTCCCTCTGTAACGGGCTTTCTCCTCTGTAACGGGCTTTCTCCTCTGTAACGGGGTTTCCTCTGTAACAGGGTTTCCTCTGTAACAAGGTTTGCTCAAGTATGGTTTCTCCCTGTCTGGTGGGACACTGAGGTGATTAAGTGGGTCAAAAAGGAGCATTTGTTTTAGTATGTATTGCTACAGAGAAAGCTTTTTTTTTTTTTTAATGAGTTAGTTTAAAGAAAAATATTAAGTAAACAATAGTACAGGCTGTTAGTAGATATATGAAAAACTATGAAGGCGATAGAGCAAAGACTGAGATTAAGGAAACACTAGATACCTATTAAAAATAAGCATATAGGGTGTGCGCAGTGGCTCACACCTGTAATCCCAACACTTTGGGAGGCCAGGATGGGCGTATCATGTGAGGTCAGGAGTTCAAGACCGCCCTGGCCAACATGGTGAAATCCTATCTCTACTAAAAATACAGAAATTGGCTGGGCGTGGTGTCATGTGCCTGTAATTCCAGCCACTTGGGAGGCTGAGGCACAAGAATCGGTTGAACCCGGGAGGTGGAGGTTGCAGTGAGCCGAGATTGGGCCACTGCACTCCAGCCTGGCTAACGGAGTGAGATTCTGTCTCAAAACAAAACGAAACAGAAGCATATAAACCAGACCCGTACAGCTGGCTAAGTGTAAACTGACAAAAATTAAATTTGGAATCAAAACATTTATTTTTCTTCTATAAAATTCTGTGAGGGCCTGGGAAACTGAATATTGTTAGAGATGATGTTTCCTCTGCTGTGATAATTTTACAAATTGGCATTTTCATAAAGTCACTGCCCAGTTCATATGTTGTTCGTTAGTTGTTAAATGCCTTAAGTCACTACCAAGAAAGTGAAACATTGGGCAGAATTTCAATTACTGCCATCACATGCAGCCTTCACATTGATTCCAAAGCCAGAAGAGACATGTTGTATCTCATTTATGTTTTAGCCAAAGCCTTCTCAGACACACATCGTCACTTAAAGACTGTGAGATAAATTACTACCTTGGCCAGTGAACACATTACGTCCTCTGTATGGTTTTTATCAAGTAACTGCCCAGTGCTCCCATGACGCTGGTCAGGTCCCCTTGTTAGGCCAGCAAGGGCCATGGTTCCTTGATAATTAAGTGTTAACATGTTACACTCCTTTTTATGGTTACTGGTGACCTACTTTGCAGAACAATTTGTTCATTCCAGATTATGATGATGGCTTTTCAATGAAGCATACAGCCACCGCCCGTTTCCAGAGAAACCACCGCCTCATCAGTGAAATTCTTAGTGAGAGTGTGGTGCCAGACGTTCGGTCAGTTGTCACAACAGCTAGAATGCAGGTCCTCAAACGGCAGGTCCAGTCCTTAATGGTTCATCAGGTAAAGTCATAAAACATTCATTTCAATAAAATGGGCCTATACCACAAATCCCAGCTGACATGATTCCTACACCATGCCTAAATGTACCTGTTAAATATGTCAGTCTAAACTCTTCCTGATTTGGAGAAGAGGTTTAAGGAAGTGGACCTTTCCCAAATGTTTAATAAGTTTGTCATTAAAAACTATAATATAGAACCTTGTAATGGAAGGTATATTTGTTAAGAAATACATGTGAACTTAAGAATTTTGAGGTGTCCTATCAGTCTTTACTGCTCTACTAAATACTTTTTCCAAAGGAATTGCTCAGGCCTGAAACAGTATTCTTTAACATTTACCTATTGATCATAATCATTTCTTTGTGCTGCATTTTGTATTTTTTAAATCTTAGCTAGACTCATGTAATAAATGATCTAAAGTTCAAAACATTATTTGGTACACTGTTTGAAAGTATGAACCATTAAAACAGGAGACATGATTGTAAAGCCTGATCCTGTCTTGCAGCGAAAACTAGAAGCTGAACTTCTTCAAATAGAGGAACGACACCAGGAGAAGAAGAGGAAATTCCTGGAAAGCACAGATTCATTTAACAATGAACTTAAAAGGGTATCTGTTCAATATGTTAACTATACTTTTATCACCGTACCTGTTACTTTATTTTTCCTCATTCTTTTTTCCAAAATAGTATTTTTATTGAATGTTGTTCACTTTGAAACAGGGCTAACTTTACTATAAAACCTGTAAGATCTTTTTTTTTTTATAAAATTGTTCCCATTCTCTTGACAAAATTGCAATAAATTTGAAATATCATGAACTATATGCATATCTACTAGGCCTATAAATGCTAGAGCCCTCTGATATTTTAAACTCCCATACAGTCATTAACTACTTTCATTTTATTGTGATTTATTCATCAAATGTCTTCATTAAATGTAATTTATAGTTTGCACTTTGCATTCAGACAAGGAAATCTAGTTGGTAGCCCAGAATGTAAAATGGAAGCCTTATGTATACCCCAGAATTTTCACTATTTTGCCTCACCAGCTGCTCTGGAATATCCCATATTATATGACTGCTAGAGCAGTTTTCTTTTCTTGTAGACCCAAGAGTTTCAGAGAAGACCTAGAACCACATTTTTTTGCGCACATACACAGACACACAGGTGTATAGATATATATATAGTTCATAGGCAAGGAAACCAACTTTTGAAAGAATATATCTGGCTCAGAAATTATAAGGAAAAACATTACTGAGTTCTGTTTTTTTCTGACTAGTTGTGCGGTCTGAAAGTAGAAGTGGATATGGAGAAAATTGCAGCTGAGATTGCACAGGCAGAGGAACAGGCCCGCAAAAGGCAGGAGGAAAGGGAGAAGGAGGCCGCAGAGCAAGCTGAGCGCAGTCAGAGCAGCATCGTTCCTGAGGAAGAACAAGCAGCCAACAAAGGCGAGGAGAAGAAAGACGATGAGAACATTCCAATGGAGACAGGTAACCCACTAGCAACAAACGCAAAGGAAGTGCCAAGACTTTGTATGGCTGTCTTTAATTTAGGTTTTTCTTTCTAAGTGCAGGTATTCTGGTACCTGCCACTGAGGGTGATGCCGAGTACTAGATTTGACATGATACTGACATTCAAAATTTTAACCTTTAATGCTTACATTATTTATCAAGATGTGGTTATTACTGTTAAGATTAATTGTCTTTGGTGTCCTAGGACAGCATTCTGCGAAGTAATACCTGTAAGGCAATCCTGCCCATCACTTGTTTTTGTAAATAAAACTGGAACACAGCCACACTTGTTTGTTTACATACTGTCTGTGGCTGCTTTGGGGCTAAAACAGTGTAGTTGAGTAGTTGCAGCAAAAACTGCCTGACCTGCGAAGTCTAAAATATTTTCTGTCTGGCTCTTTACAGAAAAAAATTGCCAGCTCTGTCCTAGAAAAACCCTTACTTCTAGGTATACTGATTTTCCTGATTAAAAGCATCCCTCAAGGTAAAAAAATAGAATTAAAAATAACTTGTATAAATAAAACTTACATAAAGTACTGATTACATTGATCGTCACTTGTAATTTTGAGATCACCTTACCTCATAGCACTGTTTTGACACTGCCTAGTACACTGTGTAAACAGGACTCAGCTAAAAGTAGTTATGGAAAACAAAACCAAAGGCTTCCTGGAGCATCGTTGAAAGAAGTGGGAGGGACAGTAGTGATACTTGGTTCTCAAATGACAACCTCCGAGTGCCATACTTTGTACTCAAATGACAGCCATCTGGAAAACATGAATGGAATATAGATATCTTTCCCAGGTATTTCTGCAAAATTTAATCCAGCAGATTAACATTTTAAATAGTCATATTTTAAGTTTCACTATCTGAGTCTCTTTCTGTTTTGTATGAACGTGAATTCATTCATCTTAATGAATTTGGAGCATGAGCACATTTTTGTGGTTAAAACAAAAGCTTGCAAAATAAAATACTGATTTTTGCTAATTTTACAACTAGACGAACACTCAGTCCTTTGCCTCTGTTTTGGCATCTATGAATGGGGCATGTCTTATGCTTAAGGTTTGCAGGTCTTTACTCAGGTTCTGTCCTCCTAGTTCAAGGAAAAAACCTGAAGAAAATTGTTTGAGACTATTAGAGCTAAAACCTCATGCTTTTAATTTCTTACAGGAAACAGCCCAGCATGACTTTAAACAAAGTGTCTAAAAGATCAACCTTGTATTATTTCTACAACTGCTCTCTCCTTGTTTAATCCATAACACTACAGACTAACGCTCATTCACTGTCCAATAGAAATAAAATGCAAGTCACATGTGAAATTTTACACTTTCTACTAGTAACATATTTTTAAAAGTTAAGCCAAACAAGTGTTTTAACAGTATGTTTTATTTAATTCAACATATCTTAAATAAAATTATTTCAACACGGAAGGAACATTTTTAAAATCAGCTTTCCTTTTTTTAAATAGTCTTCAAATCCAATGTATATTTTATACTTTTATACACATCTCAAGTCAGAAGCTAAATTTTCATCAGAAGTATTTGATCTGCATTTATTTAATAAATTTCATTAATTTACAGCTAAAAAGTAGATTTTTCATACCCAAATTGTTCCAACATTCTTAAAAGTTCTTTAGTCACACTGGCTCATTTCAGGGGTTTAATAACCACATGTGGCTAGTGGCTACCATATTGGACAGCACAGCTGTATACTGTCAGCTTAACTAGAGTAGAATTTCATCTTGGAACTGACAGTGACAAATGTGTGATTACAGAGGAGACACACCTTGAAGAAACGACAGAGAGCCAACAGAACGGTGAAGAAGGCACGTCTACTCCTGAGGACAAGGAGAGTGGGCAGGAGGGGGTCGACAGTATGGCAGAGGAAGGAACCAGTGATAGTAACACTGGCTCGGAGAGCAACAGTGCAACAGTGGAGGAGCCACCAACAGATCCCATACCAGAAGATGAGAAAAAAGAATAAATGTTGCCTTGTTTTATGTGTTCTAAATACTTTTTTAAATGAAAAAATGTTTTTTGGTTTTAATGGTGTTATGTGGTTTGTGTATTAATTTTTTTCTTGTCCATATCACACCACCAAAGGCTTTTGGACCATTTAGCATCATGAGCCTAATGGCACAGTCAGTCACCTTTCTTAAGTGTTGTGAAGATGGCTCTTTTCTTTGGATCTTGTTTCTAGCCCTCAACTGCTGAAAGCCTCAGAATTTAGGTTAATTGAGAAAACACCCACCTCTTTTAGAGAATTATCCTTTGATGCTGCAGAATCTACTCTTACAATGCCTTCCTACAGCTCACTGGGGTGCTTACCAAAGCCATAGCTTTAAACCTTCCCAATCCCCATCAACAGCTTCCTGAAAGTTTCCTCTCTTGTTTACTTCTGCAAAGGGTAGCTTCTTAAAAACGTGATCATGTATGAGTAAGTATTTGTTCACTTACCCTTTTTTACTTTTAATCAATGTCAGATACCAAGAGTTGTGTTAAGAAGTTGAGTGTAGCCTGCAACTATGCGTGGATCTTACTGATCCAGAAATAGTCCCCATAGTTAGAGTAGTTACTTATGAAATGGTCATTAAAGTGAACACAGCACATATACATTATCTGTACTGCTTTTTGTTATGATTAATATTGGGTATGTTCTGGTAAATCCATCCTTATTGTATAGAAAGAAAATTACTTTTTTACCAGGTTTTCCAAAGACAGAATAGATCACAAAGCTCAAGGAATTTAATATTCTTGTAATGGACTAGATAATTCAAACTGATTAGCCCATTTCTGAAGAAAAACAGCTGGGAATTAAGTTAATCCACTTGAAATTGTTTTACAATAATCAGAACATTCGAAACCTCAAGGCTCAGGATCCCATAGATCAGAGCCCACCTTTTTGATAAACTCTTAAAGTCTTGGAGACTAGAAGCAAGATAGTTTGTGACACATATGCTTCCCAAAAACTAGAATAGATTTTTACTGAATAGTGGTATATCTGATGGTATATGTTTCTTAAAGGTCCAAATGTAATAAAAAAAAAAAAAATGAAGAAAAAGGTCTCAGTGTTTTTAATGTACTACGTAGTTGTATGCAAGACAGGCATCCAGTTTTTTTCTGTAATGCAGTGACAGTGTGGAATGACCACTCAGCCATTATGAATTTGTGTACTCAGGGCCCTTGTCTCACCCAACTGTCTCGATAAACTGCTGCAATAGTTTATTTGTACAAGACACTTGTGAAAATCACTTTTCTTACATTATAGTCAATGTCACATACGGAAGTTGGTCTTTGACTCCAAAAGTAAAGGGAATATGAAGAAATCTGTAACGTTTGAACTATCTTTGAAAAAATGGCTATGTAATAAATGTAAGTCCTGTGCTTATATGGAGAGAACTCTGTACCAGCATGAGTTAATTTATAGTGAATTCACTGCTATTCAGTTCATAGCACATTAGTGACTAGGAATCTATGTTCAGCTTCCTGAGAGGAGGGGAGGAAGTTTGATGTTGGGTGGAAACGACTCTTGACATCTGTTTCCTTGTGCGTCAAAGAACGAATTTGTATCAAATCTGTTGAGCTTTGGCCATTATATGGCTAAGAACTTCAGCCATCTCATCTCAGACGAATTGGACAGCCTCCTTGATACATTTTCTAGTAGTCAAAATGGGGCAGATATAGTATAATATGGGTGGAAAACAGTGCCCCAGCAAGATACCAGGTTATTTACTGTGGTATGGAAAGCTCTAAGAGAATGGAAGTGGTTCTTTTGCCCAGCTGGAAATAGCACTGGGAAAACAAGTGTATCCAGACCAAGCCTGCCCATACAACACTGGCAATTGGTTGATGAGGGAATTAAGTCAGATGGGAGATGAGATTTTTTTTTTTTTTTTAAGTTGGAGTCTCCATCTGTTGCCCAGGCTGGAGTGCAGTGGTGGCGATCTTGGCTCACTGCAACCTCCGCCTCCCAGGTTCAAGCAATTCTCCCTGCCTCAGCCTCCAGAACAGCTGGGATTACAGGCTCTCGCCACCACGCCCAGCTAATGTTTGTATTTTTTAGTAGAGACGGGGTTTCACCATGTTGGCCAGGCTGATCTTGAACTCCTGACCTCCGGTGATTTGCCCACCTTGGCCTCCCAAAGTACTGGGATTACAGGCATGAGCCACCGTGCTCGGCCTCAGTTGGGATTTGACAGCTCTGAACCTCAGCAGGGGAAGACTGAAGTAAAAATCCACTTTGTCAGAGTGATCTATATAGACTTGTTTGAGATGGTTGTCAGTTTAGAGAATGTGGGATGTAGTAGAGGTCTTTGTTTTTTTCCCATGTCCCAACAGGCACTGGGGCAAGTTACTTAAACTCTTGAGCCTGTTTTAATTATAAAATAGATCAAACTGCTCTCTTTCTCGGTGCCCTTACTGCTCCTTGATTTTTAGTGCATTTATTTTGAGTATGAATTCAGAAAGTCTGAGGGCCTAAGTTTTATTAATTTTTAACAAATGGGAGAGAGGAATCCTTGATAGTCCCCCAATCAACTTTCCTTTTGTTTTGAGAATGAGTCTTGCTCTGTCGCCCAGGCTGGAGTGCAATGGCACCATCTCGGCTCACTGCAACATCCGGCTCCTGGGTTCCAGCAATTCTCCTTCCTCAGCCTCCTGAGTAGCTGGGATTACAGGTGCCCGCCACCATGCCTGGCTAATTTTTGTGTTTTTAGTAGAGTCAGGGTTTTCCTTGTTGGCCAGGCTGGTCTTGAACTCCTGACCTCCTGATCTGCCCTCCTCTGCCTCCCAAAGTGCTGGGATTAGTTTTCTAACAGGAATTTTAAAGTCTGTAACTTCTCCTGTCTATAAATAAGGCTGTCTTTTTAAATGACTCTCCTACAGGATGTGATAATTATGTATTCTATAAAGCCGAGATTTGGAGAGAGGTAAATAGCTATTTCACATTAATACAATAATGTAAATGCCCTATGGAAAAGATACAATACTTGGACTATGTTTTAAAGGGGAATCTGGGGTCTTGCATATTGAAGTTTAACTAGATCCCTCCAGATTTTTGGTTTTGATCCTACACTTTTAGATACTAGTTTTGGATTTTAGACAGTTGGTGCTGACGGTGTGAAACTTCTATTGCCTGCAGTTAAATTGAAGCTTTGGTTTCTCATGTGAACAGGCAGTGAAGCTGGGATTATACTTTAAGTCCTCATTTCAGAAATAGTTGCCCTCCACCCGCAAGCACTACCACACATGGTCTCCCCACCTGGTTTCAGCTAGTGCATTAGTTTTATCTTGTTTTTTACCGCTGGGCAAACCTGGCTGGAACAACAACTGACTTCATGATTTGCACATTTGGAGGGCTTAATGTCTTTGCAAATGAAAAATCCACTGTGCATTAACAAGCTCAGAGGAACTCGGAGCCTTTTTAGAAGAAATCATCCTCAATTATAATGTGGCTTACTGCAATAATGTTTCTTTGATCAGGATGGAAAGGAAAAGACTGAGTTTAGCAGAACACTTTTTGGTGTCTAAATGTATTTGTAATGATACAATTGTTTATCAGTGTTTTAGATTGAACCATAAGACATTGCCAGTGTACGATTTCATCTACAAAATGACAACTTCACCTGGCTTAACCTAAATTCTGCGTTTTGTACTCCAAGAATAAGCTCTTCATGGCAGCTCTCTAAGTGTGAAATGATGGAACTTTCTATTTGCCAGAATGACCTACACTTCTCTAATAGTTTATCTCACATTGTTAGCCAAACGCTGATTAAAACGCAAATCTCAAACTATTGACTTTTTAAGAGCCTGATGTTTAAAATACACTGTGGTGAACTTATAGTTAAACTAGCTCGTTTATGTTCACACATTTTCTCATTTAGCACCAGAAAGTTTCTTACAGCTCTTTTGCATGCATTCAGGAGTAAAAAGCATTATATGGGGAGGGGAAATTCCCAAATGATAAAAGCTTTTTACCTAAAAGTGAGACAGTAACTGCAGATAATGGCTCCCTTTGAGGAGGCACTTGAAAGAACGGAAGGGCTGCCTTAAACTCCTTGACTTTAAGGGGCAGCAAGGACCCTCGGTCAGCCACCTCCACACCCGTCTAGCACTTGGTCCCAGGTGCCCATAGGCGTCATGGCTCTGCTTAAATAAATACCTCTAGTCCTGGGGAGTCCATCATCTCTTAAGATAGCTCATTCCTTCTTTAGTTCACTAAAGGTATTTCCTCTCACTGAGCTAAAATCTGTCTTCCTATCATTTCAGCCACCCTCTTACACACCTTGAAGTCAATTAGAGTACGTGTCACCACCTTCCAAGTAAAAGATCTTCAAATATTTCAAGACATGTGCCCCTTGAGATCCTTTCAGAAGACAATTTCCATTTTCTTTTTTAGAATTTTTAATTTTTTAATGTCCAGAAAAATTTGGAACATAGATAGTTTACATTCTCATTGTCCTGTTGTCTCCCCTCCAATGTGTCTCTCCTGGGATAAAAGGACTGTCTCTTTTCAAACACATTTTTCTCTAATCTGGTAAAGTGTTTCCTCCCCAGGTATTGTACTTGAGACACAACATCTCCAGGTCATGGAAACCATCTGCCTAAAATACAGGGGTGGTCCCATGATGACCTCAAGGTCCTGTACAGCACAGAAGTTTTGTAACTGTACTACAGATTCGAGCTCCATGAAATGAGCGTTGACGAATGTTTTCAGATGTAGCACAACGAGGAGCACACAGGTTCAGTTCACTGAGTTAGTACTTCTCAAACTCGATCATTTGCATGCCACCATCACAATTTTTACCGTTTCTGGGTACGACTTGTGCTAGTATTACTTAGCAGCTTTCTTTGAATCAGCTTCTTCCACTTGAATGACTTATTTTAAAGGGAAACTGTGTATCAGCATAAATGTTAAAACCGTTGTCTTTTGTCAAAAAAGAAAATAACCTTAACACAAATATTTTAGTAGTTCTGTTTAGACTTAAATATGTACTATGTAAAAGAGTATTATTTAAGGCCAAGTGTGGTGATTCATATCTGCAATCTCAGCACTTTGGGAGGCCGAGGCAGGAGGCTCACTTGTGGTCAGAAGTTCAAGACCAGCCTGGGCAACATAGCAAGATCCTGTCTCTATTTTTTAAATAAAGTTTTTTTTTAAAAAAAAAAAAAAGAACATTCTTTAAATGGTCTTTGTACTACCCAAAATCATCCCAAGGATCCCACGTGGTGGTCTGGATAACACACATGGGAGAAGACAACAGTAATGGGAAGGGCTATCTCCTGCTACCTGCAGTTGCAGGAGGCTTGTCTTTTTAGAAACTATCCCTGGGTCAACAGCGGCTTATAACTCAAGGGCAAATTCGGAAAGTTAATTCCATGATCACCTAATAATAATAAAAGCCAACATTTGTTGAGCACTTACTATATGCTCATGCACTTTTTATACTTTTTATTTTCTAATCCCTGAAGTTAATATTAGAGTAGATCACTTTACCAATGCAGTTTATATTTATGATCTTGGGCCTGAGTTGATCAATCAACTCCTACAAACCATTTTTCCTGGAGAGAGGAAAATTAGCCCCAGGCTGTTGTACAAGAGATTAAATGACATCAAGATTGAACATCTGTGCTAGGGATTTCATCATTGTGGATCAATAATTCAAAAGACTCAAGACAAAAGTATCCACTCGGAGATCAGTGTTCTTGCAATGGGAGATGTATATGGAAAAACTATTCCCTTTGTAATCCTTTCCTTCTTCCCTCCAAAGCTCTCCATACCAACAAAATGAAAAAGTACACACACACACACAAACACACAGACTTAAATAATTTGTGTGTCTACAATAATACAAAATACTGTGCTACACAGAGAACTACTCTCATGTCTGATGTCTGCTGTGTTATGTGTGCATTTTACCCCTGTTGTGGTTTCCTGTCAATCAGTGAGCAGTGGGAAACCTTTTAAAAGACATCCCTGGTTGGGTGTCAAAAATTTCAGAAAGCATCAAATCAGATGGATGTTATGCAGAATAACTCTCTGACCTTTAACCACCTCTTCCTGGTGTGTGCTGTGGATCCGTCTTCCTCCTCCTCAAAAAACACATCACGTATTCTGGGACAATAGCCTTAAAATACCTCCTTGAAGCCATCAAATATCAGTCCCAGTCTGGGTGGCTGTGGTTGTGGTTCTCCGGCGGGTGGTTCTCAGCCTGAGCACAGAATCTCCCGGGGAAGCTGTGTGAACCCCATCCAAGCCTATTGAATTAGAGGGTACCAAGGTGGAGCCTAGCAGATTAGCACACCAAAGTTTGCAGAATCACTGATTTGGTTTAATCCCTTCATTTTACCAAAGGGGAAACTGAGGCCCCAAAAAAGAGAATGGAATGACTCATCTAAGATCCAACTGTCTCGGTGCCAGGGCTGGAAATGTTCTTTACAGCGTCTTCTGGGGAGAGCAGAGCCTCAGGATATTTTTAAAAACATGTTCAAACCCTAGTTGGACTGAACTTTGCCAAGAGTTGGACGTTCTTCGGTGTGCGACACTTTCCAATGTTATACTTTTTAACGACATATGACGAATATCATCTCTGTTTTAAAGATGGAGAAACTGAGGTTTAGAAAAGTTAAATAACTTGTCCAAGATCACACAGTTAATTTACACTGGAGACAGGATTCCCACTCGGGTCTGTCTGACTCCAGCTCTGAGTGATAGGTACCCCACCTATGACATAAAAACTCCAATTGACAGCCAAGTGACCTTTCCCCCTTCTGCAAATCTTTAAAAGCACTGGTGCTTTTCTCATAACCACTCCAGTTCTTAAAATGATTTTTTTTTTTTTTTGAGACGGAGTCTCGCTCTGTCACCCAGGCTGGAGTTCAGTGGCCCGATCTCAGCTCACTGCATGCTCCGCCTCCCAGGTTCACCCCATTCTCCTGCCTCAGCCTCCCTAGTAGCTGGGACTACAGGCGCCCGCCACCACACTCGGCTAATTTTTTGCATTTTTAGTAGAGACGGGGTTTCACCATGTTAGCCAGGATGGTCTCTATCTCCTGACCTCGTGATCCGCTCACCTTGGCCTCCCAAAGTGCTGGGATTACAGGCGTGAGCCACCGCGCCTGGCTTTAAAATGATTTTTTTTAAGAGAGCGAAGGGCTGAGGAGCAAGTGGCTTCTCTTAATAGAACAGTAATAAAGGCTGGTATCCTAATAGTCATTTTCCAGATATTTGTGCAGATAGAAACATTCACAATGATGACATTCCAAGTTGTAAATACTAGCTTTGTGGGTTTTGAAGGGTTTGTTTTGTTTTGTTTTGTTCTGTTTGAGACAGTCTCGTTCTGTTGCCCAGGCTGGAGTGCAATGGAGTGATCTCAGCTCACTGCAATCTCCGCCTCCTGGGTTCAAGCAATTCTCCTACCTCAGTCTCCCGAGTAGCTGGGACTACAGGTACATGTCATCATGCACAGCTAATTCTTGTATTTTTGGTAGAGATGGTATTTCACCATGATGGCCAAGCTGGTCTCCAACTGCTGGCCTCAAGTGATCCGCCTCCTCAGCCTCCCAAAGTGCTTGGATTACTGGTGTAAGCCGCTCTGCCTGGCCTAGTTTTGTGTTTTTTAAATCATTTTGTGGGTGTTTTCAGCCAGGCACTCCTTACAAAACAGTGTCCACAGCGTACCTAATAAACTGCAGATACTACCCAAAGTACGTGGTTTAACAACAAAAGGTGGGCAAGTGAAAGAATTGGTAAATGATCTGACTGTGAGGTTATCTGTTCTAAACACTTTGCAACAGAGTTGAACACATCAACAGCAATATACGTAATGCACCAAAGCAGGGGGCTGATGCATGTGGAGCCCCTGGCAAACTGTGCATGTCAGAAGGGCGTGCTGCCTTGCTGCTGGCTTTGGCCAGGTAATGCCCAAATTAGGGTCTGTGTGGGTCTCCTCTCTTATCAGATTATTTTTTCATTATCACCACCCACTTTGAAAGTAAATTTCGTGTTTCCCAATCAATTTCCCAAGAGAAGTGGATAGGTCTATATAAACCAGGGGAAAATGGACAGTTGATAGACCACTTGAAAAAAATGGATGGGATTCAGGCCCAAAATATGGCACCTTGAAAATAGTGGATGTTTTAAGCTGAACCAATTTCTGAACTTCCCTTGAAGCAGGTCATAAGAACCTAGGTGACAGGTGCCCTCCCTATACTCAGGGTAAAAGCGCATTTTTATCTGTGAAAAAGAGAAACTGGGCTAACAGGCCTTGCTGAGCTTCTCCCCGCTTTCCTACCCTTTGCTCATCCCCTCTGTTTCCTGTCGTATTCTTCCATGACTTTCCATTCTTCATCAAACCCCGCATAAAAACACTCAGGTTTAAACATTTCTTTGGGTCTTCATTTCCTTACAAAAGCCCCTGTATCATGTAAAACATGTATTAAATAAATACATATGCTTCTCTCTTGCTAGCCTGACTTTTGTTACAGAGATCCTGCCAATAACCTGGAAAGGCAGAATTTAAAAATGTGTCCTCCCCTACAAAATCAAAGCGATTTTTTTTTTCTCTGTCCTAGGTTGTTCTAGGTCAATGCAACTGGAGCGTCCTGCTGTCAGGGTAGTTACAGCCAGAACACATTTGGAGCTTGACAGCCTGAAACAACCACAATTCATCTATACATGATTTGCTTTCTCAGGATGAAGAAACAGAGACTTGTCTGACACGGTCACTCCCTTTTGGCCAACAAGCATCAGTTTCCTGACACCAGCGTTTCCTGGGGGAGGGTTAAGGAGATCCGTTGTTTTCTAACCCGCTCCTGAGTCTGATGGTGTCCGGATGACGTGATATCTCCCACCTGGGACAGCAACTGCTCTAGCCATCTGGCACCTGCCTCTTGAGCTTTGCCTCCAGCGCCCTCTACAGGAGCTTGTTAAGAACTGGATGCCGAGAACTAGGAGAAAACCCCTGTCCCTGCTTACCTGGGACTGACAAGGGACATCCAGTGATAAAACCCGGCAAGTCCCAAGAAAACTGAAACAAGCTGATCACCCTGATAAATACCCTGATACCACTACAGGCGGTAGCTCACGCCTGTAATCCCAGCACTTTGGGAGGCCAAGGCGGTTGGATCACGAGGTCAGGAGTTCAAGACCACCCTGAACAAGATGGTGAAACCCCGTCCCTACTAAAAAATACAAAAAACAGCCGGGTGCGGTGGCAGGTGCCTGTAATCTCAGCTACTCAGGAGGCTAAGGCAGGAGAATTGCTTGAACCCAGGTGGCAGAGGGTGCAGTGAGTCGAGATTATGCCATTGTACTCCAGCCTGGGAGACAGAGTGAGACTCCATCTCAAAAAAAAAAAAAAAAAAAAAAAATAGACCTACGCTGGAGGGTCTAGTGGGGACCCTGCACTATTAAACCGTTGTAAATGTACGGTTGAAGTTGGAGAATGGGGAGGGTATCTTAGTCAAAGTCCCCAAGGCCTGTGAAGCAGCAGCACAGTGTCAGTGTCAGATTCTGCAGCCCAAGCTGGAGCAAGAGGCTGGTGACTTAGGGGATTCCTCGTGAGTTGTCAATCACTGAACAAACAACTACTAAACACTTGTATATGCCGGGAACCCTCCTTGGCACTAGTAACAAAAGATGCAGTACGGCATGGTCCTTGCTAGAGGAGGTGTCTACACAAGTGGCAAGTGTCCAGTGTGCAAGTGCTCCATGAGTGAAAGGCCTTGCACAGATGTGCCCTGGAAATGCCCTTACACTGCTGACAGGTGGGAGCTCCTTTCCGCAGGTACCTGAACACAGCAGGAGCCATTTGGCAGGGGTTGGGCCAAGGGCTGGGCTGAGGGGCAGGACATGAGGACGAGTTGGGTCTACTCCTGTTCCACGGCTCCACTTCCTGTCTGCCGCAGCCCCGGGGCAGAGTCCAGAAAAGACAAGCAAACACCTTGGTTTGAAAGGTAAAAGAAGTAATTAAATTTTCAGCTGTAGGAAGTTGGCTCAGTAAATTATGATCCTAAAGGAATTTGTGCTTTAATGATGATGAGAAAGATTATGTAGCCACATGGGACCGTGCATATGCTACCAAACTAGGTTTCTTCAAAAAGTAAATGTATGTTAGGATCATGCAATTAAATATGCAATCAGATGAAGACTGATTGGGAAAACAAACTGGACCCGATGTGTTCAGTGTTAAGATTCTGGGAGATCTTTTATTCTTCTCTTTTCAAAACCGGGTTTACTACAATTAAATCATTTTTATAATAAACAAGGGTAAATGTCATAAATGTTATAAAGGTCATATGTACAAAATTCTAATGAAAAATACATTTAAAAAAAATACTGCCATAAATTAGACCTGTTACAAAAGGAAAAGAGAACAGCTCTGAATTATATGCTACTATGTACTCATAGAGCAATTTTTTTTTTTCTTGAGACAGTCTCTGTCGCCCAGGCTGGAGTGCAGTGGCGTGATCTCAGCTCCCTGCAACCTCCACCTCCTGGATTCAAGTGATTCTCCTGCCTCATTCTCCCTAGTAGCTGGGATTACAGGCGTGCGCCACCACACCCAGCTAAGTTTTGTATTTTTTAGCAGAGAGGGTGCTTTGCCATGTTGGCCAGGCTGGTCTCGAACTCCCAAAGTTCGATTCACCCGCCTCAGCCTCCCAAAGTTCTGGGATTACAGGTGTGAGCCACCACACCTGGCAAAAAAATAAATTAATTAATTAATTTTTTAAAAATTAAGTTACCCAGGAAGAGGAAAAGAAAAAAGAAAAAAAAGAAAAGGCTGCACAAGGGAATTAATTTTAATTCTCCTTTCAGCTCATGGGGCGTAATTATTTTGTCCATCTTCCCACCCTACTGGTGCCAGAGGTGGCGTCAGATCTCGAGGCCAGAAGGGACTCCACCACCCAAATCAAGCCGGATTAGCTGAGCTGCCTCCAGGCAGGCTGGGAAACGTAATCAGAGGCTGGTGTCCTTCCAAGAGACGCTCTTTGAAGGATAACAAACCCAGGCTGCCATCAAAATGAAGAGATGGGGACTGATTCAACAGCAGTGCCAGGCAAGCAGCAGCGCCTCACAACACAGGTTGTGCACCACAGCTAAGGAGGGAAAGCGGCTGCGGGGGCAGGTTCTCAGCTGCAGAGGGCCCCGCTCTCTCGGGGTCAGAGACGGGTCCAGGGCTACCTCACAGCACCTCACACCACCGGCCCCTGCGACCCCGACTCCTGGATATTTCACAAAAGGCTTGAGATTGTGCAAGTGTTAAAGACAGGACACTTCCTGTTTGTCCAGTTTCAAACCTCTACAGATGTCAGTTAAAATGACAACACATGAAGTTCCCCACCCAGGGCCCACCCCAGCACCTAAGGCTTCTCCCCAGGGATGGCTGGGCCTTGATTGAGGAAGTAGATATTAACTTGTAGGAAATGTGAATGGTTGTTAAATCAACTCTATTTGGAAACATGGTTCTTGGGTCAGAGGTGGCTGCTCTTGGAGGTGGTCCCATCCCTTCACTCTGTATGGCTCACCCTACTCTGTACCCCCAGAAAGAAGGAGCTGGGATACATCTGTGTAGAATTTCTTCTGGCCTCACCCTGAAAACCAACCCTGTCCCAAGCTGGTAGACTGGGCAGATTTTCACACTGCCAGAAATTACCAAGATTTCTACCCCCTTTCTCCTGCTTCAACCAGCAAACTGGTCTGTCATTCCCAGGTGCCCTGGCTGGGTGCCCCTGAGCCCACAGTCCTGATCCTGACGAGATTTCAGCTCTTCCAGACTCCTGGGAGGAATCTGCTATGGACGCTCCTTCCAGCTCTCTCCCCGGCCTATTCCTGGAAAGCAAACAGCCTCTTCTCCAGAAAAGAAGATGGGAGACACAGGCCATCCTCTGAGATCCAGTGATAAAGCTTTTCCTTGTGTTCATGCGGTACTTACTGATGGCTTAATGAAGAGCCAAGTGATGAGGGAAACTCAGAGGTGAAGGAGACCTGGGTTCAGCCCCAAGGAGTTAGAACCTTGGAGACAGATGAAAGAAATGAACCAAAACCCTCTGGCAGGTGTCATACGCATGGCCCCCGAACCAGGGCAGCTCAGAGAGGGAAGACAGGCACTCCTAAGGGAAGGCCTCAGGGAAACACAGCTTCTGAGCAGCCGGGAGAGGGCAGTGGAAGTGGAGAGAAAGGGATTGTATGAGGGAGCGAAGGCTCTGTGGGGAAAGTCCAGGGCAGAGATGGGAAGGAGCAGAGATCAGCCAGAAGGACAGGAGGGGCTGGCCGGTGCAGGCTGGGAGACACTCAGGGCTCTGATCCGCAGCCCAGACTGAATCTAGGATCAACTCACCACACTTGTCTGAGAGGCACAAGAATGGGCCTTGGAGTGCATGATGGGGAGAGGAGCCCTGTATACCCAGGTCCTACAACGGCTCATTTTCAGCCCTGCTGACATGCCAAATGGCCCTGTGCTTGATCTCTGCCAAACAAAGTGAAGACTGCCCCTTCTCTCCTGGCATCCCTGATCGCCGGCTTCTCCTCCAGTCCCAGTTTCCCAATCCCCAGCCAAAACTCCCAGGAGGCAGGAGAGGACCACCTAATCTCCCCTTTCCAGGAAGTCCCCTTTCTGTTCTCAGTTCAACTAAGCCACACCACCACCTTTCCCAAAGGGCAATGGGAACAGGGACCTGAATTCCCGGGACCATCTCTATTTCAAATACACTGGTCCCCTGGCGCCGTGGACCTTCACACTTGCCCGGTTGTGTGTTGCTGATTTTTAGTGCAGAGCATGAGGTCACCAGAGCAGGGGGCCCTGGACCGGGAGACTCTGCTCTGGGAGACTCTGCCCTGGGACTGGGCATCAGGGCTCCAACGTGCAACGGTGAGGCTACCTTGGTCCCGTCTAGTGCTCCCTCTCCTCCCCTCCCCACCACCCTTCCATTCTATGCTCACACCGTGTTTGTGTCCATGTCTGTCTGCGTCAGGAGAGCTGCCGCCTCTTGGAGAACAAGGGCTCCATCTCATTTGCCTCCAGATTCTCCCTGCTTCCCACCAACCAGTTGCATATTTAGAGTTGTCAATGAAATCTGTTCAACAAGAAAAGTTGGAAACGTGCCTACTGGACTCTGGGGAAGACACCCCTGTCTTGGCAGTGGACACTGCAGTTGGGAGCTCTCAACTGCGAGGGTATGGGCCTTGGAGTGGGAGATCTCCGACAGCCAGGAGAGTCCTGTGGTTGGCAGAGATCAGCGGATGCTGAATCAGTGCTGCGATGGCCAGCTCCTCCGCCTTCCGTGGCCGAAGGGCTCCACCCAGAGGACAGTCAGCTTGATCTCTGTTCACACAGACCTTTCTCCACCAGGTGTAGAGGAGCCTCTGCCCAGTTTTCCTGAAGAAATTCAGCAACCCCCAGTGCCTCACCAGAATGACTCTGCAAAATACCTGCTTCTGCCAGCAGAGCCAGTCCTCAGCCCTTCCCTCCAGCCCCAGGAGCGCCCCCTGTCTGCAAATAAGAGTGGAACTGGGGCAGCTCAGAATTCTGCTCCCACCTGGGGGAGCTCTGAGAACCAAATGAGGCAGGCTGTGGATGGGAACAAGCTACAGAAAAAAAGTACACGGCGCTGTTCAAACCCTAGGGGGTTTTTGGTTGTTGTCTGCAAGGCAAGAGGTGCTTTAAGAAAATTCTCCCCTCCTGTTTTCACTTCCTCTTCTCTCTCTTAACCCTGGGAAGGGGAAAATCCTACAAAGATTAGCAGCTGATGTGTGAAAGAACCAAAACAACATTCTTCTAGTTGCATTTTAACAGTATCTTCTGGCAGCCATCAGCTGGGTTCTGATGTTCCCAGCTCAAGGCCAGAAAGAATCACTGGATCAGAATGAAGTGTGCAGTTGGAAGAGACCTCAAAGGCCCTCTAGTCCGATGCACCAACACGCTGCCCTGTTAAAGTGCGTCAAAGTGTGCCCCGGAGCGTGGCCACCTCCAGGTGAAAGGTGAGCGCTACCATATCGGCAGCTCTGTGGAGGACATTGGCTCTGGGTTATGCTAAACCACATGGGCCCACCATCCACTCGCCTGCAGCAGGGGCCGTGTTGTATTTCAATGGCACAGAGAACCCAGGGATGCCCTCATCCTGCCCAGCCTTGTTGTGATCCTCCTCTCACAACCAGTTCCCAGGGGAGCCAGGCCAAGGAGCTCATGAGAGGAAATGGGAGTCAAAGTTCCGTCGCAGTCCCCAGCCACACCCACATCACGGATGTCGCTGAGCTCTGGGAACAGTTCCTAGACTAACTGGTATTGATCATAATGAATCTTTGTGTTACACATGGTGCAAGGCCCTGGGGTGAGCAAAACTGGGAGCAACTAGTAAGAGAGAAGGACACGTTCAGAGGGTCTGGGAAGTAGGAAAACGAGGTGTGAAGAGTGTAGCTAAAAGGTGGCCCCAGCAGGCCTCTGCGGGAAACCAAGCCATGACACACACTGACACTTTGCTCCGGTGCTGCCCCACACCTCCCCAGCCTGACGAACGCCTGCCCTGTGGTCAGGATGCAGCCCAAATATGCCTTCCCCTGCAAAGCCTTTCCCAGCATCTCCACTTCCAGATAGGGACTGATGCTCCCCCGTCTGTGGCTTGGACAGTCTGCGTCTTCTACCAAAGAAGGTGTTTCCAGCCTGGTCACCATGGTATCCCCCAGAGCCTGGCTCATGATGGGTATTAAAGAAATATTTTTAATTAATTAATTAATTTTTTAACAATAGGGTCTCACTCTGTTGCCCAGGCTGGAGTGCAGAGGCACAATCATAGCTCACTACAGCCTCCAACTCTTGAGCTCAAGAGATCCTCCCACCTCAGCCTCCCAAGTAGCTAAGACTCCAGGTACGCTGCTCTGTCTGGATTTATTTTTTAATTTTTTATAGAGACAGGGTCTCACTATGTCACCCAGGCTGGTGTTGAACTCCTGACCTCAAGGGATCCTCCTGCCTCAGCCTCCCAAAGTGCTGGGACTACAGGTGTGAGCCACTGCACCTGTCCTGAAGTAATATGTGTTGGCTTTCATCTTTGTGACCCCAGTGACTAATACAATATATTACAGAATAGAAGCTGGGAAAATATTCCATGAATGAATGAATGAATGGATACCAAATGGTTATAGGGTTCACATATGGCCAGCCCTAAGGACAGGTACCCTATCTGCCACCATTTATGTTTCCCACAGAGCTTCACAGAGAAGCAACCACTTCACTGGAAAGACCAACTCAACTCAATAAATATTTACTGATATTTACTAATATTTACAATAAATATTACAACTCATCCAATAAATATTTACTGAGCTCCTACAATGCATCAGGCTCTGTTCTAGGTGCTGGGGACACAACAAGGTACAAAACACAAAGTCCCCTGCCTTAGGAAGTTTCCATCCAGTGGAGAATGAGGCCGACTGTGCCTGCTGTGTCACGCACACTTGCTGTTTCCGCTCACACCTTCCCCCTCTCCACCCCAGGACCCGCTTGTGATCCTGCCTCCTTCCGAGAGAACCTGCACCTTGATTTCCCCTTCCCAGCAAGTCCCCTGACTGTTCTCAGTTCAACCAAGCCACACTACTGCCTTTCCCAAAGGACAATGGAACAGGAACCTGAATTCCTGGTCTCATCGCCCTTTGGGCATCTCAATTTCAAATATGCTGGCCCCCTAGCACCCTGGACCTTCACACTTGCCAGATCATGTGTTGCTGATTTTTAGTGCAGAGCATGTGGTCACCAGAGCTGAGGGCCTTGGACTGGCAGACTCTGCCCTGGACAGTGTCTTCCCGAGGGGTAAGGGATGAGTAAGTCATGAAGGGTAACTGGAAGCGGGTAATGGGGTCATTGCAGTCATCAGTGGCAGATTCAGAAGAGGTGCTACTTTTGCTTGCTGGTCCTCAGATCTCACTCTGCATCTGCTGACAGCATCTTCTGCCTTTGGGTGGAACTGGCCCTCCTGTTTAAATTAAAGTGAATTAAATAGAATCAGCTTTCATAACTGAATGATGCAGAAATGTCCTGACAGTCACCCTCGCCTGGGGCACCTTGCCAGCACTGGGCCTTTGGAGTGTCCTGATCCCCGGTTTCCTCCTCAGGTGCGTCACTAGCTTCTCTGGCTACCTGGTTTCAGCAAGAAGTCTGTTAGTGCTCCCACCTGTTTTTTTGCAAGCGTTTAGAGAGGAGGTTGCCAGGCTCCAGGAAAACAGTTTGCTGGAATGTGGGCACTGTTCTTAGGAGCATTGCCCACTTTCCTGGGTGGCGTGACTACCTCACTAGGCACTGGAGGCGGGTGCTGAAAGGCTCTGAGAAACTCACTTGCACAGAATGAGGGGGTGTGCGTCAGCTTTAGAGACTTGGCCAATATGGTTTTCCCACAAAGAAAGGCACCCAGCACATTCTCAATAAAGACTCATTAATTTGAAAAAAAAAAAAAAAAGATACAAAATGCATGAGAAGAACTGTCTAAGTAATCATGTGGTGAATGGTTGCAAAACGATATTATAGCAAATGATCTTTTTTTAAAAAAAAAAAACTTGCTTCTTTTTATTTAATAATATACCTTCTAGCAAATGACCTTCTCTGAATTAGGTTTTCATGACGTGGATTTGTTAAAGGTTTGAAGTGAATTGCATCCTTCCTGAATTACCTTTTCCTGCATCCTCGCTAAACTTGAGAGGCTGGTGGCTCCTGAAAGTAGCAATCATCTTTACATAATCCTTTTCATAACCACAGCACAAAGGAGGGGTGTCAGTATGCTCCCACACCAGAAGAAAGCCTTATGATTCTGCAATCATGGGGAATTCAAAAGATAGTGTTGTGCTGTGCAGTCCGCGTTTCATAGTTAATAAGTAATATCCTCTTCACTCCTTTTCTTTTTCTGCCAGTAAATTGAGCTTGGCAGGCCTGTTATTTTCCTTATAATGCCAACTGATGAAATTGCCTCCCAAATGCAAGCCATCGTCATTAACACAAGTGCCTCGGAAGGAGATGCAGAAGATGGCTCCCTCCCCTGCAGCTGGGGAGAGACAGCTGCCACTCTACATTAAAAAGCCAGTTCAAAGAATCAGATATGAAATCTTGCTCTTCAGGGCACCAAGCGGACTCGTGTGAATAGTCATCACTGTTCCCAGTCGATCTTGGGTAGAATAAATCCGTCCCCGGACTCCTGGACTCATTCGTTCAACAAAAGGGATCCGGTAAGGCTCCTAAGACTCTATTTTTCATTTCTCCTAGTTAGTTAGTTAGTTAGTTAGAGTTAAGATCTCACTCTGTTGCCCAGGCTGGAGTGCACTGGCTCAATCATAGCTTACTGCAGCCTCCAACTCTTGGGCTCAAGTGATCCTCCTGCCTCAGCCTCCTGAGTACTTAGTATTACAGGCAAGCACCACCATGCCTGGCTATTTTCTTTTTAATTTTTTTGTAGACATGGGGGTCTCACCATGTTGCTCAGGCTGGTCTCAAACTCCTGGCCTCAAGTGACCCTCCTGCCTCAGCCTCCCAAAGTGCTGGAATTACAGGTGTGAGCCACCACACCCAGCCCAGACTCCTAAGACTTTAGAAATAGTTGCCTTGTCCTCTGATAAGGAACCCCCAAAGAGAGCTGTAATTCTGACTGGTTTTCTCACTTGGGAATGGTTGTCTTGGAAGTAGCATTGCAGCTGACATCTCTGTATTTCTAAACTGCTCTGTGGGCTTTCTCTATCACATCAGGAGTCACTGCCACATGCCTTTTCTTCCACTTGCACAACAGAGCAAATGAAACGTAAGTCTCTGCTGGCTTTATAAACATAACTTGAAAGGCTCAGTTATTGAAATTAATAGGGATAAACATTTTTTCCCTATTGAATCACCTATTGGATCATTCAAAATTCACAGTGGGCCAGGCACAGTGGCTCATGCCTGTAATCTCAGCATTTAAGGAGGCGAAGTCTGGAGATCACTTGAGCCCAGGAGTTTGACATCAGCCTGGGCAAAATAGTGAGACCCCATCTCTTAAAAAAAGAAAGAAAGAAAGAAAGAAAGATTAGCTAGGCATGGTGGCGAGAGCCTGTATTCCCAGCTACTTGGGAGGCTGAGCCCAGGAGGTCAAGGCTGCAGTAAGGTGAGATTGGGCCACGGCACTCCAGCCTGGGACTTGTGCTCTCTCCCTGCTCTCTCTGCCTCTTCTCTCCCCTAGAAGCCCTCCTGGTCCAACCTGAACTTCTCCTTTAGATCCTTCAGTCTTCAGTGTGAAACAAGGTGAGTCTTTATTACTAAGTCCCTTTCCTGTTGTTTTGTTTTACCAATGATTTCTCCTCATCTGGGATGAAGGGTGAGGAAGGAAAGAGGGGAGTGAGGGAAAAGAGTGATGGGAAAAGCAATAATCACTCATCACTAACTGTCACTTATTAAAAACGAGCATCTCAATTAAAACTATAAAACTATGTTCATCGAGTTCAGCCTCACCCTGCAGAATCAGATTTTGACTTTCAGTTGCCCCCGTAGGGTCTAGTTGAGACTGATTAGTCAGACATAAATCATGGAGCTGGCTCATTCTTGGGACCCTTCAGGACTTCTTAGAAGCAGCAGCGCTCTGACATCCACAGTCTATTTCCCTAACCACCCCCGACACGCACAAAAAATTACGTCTTCTTATACGTGTAATCGATCTTATTCTGAGAACTGTTCTGATTGGCTGCAGCTCGCTGAAGTGTAACCAACTACTGTGCCCTTGGAGCTCATATCGTTCCCTCCCATGAGGCTGCTACTTCTCCACCCCACTCTTGGCTAATCAAAACCCCACTCTCCACTGGTTAAACACATTCAACACACCCTTATCGTGGACCACGAGGCAGGCATTAAAAGCGATGTTGTGGTAGATTATTTAATAGCTCATGATATATTTGTTATATAAAAATAGCTGTTTATAAAACAATAGGTGTTATAAGTATAAACCCATTTTAAGATTTTTTTTCATGGACAGATATGGTCATCTCCAAAGGGTTCTTATTTTCCCTCTTGTGCTTTTCAACATTTCACAACATTTTACAGTGAGTACTTTTGGGTTTTTTTATTTTTTATTTTTTGAGACAGACAGGGCCTCACTCTATTGTCCAGTCTGGAGTGCAGTGGCACAATTACAGCTCACCGTAGCCTCAACCTTCTGGGTTGCTCAAGCAATCCTCCCACATCAGTCTCCCAATTAACTGGGACCACAGGCATGCACTACTATGCCTGGTTAATTTATGTATTAATTTTTGTACAGACTAGGTCGTCCTATGTTGCCCAAGCTGGTCTCAAATTCCTGGGCTCAAGCAATCCTCCTGCCTCCGCCTCCCAAAGTGTTGGGATTACAGGCATGAACCACTGCACCTGGCCACAGTGAGTAGTTTTGTAATGGAACAAATGTGAAAAGAAAACATCGTACCTGTTACAGGCTTCATTGTGTCTCCCCACTCAAATTCATATATTGAATTCCTAACCCCTAGTGCTTCATACTGTGACTATATTTGGAGATAAGGCTATATCAGGAGATAAAGAACACCAGCCATATTGGATTGGGGCCCATGGATATGACGTCATTTTACCTCAATGAAGTCAATGGTGGGTTCTCATCCAATATGACTGGCATCCTTATAGGAAGAGGAGATTGGGGCCGGGCGCGGTGGCTCACGCCTGTAATCCCAGCACTTTGGGAGGCTGAGGCAGGCAGATCACATGAGGTCAGGGGTTCGAGACCAGCCTGGCCAACAGGGTAAAACTCCATCTCTACTAAAAATACAAAAAATTAGCCGGGCGTGGTGGTGCAGGCCTGTAATCCCAGCTACTCTGGAGGCTGAGGCAGGAGAATTGCTTGAACCCGGGAGGCAAAGGTTGCAGTGAGCCAAGATCTCGCCATTGCACTCCAGCCTGGGCGATGGAGCAAGACTCTGTCTTGGAAAAAAAAAGGAAGAGGAGATCAGGACCCAGACAACCACGTGAGGACACAGCAAGAAGGTGGCCATCTGCAAGCCACAGAGAGTGGCCTCAGAAGAAACAACGCAGCCAACCTCATGATCTTGGACTTCTGGCCTCTAGAACTATGACAAAATAAATGTCCGTTGTTTAAGTCGTTGAGTCAGTGGTATTTTTTACAGCAGCCCTAGGAGACTGAGACACCACCCACCTTTCAAAGACCAGCTCCAATGCCAGCCCTGCCACGAAACCGCCCGTTCCCAAACTTCCCCTCCACCCAGCCTTCGGTGGTTATGGTTTTTGTGTCATTTGGCCTTGTTTAGAGTAAACTTTGCTCACCCTTCTCCCCTGCTAGGCTTCCTGAGAGTGAGGTCTGTGTCTCATTTGTCTTTTTTAATTCCACCACTACTTGTCTGGATGTCTGGGAGGGCTCATTAGAGGCTGTTGGAAACATGAGAGAACAACTTCCCTGGGATGCCAGGGGTCGGGGGGGGCGGGCAGTGGGCGGGGTCAGACCACAGAGATGTTTCATGGTGCTGATGCTGGTGGTGGTGTGTGTGTGTGCCTGTGCGAGTATGTATATGTATGTATATATGTGTACATGTGTGTGCATATGTGAGTGTGTGTGTGTGTGCATGTGTTTTGGGGGAGGGTGTGGTCGTTGCAGGAGGTCGCCACCTCTTACCAATTGTGTGATTTTTGGGGTCAATCACACTTCACACCCAAGCCTTAGGAGTTTACAAAGCATTCTCATGTGTATTATCTCATTTGGTTGCCATAACAATCTGCCAATATCATTTCCTCCCGTTCATGGGTGAGGTAACCATCCTCAGAGTAGGTGCAGAACAACACGTTTAATAATGGAAACTTCACAACGATAAGGGCGGGAACGTGCTGAGTGCCTGGTGCCACATGGCTGCGTGCCTTGTCCCCATTCATCCTCATGACCAGCCCGTGGAGAAGGAATATTTCACAGATAAGGAAATTGAGGCTCGGAGGGGTTGCCTGAGATCACACAGCTCAGAAAGGATAGAGCTGAGACTGAAACTCAGGCTGATAGATCCACAGCCCACACTCAGAATCACAATGCATGCTGTCCTCTTCCCACGTAAATAAGTCTATAGAGGGGGCTAAATGTGGGGCACAAACAGATATTGCTCCAAAATTCAGAGGCTGAGTTGGTCTGGAAAGGCTTCTGACAAGGTGAGAGTTGACACAGCTGAGTACAGAGGATGCGGTGGGGCCAGCCTGCCCTCCCCCAAACCCCCGCCCTGCCCCCAGTGCTCTTTGTAGCGAAGAGTCTCGCAACTCAGGTTTAACCACCCAATCCAACTCCCCACACCCCGCAGGGCACCCCAGCATGTACTGGCCACTGCACTGGGAGGTGCAGGGACACAGAGAGGATTAAGAGAAGGTCCCTGCCTCTCAGGAGCCATCGCCTCAGGAGGGCAGGTGGGTGCAGAATAATTGATTCATGACCTAAGCAGACATGAATCAATTACACTGCCATTACTTTAATATTCTACCCAGGGCTTCAAGGGAAAAGCTCTGGTCCCAATTCTGCCACTATTTGCTAGGAGACTTTAGGCAAATCACAGCCCATCTTGTGGCTTCAACTTCCCCACCTGGAAATGGAGTCACTGAACATGTACTGCAGAATGACTTCTGTGGGGCAGCTTCAATCATTTACATCCAGTTTCCATTCTCCCACGCCCACCTCCCGGTTCCACACCATCAAAACCTCTAACCCTGACAATTAAATTTTTTTAAAAGCAGCCTATATCTTGAAGAAGGGGGTGGAAATAGCACTGATCGCCAGCTTATACCCCAAGCCATCCTTGGCCCCAGGGTAAAAGACCCAGCAAGGCCACAGCACACCCTCCTGGGCTGGATGAAGTTCTCAGAGGAGATGGTGTAAATGGATTAGCTACAGGCTCCAGGAGAGCACCACCCCTCTGAATTCAGTGCCACACTCTGTGGGCCTCTCCTAGCTTTGGCTCCGCTTCTTGAACACTCTCCTCCTGGAAAAGGTCCCTAAGAGGTGAGGGAAAACCTCTTATTGGTTTATTTCTTGTTAAGACTCAGGAGTCAAGAGGGAGTCTTAAAGAACTGGCTCAACAAGATTTTCTCACTTAAGGCCGGACACAGTGGCTCACGCCTAAAATCTGAGTGTCAGAGGTGTTCCAACCAGAGCAACTCCATTTTGAGTGAGGGCTAGGAAAATAAGGCTGAGACTTGCTGGGCTGCATTCCCAGAAAGTTAGGCATTCCTAGCCTCTAGATGTTTACAATTAAGGGAACAAACTAATAATGTTTACTAAAACAGACCCAGACTTGGGAGTGTCCAGATGTCCTGATATCTGGAGAACAAAGGCATTCCTAGTTTTGCTTTAAAGATAATAATATCGAGTCTTGCAAAATATAGTAATTAAGAAAATGAATCCTTTATGACAAACCCTTACAGCAGAGCACATCTCCCCATTTAGATAAGCATTGTACCTAGGGTGGATGCGTTCCTCCTCTAACTTTCGGGCACATCCTACTCTGTCTATGGAGTAGCTGTTCTTTCGCCACTGAACTTTCTTAATAAGCTTGCTTTTGCTTTGCACCGCGGATTTGCCCTGAATTCTTTCTTGTGCGAGATCCAAGAACCCTCTTTTGGGGTTTGGATCACGACCCCTTTCCTGTAATACTAGCACTTTGGGAGGCCGAGGCAGCTGGATTGCTTGGGCCCAGGAGTTTGAGACCAGCCTAGGAAAGGTGGTGAAATCCCATCTCTACTAAAAATACAAAAATCAGCCAGGTGTGCTGGTGCACACCTGTAGTCCCTGCTACTAGGGAGGCTGAGATGGGAGGATCACTTGAGCCTGGAAAATTGAGGCTGCAATGAGCCATGACTGTGCCACTGCACTCCAGCCTGGGCAGCAGAAAGAGACCCTGTCTCAAAAAAAAAAAAAAAAAAAAATCTCTCGTAAGTACACAAGTTGAATAAATGGAAATATTTCCCTAACTGGATCCTGTTGACCAATGCAAAGTGGCTTTACATTCTAGAGCACATTTAGCACCTTGGTACGAATTTGGTTTCTTTTCTTCATATTTTTTTTAAAGATAGGAGAAAAACTACATGCAGAGGAAAATTCTTTCTGTGGACTAAGCCCTTCGCTTTCTTAACCTCAGCTTTCAAGTTTAGATGTCCAAAAAAATTTTAAGAAACTTCTGCTACAATAAGATGATCCCCTTCTCTGAAGGGTAAGAAGTGGGGGTCTCCTCTTTCCATGGGTTCCCCATGCTACAATCCCAGGGCTGCCTAATCATTACAGGGTCTCTCTTAATGCTCTCGAAGTTGGATTTCTACAACTCACCCAGCATCTCCAGGGGCTGAGGCTCTATAAAAAAAACCCTCATCTTCCTGAGCAGCTACAGAACCCAAAAAGACGTGGTGAAAGACAGATTTCCCAGTAGCTGCGCCCACAGGGTTCCGGGGCCTACAAGCTGAAGCCTATAGCAGGTGAATCTCCTGTGTGAGAGCCAAGCCAAACAAGCTACCAATGCTGCCATTCACCCCATGCACAAAGAAAATGCACCCAAGTCTCCATCATGTGCTCGTCTGACAAGGCGGTGACACATCTGTCTGCCCAGCACTGTATTCTTCACTGGGAGTTCAAAAATGAAAAGACAAAGTTCGTGTCTCTAGGAACTCAAGTTCTAGTCGGGGAACACAGAGGTCTCCAATCCTCCTCACCCTTCACCTCCACCCCAACCCTGCAACCCTGATATCAAAAGGTGAGACAAGCTGGGTTGCATCAACTTGGAGAAACCACGGAGCTGGGCTGTTGGATACCATTCGAGCTAAGAATCCAGCAGAATCTGAGTTTAGGATTTGCAGTCTTCGTGGTAGCTTCGGGCAACCTTCTATGCAGCACTATTTGGGGTTATGTGCCTAGGAAAGGACAAGCCTACAAAAGGCTGGACGCACAGCCTGCTCCCGCCAAGGAAATAAAATGATACAGACAAAGATGCAGGCAGCAGAAACCCATGCTGGGACAGGCAGCCAACTGGGGAAAAGTGTGAGTTCAGGCCCCAGGCTCTGTGTACAGGCCTGGAGGTCTGGGCCCAGAAACCAGAGGTGGAAACTGTTACCACCTGTCTTTTTCTGGCTGCAGGGGTATGGAAGGTGAGGGGTAAACTCACACAAACCTCATCCTAGCCCAAACGACTTGGTGCTAAAAGGCCGGATCTGATCAGGTCTGGTCAGGTCTGGTCAGGCATGCAGCTCGAATGCCACCCATGCTCTAAGCAGACTAAAAGTCAGCACAGGCACCTGAGTTCAAGCTACAACACTGCACCTTGCTTGCTATGCCTCCTTCAAAACACCTCTGCTTCTCTTTAAGTTTTAGCTTCCTCGTGTGTAAACTGGGGAACATTCCCAATGCTCACCTGAAGGGTTGTTGTGAGGCTAAAATGAGACAACTGGTACAAAGCACTTGGACAGTGGTACACTGTTATTATCAGCCACGTAGACCCCTTCCAATCCTCTCAGCTAAAAATGACCTCTGCCCCATTTTGAGCTCACATCACAGCCTAGTTCTATCTTTCATTTACTGCCCTAGAAGGGAAGATCCCTGTTTGATTCAATCCACAGCATCTCGTTAGAATTCAAATGATGAGTGAGGATTTAAACAATTCTTGTTGGGGGGGGGAGCGGGGGGCAAGGGGAAGAAAGAACTTAGAAACAATGATGCTATTGGCAGATTGGCAGAAATAGGCAACTACAGCCAGCTACCAAAACAAGAACTGTAGCAGACTGAGTAGATTGGAGCTTGGATCCAACTTGCAAGTTCAAGGGAAGGACAATTCAACACAGGCTTGCTGCTACTCAAGGCGTGGTCCATGGACATCGCCTGGGAGCTTGTTGGAAACGTGGAATCTCAGACTGTATGCTGGACTTACCGAATTCGACTCAAATTTTTACAATATTCCTGTGCACTCCAAACTTTGAGAAGCATTAGGCAGACTAATGGTTCTTTTTTTTTTTTTTGAGACAGAGTCTTGCTCTGTCGCCCAGGAGTGCAGTGGCAAGATCTCCACTCACTGCAACCTCTGCTTCCTGGGTTCAAGTGATTTTCGTGCACAGGCATACACCACCAAACCCGGCTAATTTTAGTATTTTTAGTAGAGACAGGGTTTCACCATGTTGGCCAGGCTGGTCTCGAACTGACCTCAGGTGATCCGCCCGCCTCAGCCTCCCAAAGTGCTGGGATTACAGGCGTGCACCACCGTGCCTGGCCTGGAATCATCTGATGAGCTTTTAAAATGCTGATGCCCAGGCTGTAACCCAGAACAACTGGCATCATGTTGATTTTTGCAGCTCACCAGGTGATTCCAATATTCAGCCAGGGTTGAAAGCCATTCATCTACACCAACCTTCCAATTTGCAGGTCAAGAAACTAAAGTCCAAAGGGGTAAACTGACCTGCCCAAGGTCATACAGCAAGGGAATAATAGTGCCTGGGACCTGAACCCCAGTGCTCCACCCCTAGGGCTCTCTTCACTGGACCTCACTGCAAAATGGGGCGAGGTGGAGCGAAGCACCAGCATTTCCTTTCTGGTTTGGCTTCTTCATGGTTGGGTCCTCAGCTCAGATCCCAAAGGAGGAGCTTCCCAGATGCAGGTGGCCTTACGCCTTTGAATTCCCAGATGGACTATGGCCATAGAGGCCTCACCCTCTCAGGCGGTAGGTGCCAGAAGCCTGGGGCCAGGCGGGACTCTGCTTCTTCACCGGTGGCCAGTCTCTAGGCTGGAGCAGCCTCACGCCCTCACCCAGCCAGCATGGGCCTGCCATTCCCGCCCACCCCCCACCATCTTCCCAGAGAGACGGAGCCCTCAGGGACTGTCCCACCACAGTTCTCAGAACTCAGGTGAAGTTTCTGAGCCCCCACAGCCCCAGGTCCCGACTCCTCTCAGAACTGCTGGGACAGGCCCGTTCTCAATCAGCAACCGCGACTGTCTTGAAACCATCAGAGGCTCCCTCATGACTTGTTTTTGCTCTCTTGTCAGGGTTTTGGGGGGGGCGTGTGTCTCAAACCTCTGATTGTCTCTGCTTTGTGACTTTTTCTGGTGTGTTTTTGAAGTGGCTTTTTGTTATTCTGCCTCCACTCGCTCATCTTTCTCGGCAGCCGTGGAAAACACTCTCGGCCTGTTCTGCTCTCCACTGAGCACTTGGATTCCTTGTAAACAGCTTGCCTGGTGGCCTGGACCGGGCTGAACAGATAGGAAGGGCCTGGGTCTGTCAAGCCCTTGAAAATAACCATGCTGCACAGAGCTTTACCATGGTCCGGGAGGAGGATGGGGTAGACACGAGAAAGCAGAAAGAACTTTCTAGGCACAAGATTACTCTACTGATGGCTGAGTGAGGTCTGTTCCACTGCCCTGAAACAGGCAAGAACAGAGGCCTGCCCCTTCCCTGAGCCTCAGGCCTGCTAGAAGGAGGGCACCCATCTGCAGAAGCCTTTCCTGAAAAAAAAAAATAGTAATTTTTGAAATAGAATCTCACTTGACCGCCCAGGCTGAAGTGCAAGCAGCATGATCATGGTTCACTACAGCCTTGACCTCCCCAGCTCAAGTGAGCCTCCCACCCTAGCCTCCCAAGTAGCTGGGACTACAGGTGTGTGCCACCGCATGCCTGACTACTTTATTTTATTTTATTTTTTTTGTAGAGATGGGGGGTCTCACCATGTTGCTCAGGCTGGTCTCAAATGCCTGTGCTCAAGCAACCCACCTGCCTCAGCCTCCCAAAGTGATGGGACTTCAGGCATGAGCTACCGCACCCAGCCCTCTCCTGAAATGTGAGAGGTAGATCTTAACTTGTGCTGCCCAACATAGTAGCCACTAACCACACATGTGACTACTGAGTACTTAAAATGTGGCTACTTTGCGAACATGGTGGTGGGCGCCTGTAGTCCCAGCTACTTGGGAGGCTGAGGCAGGAGAATTGCTTGACCCCGGGAGACAGAGGTTGCAGTGAGCCGAGATCGCACCATTGCACTCCAGCCTGAGTGACAGAGCGAGACTCTGTCTCAAAAAAGAAAAGAAAAGAAAAGAAAAGAAAAGAAAAGAAAAAAGAAAAGTGGCTACTTTGACTAAGGAACTGAATTTTTTATTTAGTGTTGCATAATTTAAATAGCCATGTGTGGCTAGTGGCTACTGTTAGACAGCACAGCTCAAAAGCAGGTTTCTTGAACTTGGCTGCAGATTAGAATCACCTGGGAGCTTTAAACCACTCTGACACCTGCAGCCATCCATGGTGACTTTGATTTATTGCCACTGGGTGTGAGCAGAGCCAGAGTTCTGAAAGCCCCGTGCATGATTCTCATGCACAGCCAGTTTTGCAAACCTCTGGCCCAAAGGACTTCCCACAGCTCTTCCGCCTCTGACATCCTACATACTGATCTGGTTTCTACAGTTTTCAGAATTTAAGGAGCAAGGAATTTACTTAGAGAATCAACTCAAGATGGTGGAAAATGTTTTTCTATGTTCTAAATGTAATGCCTGTTCATTGTAACACATGGGAGAAAATTGAGGAAATTCAGAGAAACGAACAGAAGAAAGTCAAAATCCCCTAAAATCCCACCACCTAGAGAAAAAGGGTTAAAACACTTAGACGTATATCCTTCCAGGCATTTTTCCATGGATAGAGCCTTATTTTCCTTCAAAATTGAAATCCTACTATGCTTCCTATTTTGTAACTGTTTTTGTCACTTTGCTTATTTGATTAACAAATATATCATCAATTGTAATGGCTACATGACATTCTATTGCATATAAACCACTATTTATCCAAATTCATATTAATATTGGCCCCATTTTTGCTATAATTTTTCAAAATATTGCTACAAAAAAATACTAACAATGTCTTTATGAAAAGCCATTCACTAACTCCTTAGGAGAAAAGAAAAAAATAATTAGGTCTAAAGGCACAGAAAATTCTAAGACTTCTCCTAAATGTTTACCAAAAGTTGAAACAGTTCACATTCCCATCAACAGAGCATGAAAGTACCTATATTTATATGCATGTTGGCAATGGGGATTGAACTTTTCAAACTTAACAAGGTTTGAAAAAAAATTTTTTTTTACCACCAACAGGCAACCCATTGTTTCAAAGTTCAGCACACCTTCAATGAACACTGACTATGCACCAGATGTCACCTTAGGTGTTGGTGATAAAGATGAATGGAATGCATCCCTGCCCTCTAAGAACTCAAGAAAGGAGAGAATTAACAACTTGGCCTTAAATCAAGGAAGAACAATATAGATGCTAAATAAAGGTACCAAAGTCACACTGGGAGCAGGAAAGAAAAGCCCACAATTTTTCAACGTGGGGGAGTCTGAGGGGGTGGCATTTGAGCTGGCTCTAGAAAGGTTGGGTCCAGGCACTGGTGAGAGGTAGGAGGTGATGATATTTGGCAAACACCAAAAAATGCTGGAAGGCTCAGGGGATTGGAAAGTTATGGCTTCCACCCTCCAGTGGCTCCTATATTTATCAACTGTCTACGGTCAGGAAGCTTCTCCTTGAGTCTCTCCAACAGCCTCCTATTGCAGCTTAAACCCCTTCCTCTGGTTATCTGTAGTGGGAACGGAAGGCAGCTTGAATGCGTTCTCCATAAATTCACCTCCAGAGACTTATAGACCAAGGCAAACACCAAGCATGGTATGACATGTTTTCGCTGATGAACTGGTCCTTTTTGGATTATTTGCTCCTTCGATAAAAACAACATTGACTTGTAATGTCAATATGTCCATTTACCAGCCTGGGTAATATAATGAAACCCCACCTCTACAAAAAATAAAAAAATAAAAAAATTAGCCAGGTGTGGTAGCACGTGCCTGTAGTCCCAGCTACTTGGGAGGCTGAGGTAGGAGGATCAATTGAACATGGGAGGTCAAGGCTGCAGTGAGCTGTGCTCATGCCACTGCACTCCAGCCTAGGTGACAAAGCAAGACCCTGTCTTAAAAATAGATAGATAGATAGATAGATAGATAGATAGATAGATAGATAGATAATGTGTGTATATATACATACACACACACACATACACATATATATACATATACGTATATGTGTGTGTGTGTGTGTATATATATATACACATTTTTTTTTTTTTTTTTTAAGTTGCAGAACTCAAGACCATAGGGCAAACATCAAGGTGACCTGAATGATCCCTTGATGGTTCCCAGGACACTGGTCGTTAGCCCAACTTTCCCCCAATTATTAGGATGGCCAGTGCTAGCCCCATATAGAGAAGGGAGCAGCCGGTTCAAATCCCGGCTCTTCTGCTTAGGCCCTTGTGAATTCCCTTGAGTAAATTCACTTTTTCATCTCCCTGGGCCTATAAGGCATGGATGGTATGAATAGTGAAAAGTTAGGTTTGGGGAGGCAAGGGAAGCCTTTTGTTAATAATAATCACTGTGACTCCCATCCATGTGGGCTCACGTCAAGCGGGCCAGCCCCTTGCTTTCTCTTTCCTTGAGTCTCTGTGACCCGCAAACACACACACACTTTCAACTGAGTCCACCATGTATTTCAGGAATAACACATGTTTCCGAAGACGGCCTTTCTTGGGAAACGCACTGAAAAATGAACTCAGGGACTTGCCCAACTGTGTCTCGGGGCAGGAGGTAAGACGGGCATGACAGCCACGGGACCTTTTCCACACATTGACCGACACTCCCTCTTTCCCCAACTCTGCCCTGCAACGTCAGAGACCGGATCAAATTTCCCTACTTGCTCTGTCTTCACCTCACCTTTCTCCCCTGCTCTGTGACGCATCATGTCCCTGGAGAGTCCCCCACATCATCACAGAACAAAAACAAAAACAGCAGAGAAAAAATACCAAACCACGCTCCCCTCTGCCCCCTCTACTACGAGTCGCCCACACGATGAGGGTTCTTGGTTTCAAATACTAGAAATGAGATGGCCTTTTTTTTCTTTTCACTTCTGCTATTTACACAGAAGTGCCTCGGTGCTAACTCCACTATGATTCAAGTTTATTTTTGGATTTCTCAGCTGTAGAAATCTACAGAATGCCAAAATGGGCTGAAACGACTCTGTCAATAGGAGGAAGGAGAGGGTGGAAGGGAATGAATGTTGTCGAGAACCTGCTGCGGGCTGGGGCCTTACTGATGAGATTTCGTTTCCTCCTTACAGAGACTCTTAGAAGAAACCCTATTATCAATTATCTTTTGAAGATAGTGAAACCGAGATTCTGTGTAGTTAAACAACTTGGTCTAAGTCGAACAACTTGTACATGGTGGGACCTGGATTTAAAACCAGGACTGACTCAAAAGCCAAACTTCTTTGGTCTCAGCCCTCACTCCCACCCACGTCCACGCCCACCCCTTCTCGCTCCCACAGCGAATTATCACGTGCCTTCTATACCCGTGTGTTTGCACTCTCTCTGCCCCAGCCACCTCCTGTACTTTGCCCTTTTCTGCTTTGGAACAAAAATAGGGCCAACCAGAGAAGGTTCTGGAAATTTATGGTTTGGTTTTGTTTCGTTTCTCCCCAAAGCATAGTACATGTCTGATTTCAACCCATTTAAGTAACTGACTTCTTGCCCTCTGGGAATCCTGTTGGGGAGGAGAGCCAAGGTGGACAGAACTCTAATGGCAGCATGGAAGACGGCCAGACTTGAAGCCACACAGATCTGCGCTGGAATCCCAGCTTGGGCACTCAAGGCACTTAAATGTTGCTAAGCCTCCACTTCTTCAACTATAAATTGGCAATGACATACCCATCTGGCCAGTAGCTGGGAGACCCAAATGAGATGATGTGAAGGAAACGGCCCAGGTCAGATTCCAGCACATAGTAGACATCCAAGACATTTCTCCCTCTCTTCTTCTCCCACATCCTCAGGAAAGGGGTTCAGGGCTGCTACCAGGGAGCCTGGCCTGCAGAGAGCTTTGGTAACTCTCTGAGAAAGCACAGTTAGATTCATTTAGGCCTGTCTCAGATATTTGCAAGGCCCAGGCAAGAGTACAAACAGAGGCCTACGCACTACATGCCCAGATAGTTACATTATAAATAGAGCTAACAGACTTATAAAATAGGTTCCATTTCATAATGAAACTGTACATTTTCATAATCACCTAAAGGGCCATGTTTAAATTTAGAATTCTTAGACTCCTTCGAGAACTCTCAGACTCACCCCTCAGCTCCCCTTTCTCTAGCCTGCATACCTAAGCATCATCCACAGCCACCATAAACAGCCAGGACGTGGTCATCAACAGGGTGTAGGGGTGCATACCAAGCTGTGCAGTCTACCCTGTGGAGGATTTTCCCTAGGAAGAGGCCCATGCAAGCCTGAAAGTGGCTGAAGACTCTTTGGGCAGGGAATACTGGGTCCTGAGACCTGGAGTGTGACATAGAGCGGGGACATGGACCAGTCCTTCACCTGACAAAAGTACAGTCTGAGGAAGGCCAGAAAGACCTCTAAGGTGTGGGTTCCTCCACCTGAATCTGAGGGCAGGCTGCATTTGTTCAGGTGCTATTTACCTGTCACTCTAACAGGAATTCATGCAGTGAGCTGGAGTCACAATAGTGAACTCATCCATCTTCCTGAGTTAAGCCCTAAATCAGATATCGAAAGGAAATTATACTTTTGATCATTTCAATTTGTTTTCAATAATCTTTCTCTTTCTTCATTCCCAGGACAGGAGCCAAGGAGGGGGAGATTCCAACATGCATACATTGGTATTTACACATAGAACCTCTTCTGCTCCATTTTTGTTCTTTGCTTAGAAAGTCTTTGTTCCAAAAACTACAGACAGAAACCAGTTCAGTGGTTGTGAGGAGCTGAGGGTAGAGGAAAGGGTTGACTACAAAGACACATGAGGGAACAGTGGTGTGTGATGAAACTGTTATATACCGTGTCTTGTTTGTGGCAGTACATAACTGTATGAATTTATTTTTTAAAAAATCCTAGACCTGTACACTAGAATGGGTAATTTTTACTACGTGTAAAATTATACCTCAAAAAAACTATGTAATAAAAACTCTTTGCTCTAAATCACATTTTAAGAAAGGAGCATGATTTTAAAAGGGGAATGTGTTCGGACATGTAACTTCACTTCCTATGGTGTGACATTTAGGGTGAGTCGGTGTAGTGGACACCTGTCACATTCATGGTGGCAGCTCATCATCTTATGGACAGCTTTTCTTTCTGAAGGAAATTCCTTTATTATTATCCTGCCTCCCTAAATAGTAGTCAAGAACTCAAACTCTCGGCATCCCCTGCAGCTAGGACTACAGGCATGTGACCTGTCCTCCACCAAGCAGAAGCACTCATGTAACTGCTAATTCACAAGTGAGTACTGCATAGACATGAGGGCTACATGAGGCTTCCATTTTGCTGGTGTGCAGACAACAGAGGCATTTGACTTTGGGGCTTTTAAAAGAAAAACCTTAGGCAAATTAAATTTGGTGGAGTTTGGTGGAGCAAAAAGCAATGTGTGAGTCAGGTATTCACCTGAGCCACAGTAGGCTCAGAGAGACACTAGCACAGCCACTTGGTGGGAGATTTACAGACAGAAAAAGGAAGTGAGGTATAGAAACAGCCAGATTGGTTACAGTTGGCATTTGCCTTATTTAAACACGCTTTGAATAGTTGACTGCCCTTGACTGGCTGAAACTCACATACTTTTGTTAAAAATTTCCTCCTTCTGGTCAGATTCTCACTTAAGTAAGAGTGTGACCAAAACTTCAGCCATGAGCTCCACTCTCAATTACTATCATTTTGGGTTTTCAGTCTCAGCACATCGTTCATAGTTTACAGTGTCCTTATGACGATACAATTCTTTGAGTTATTGTCATTCCAATCTAGGAGAGACCATTTGACATTCTGGAGATGGCTACGTACAAACATTTAGAACTTTTGAGAGAATGCAGCATACCAGGGAGATTACAATTATGACTATCAGGAGGATAATACCAGGAGTTTGGAGTATGCTCTGTATCCAGGTTCTGCATGAACCAAACCAAGTAAAATCAAATAGATCAAACGATAAACTAGACAAAGAGTTTACTCATTTCAGCCAAGCAGCCTGTTCATTAATCATCTACAACTGAGTCTCTATAATACCTTATGTATTCTTCCATGTGTAACTAGAAGCGTCAGTAACTGCACAGACACTGCTTTGCTTAGCCAGTAAGTAAACCAGAGCAATTCTATTATTTAGCACAACTTTAGCAAGAGAATTTAAGATCTGTTGTGTAACCACAGTCTCTGTAGTAGAATCTGTTATCTAGCCTATTATGAGGGATAAATTTTTAATCATTGCCTCATTTACTCTAAACCATGAAAAAAGAGACCTAATAAATGATGCCTATCTAGAATAGTGAAGGCCTCTTGGCAATGTTTTAACCTATGATATAGGTTAAGAGGAGTGGACCAGTGTTCTATTTCTGAGTGATTATGAAGCTACAAAGATACCAGTAAAATTTTTCATCCACACTGGCCCTTTATCCTTCATCTATCAAGACATAAGTGTGTCCATATAAAAGGTTTGCTTCGAAATCCTCCACAAATGAAAGTATACTCCATGAGTGTACAAAAGAGAGCTTATTTTCAGTTCTATTTTTCATAGAGGTATGTATTAGTCCATTCTCACACCGCTATAAAGAAATACCTGAGACTGGGTAATTTATACAGAAAAGGGGTTTAAAGGCCGGGCACGGTGGCTCAAGCCTGTAATCCCAGCACTTTGGGAGGCCGAGACGGGCGGATCACGAGGTCAGGAGATCAAGACCATCCTGGCTAACACGGTGAAACCCCATCTCTACTAAAAATACAAAAAACTAGCCGGGCGCGGTGGCGGGCGCCTGTAGTCCCAGGAGAATGGCATAAACCCGGGAGGCGGAGCTTGCAGTGAGCTGAGATCAGGCCACTGCACTCCGGCCCGGGTGACAGAGCAAGACTCTGTCTCAAAAAAAAAAAAAAAAAAGAAAGAAAGAAATGGGGTTTAACTGGCTCACAGTTCTGCAAGCTGTACAGAAAGCATAATGCTGGCCTCTGATGGGCTTCTGGGGAGCCCTCAGGAAATTTATAGTCATGGCAGAAGGCAAAGGAGCAGCAGGCCACATCTTACATCACCAGAGCAGGAGCAAGAGAGACAGTGGGGAGGTGCCACACACTTTTTTTTTAAACCAGATCTCATGAGAACTCACTTTTACAATCACAACACCAAGGGTTTCTTATGTTAACCTAAGAAACCACCCCCACCATCCAATCACCTCCCACTCGGCCCCACCTCCAAATCTGGGATTACAATTAGACATGAGATTTGAGCAGAGACACAGATCCAAAGCATATCAAGCAAAAGCAAGGAAAAACCGAGAGATACAAGTCTCACGGTAGCAGAGAAGTCTGGATCCATGATCTTGGGAAAAAGTTGTTCATATCTGGGAGGCCATCTGTTTCTGGGGAGAAACTTCCTTGGTTATCTCCATTTTTAGGTCTCCCATGGCTGTACAATTAAGAGTCTGGAGGCGCCCTTCTGAGTTATGAGATACGAACAAGGTTCAAGTCCCCAAAGTTTTGCTGCAGTGTGAGTAACAAAGGCAATCTTTTTCTGATGTTGTTCTCGGAAGACCCAGTCTCTGGGTTTTAGATCATGAAGGGTTTGATTAGTCAGTGAACCATGAAAAACTTTCTTTACCTGGTGGAAATACACCATGGCACAATGCACTAAAGACTTGCAGCATTTAGTCGTATCAGAGTTTAGTAGCAGAAGATACATGAGGTTCCATTATTTAGTGCATAGGCCTTTCAGTGACTATTTCATAAGGGGTCAACTTATGTTTTTCACTGGAAGTGGGTCTGATTGTCATCAATCTCTAATATCTTTGACCAAAGCAATCAAGTCAGTTCAGTTAGCTTTGCCTAATGCTGTTATATCTGTAATACCTTATTTAACTATATTACAACTTGTCCCGTGAAACAAGTATCTCTATCACTGGAGATTTCTCTAGGAATGTCCCACGAGGAAAACACATTTCCTAATAACGTTTTAGCTATTGTTATAACATTAGCCCTCTTGTATGGGAAAGCTTTTATAGAAATAGAAAGCACATATCAAAAATGACAATTTAATTAAATCCCTTTATAAATGTTGTTTTGTTTTGTTTTCCCTTGTTTTGTTTAGACAGAGTCTTGCTCTGTCACCCGGACTGGAGTGCAGTGATGTGATCTTGGCTCACTGCAGCCTCTGCCTCCCAGTTCAAGTGATTCTCCAGCCTCAGCCTCCTGAGTAGCTGGGATTAAAGGCACTCATCACCAGACCTGGCTAATTTTTGTATTTTTAGTAGAGATGGGGTTTCACCATGTTGGCCAGGCTGGTCTCGAACTCCTGACATCAAGTGATCACCCTCCTTGGCCTCCCAAAGTGCTGGGATTATAGGCGTGAGCCACCGACCCCAGCCAAATCCCCCTATAAATGTTTAAATGGCCCATCAGATAGCAGAAATGTACCTGAAGTTTTTATTGTCTTCCAATAATTATGGGTTTGACAAATCAAATGTTGATCATAAACTATTTTAGCAATTCATAACACTCACCACACCAATATATATATATATATATATATTTAATTTGGATCATTTTATCTGTTTTATGATAAGAAATGAAATTCAGAGCTTCTAATAATGGGAACTTGAAGGACTCAGGAAGGACCAGGAGGCCTTCCAGGTTCTGCATGCGTCCATGCTTATACTGGACATATATCTTAAATACCAATTTTGTTTCTCCAATTTAGATGCATAGCACTGTTTATTAGATGGTTATCATGGGTAATTTGACTTGGACCAGGGAGTTCATTTAAATTATATATCTAAATAATTTTAGTGCTAGCTGATTTTAGCATGAAAATCTGGCAAAGTATTTTTTTGGTTGTCAATTAATTCTTGCCCTACTTGGGTTAGCAGTTTTATAAATCAGTCAGTCCTTTTATTAGAGTTCTGGGAATTCTTAACCAGTCCAAATGATAGGCTCCTAAACCTGTATTCAAGAGTGCTTGTCAGAGTCCTTTCCATCGTTGTATGAACCTCTTTGAAGACACACTACTCTAGGATTTTGCTTGCTTGTGAAGAGTTTTCAGAAACTGCATCTAAATGCAACAATTAACTGTGAAAATGACTTAAAATGGTCATAAAGATACAATTGACAAGGACATTTGGTTATTTTTGTGGCCTAAAATTATTTAACATAACCATAGTTATAATTGATAGCATATATCCAGACATATCAGAATTTTAGGAATCCCATACAATTTTGGAACATATATTAATAAAATATTTATAAAAATATAACTTGAAGAAGATTAAACATCATTTCTTATTTGACAGTGCTTCCTGTAATTTAACATATCACATAATCATGTTTATCTCTCTTTTGGATGCTGCAGGAGCCCTCTGTAGCCTTCCAAATGTACAAGTAAACAAACAAAGAAACAAAAAACACTTAATTTTGAAGTTGAAATTTGATTTTCAGGAATCCTGTCAAGTATGTGAAAAGATTCAAACACTTGACCAAGGATCACAGGTCACCATAAAATAGAAGTCTTTCATGTAGCCAAAGTGATAGGAGATTTTTAAAAGCAAAAACCTTTACTCTTTGATAAGAGAGGAGACTCAGTCTTTTTTTTTTTTTTTTTTTTTTTTTTGAGATGGAGTTTCACTCTTGTTACCCAGGCTGGAGTGCAATGGCGTGATCTCAGCTCACTGCAACCTCCACTTCTCAGGTTCAAGTGATTATCCTGCCTCAGACTCCCAAGTAGCTGGGATTATAGGCATATGCCACCATGCCTGGCTAATTTTTGTGTTTTTAGTAGAGATGGGATTTCACTATGCCACCACCTCTGTCCTTGGATCCTACTTCTGACAGCATCTGTTAAAAGAAAAACTGGCCAGGTGCAGTGGCTCATGCCTATAATCCCAGCACTTTGGGAGGCTGAAGCGGGTGGATCACTTGAGGTCAGGAGTTCGAGATCAGCCTGGCCAACATAGTGAAATCCCGTCTCTACTAAAAACACAAAAATTAGCCAGGCATGGTGGTATATGCCTGTAATCCCAGCTACTTGGGAGGCTGAGACAGGATAATCACTTGAACCAGAGAGGTGGAGGCTGCAGTGAGCCGAGATCATGCCATTGCACTCCAGCCTGGGCAACAAGAGCGAAACTCCATCTGAAAACAAAAAATAGAAGAAGAAGAAAGAAAAACCTTAGACAAATTAAATTTAACAGTTTAATTGAGCAATGAACGATTTGCGAATCAGGAAGCTCCTTGAGCCAGAGTAGACTCAGAGAAACTCTAGCATGGCCATTTGGTAGAAGAAGATTTATGGACAGAAAATGGAAAGTGACCTACAGAAAATGGAAGTGAGGCATAGAAACAGCTGGATTGTTTAGTTTAGCGTTGCCTTATTTGAACATAGTCTGTACAGTTGGCAACCTTGATTGGCCAAAACTCAGTGATTTCCACAGGAGGAAGTTACAGTCTGTTCACACATCCAGTTAAGTTGCAGTTCACTATGTATGGAGAAACCTTTAGGCTGGACTTAGAATATGTAAGAAGCGGATTTAGGCTAAATGTAATTTAACAGGGCTTTCAGTGGTTGTGAAGTTGCGTTCCTGCTTATCAACTAGTGTGGTATGGGGGAAAGAGAACGATGGGGGAGTTCCATTCCTGGTTTGCTGCAACTGGCTATGAGCGTCCCTTGGGGAAGTTCTTAACTTCTCTGAGTCTCCATTTTCTTATCTGTAGAATGGACATCTCAGTTGCTTAACTTGCAGGGTTGTTGTGAGACTAAATGAGGTGATTCAGGGTCTGGCATACAGTAGGTGCTGAATAAGTATCACCGCCAGTTAATCCTCAAACAGTATGTAAAAGCATCGAAATTGGTGGCCTGCCTATCACTCTGGGAGCTCCCTGAAGCCTGGGCTGTGGTGCCTTGTCCAGCCCAAGAACCTCCCCAGAGCAGGGACCTCATGAGCATTACATGAAAGCCAAGACTGATACTGAAATTTGAGGATCCCCTTGATCAACCTAGCCAATGATTTTTCTCTATTTAAGCACACTAGGGAAAAAGAAATAAATAGGGTAGAACACAAAAATCTTTGCAAATTTCCAAAAGCTGAAATTTACACCCCTTGCAATATTTCCATTTACTATCAGTTTCTGTCTAACCCAGTCAGACATAAGAGGCCTCTAACTGGATCTAAACCAATTAATTATCAGATCCAATTCAACTCAAAGAGTGGTCACTATTTTATGCACTCTGAGTGTAGCCTATTTGGCGTCAAATCAACAGAAATATGCTTCATTTTAACTTAGCACTCTTTGGCTGAACACAAAGAATATGCCAGGAGCTGTGTTAAATATGTAAGAAATAAATAAGATGCCACATAATGGTAACCTGATAGAGGGAGAAAAATGTATACATTCCCATGACACAAATTTGACTAAGAGGTGCTATCCTAGTAGTGTGAACAGCATTTGTGGGTTCAGGGACTTCAAGAATTCTTCAGGAGGTGAGAGTATTTGAGCTGGGTCTTGAATGATGAGTTAAAGTGTGACACAGAGGAGAAGGAGCTGGAGCCACCTTAGCCTGAGAGAAGAGCATGTGGAAAATCCCAGCACACCATGCTTTTAGGGAACCCACAGTTGGCCCAGAATGGCTGCAACACAAAGTAGCTACAGCGGGGGAGTAGAGAGATTGAGGTCAGTGATGTCAACTGGGCCAGATAGAGAAGGGCTTTGAATGCCATTAAGAGCAGAAGAGGAGGATGAAATAGATATGGTCTCCTTAAACAGTTGTATGAGGAGGAAGAGGAGGATTTCAGGACTCCACCTTCCACCCATCTTTTCTTTCTGACAAAAGCTCTACTAGGATTTCCTAAATGTGCATAACCTAAGCTTCTCTGAGGCCACAGTCCCACTAGGAGATGATCAATGGAATCCCCAAATGTGAGACCAGAGAGGACAAACAAGATCATCTGGTTCAATCCTCAGATAAGGAACCAGGAGTAAAGGGTCTCATGGAAATTTGGCTGGCAGAGCCAAGACTGGAACCCCACGCATGTTTTCACTGCAACAGATGATCTCAGGCTCAATGAGCATCAAGATACCTGGGCTTTCTAATCATATTCAAAATGTACAATTTCAATCCAAGTGGGAATCATGGCGGATTGGAGGCAGGACTAGATTGCAGCTCTGGACAGAGCAGCCACGTGGAGGTTTGCATGGTGAATTTTAGCTACAGATCAACTGCAAGAACAAACCAGCAATCCTGAGAGGACCCACACACACTCTGAAGGAAGCGGACTGCTCCTGCAAGACCCGGGAGACACCCCAAATACTCTGGGAGGTAAAAAACCTCAGGCAAATTTTCAAGCCCATCTTGCCTTTCACCTGGAAACAGACTTGGTGCTGTAGGGGGAGGCATGGTGGGAGTGAGCCCTTGGATTTGCATGAGACCTGGGTGAGGCCTGTGACTCACTTTCCCCCACTTTCCTGACAACCTGCATAACTCAGCAGAGGCAGCCATAATCCTCCTAGGTACACAACACCAGTGACCTGGGAATCTCACCCTCATCCCCCACAGTAGCCACAGCAAGACCCACCCAAGGAGAGTCTGAGCTCAGACATGCTTAGCCTCTCCCCAACCTAATGGTCCTTCCCTATCCACCCTGGTAGTTAGTGGAAGACAAAAGATATATAATCTTGGAAGTTCTAAGGCCCCACCCACCACCGGTCCCTCTCCACACTACTACAGTTGATGCTTTCTGGAAAGCGCCACCTCCTGGCAGGAGGCCAACCAGCACAAAAGTAGAGCATTAAACCACCAAAGCTAAGAACCTTCATGGAGTTCATTGCACAGCCCTGCCACCTCCACCAGAACAGGTACTTGTATTCATGGCTGAGAGACCCATAGACGGTTCACATCGCAGGACTCGGTGCAGAAATTCCCAGTACCAGTCCAGAGCCAAGTAGACTCGCTGAGTGGATAGACCTAGAAGAGAGACAACAATCACTGCAGTTTGGCTCACAGGAAGCCACATCCACAGGAAAAGGGGGAAAGTACTACATCAAGGGAACACCCTGTGGGACAAAAAAAATCTGAACAACAGCCTTCAGCCCTAGACCTTCCCTCTGACAGAGGCTTCCCAAATGAGAAGGAACCAGAAAACCAATCCCAGTAATACGACAAAACAAGGTTCACCGACACCCCCCAAAAATCACACTAGTTCACCAGCAATGGATCCAAGCTAAGAAGAAATCTCTGGCCGGGCGCGGTGGCTCATGCCTGTAATACCAGCACTTTGGGAGGCCGAGGCAGGCGGATCACGAGGTCAGGAGATCAAGACCATCCTGGCTAACACGGTGAAACCCTGTCTCTACTAAAAATGCAAAAAATTAGCGTGGTGGTGGGCGCCTGTAGTCCCAGCTACTTGGGAGGCTGAGGCAGGAGAATGGCATGAACCCAGGAGGCGGAGCTTGCAGTGAGCCAAGATCGCGTCACTGCACTCCAGCCTAGGCAACTGAGCGAAACTCCATCTCAAAAAAAAAAAAGAAAAAATCCCTGATTTACCTGAAAAAGAATTCAGGAGGTTAGTCATTAAGCTAATCAGGAAGAGACCAGAGAAAGGCGAAGTCCAATGTAAGGAAATCCAAATAATGATACAAGAAGTGAAGGGAGAAATATTAGAGGAAATAGATGGCTTAAAGAAAAAACAATAAAAAATTCAGGAAAATTTGGACATACTTTTAGAAATGCAAAAGCTCTGGAAAGTCTCAGCGATAGAATTGAACAAGTTGAAGAAAGAAATTCAGAGCTCAAAGACAAGTTCTTTGAATTAACCCAATCCAACAAAGACAAAGAAAAAAGAATGAGAAAATATGAATAAAGCCTCCAAGAAGTTTGGGATTATGTTAAACAACCAAACCTAAGAATAATTGGTGTTCCTGTGGAAGAAGACAATTCTAAAAGCTTGGAAAACATATTTTGGGGGAATAATCAAGGAAAACTTTTCTGGGCTTCCTAGAGACCTAGACACACAAATACATGAAGCACAAAGAACACTTGGGAAATTCATCACAAAAAGATCTTTGCCTAGGCACGTTGTCATCAGGTTGTCCAAAGTGAAGATGAAGGAAAGAATCTTAAGAGTTATGAGACAGAAGCACCGGGTAACCTATTAAAAAACAAAACAAAACAAAACAAAACACCTATCAGATTAATAGCAGATTTATCAGCAGAAATCCTAAAAGCTAGAAGGGAATGGGACTCTACCTTCAGACTCCTCAGACAAAACAATTATCAGCCAAGAATTTTGTATCCAGCAAAACCAAGTATCATATGTGAAGGAAAGATACAGTTGTTTTCAGACAAACAAATGCTAAGAGAATTCATCATTACCAAGCCACCACTACAAGAACTGCTAAAAGAAGCTCTAAATCTTGAAACAAATCCTGGAAACACATCAAAGCACAAATCACACACGACATATAAAACAAAAATACAAGTTAAAAAGCAAAAACAAACAAAAAACAAAGTACGCAAGCAACAAAGAGCATGATGAATGCAATGGTACCTCACATTTCAATACTGACATTGAATGCAAATACCCTAAGTGTTCCACTTAAAAATTACAGAACCACAGAATGGATAAGAACTCACCAACCAACTATCTGCTGCCCTCAGGAGACTTACCTAACGCATAAAGCCTCACATAAACTTAAAGTAAAGTGGTGGGGAAAGGTATTTCCTGCAAATTGACACCAAAAGTGAACAGGGTAGCTATTCTTATATCAGACAAAATAAATTTTAAAGCAACAGCAGTTAAAAGAGACAAAAAGGGATATTATATAATGGTAAAAGGCCTTGTCCAACAGGAAAATATCACAATTCTAAACATATATGCACCTAACACTGGAGCTCCCAAATTTATAAAACAATTACTAATAGACTGAGAAATGAGATAGACAGCAACACAATAATATTGGGGAACTTTAATACTCCACTGACAGCACTAGACAAGTCATCAAGACAGAAAGTCAACAAAGAAACAATGGATTTAAACTGTATCCTAGAAAAAATGGACTTAACAGATATATACAGAATGCTTCATCCAACAACCGCAGAATACACATTCTATTCAACAGTGCATGGAACTTTCTCCAAGATAGACCATATGATAGGTCATAAAATGAGCCTCAATAAATTTAAGAAAATTTAAATTATATCAAGCACTCTCTCAGACCACAATGGAATAAAACCGGAAGTCAACTCTAAAAGGAACCTTCAAAACTATGTAAATACATGGAAATTAAATAACCTGCTCTTGAATGAGCATTGCATCAAAAATGAAATCAAGATGGAAATTAAAAAATTCCTCAAACCAAATGACAATAATGACACAACATATCAAAACCTCTGGGATATGGCTAAGGCAGAGATAAGAGGAAAGTTCATAGCCCTAAATGCCTACATCAAAAAGTCTGAAAGAGTACAAACAGACAATCTAAGGTCATGCCTCAAGGAACTAGAGAAACAAGAACAAACCAAACCCCAACCTAGCAGAAGAAAGGAAAAAACCAAGATCAGACCAGAACTAAATGAAAATGAAACAAAAAAAAAATACAAAAATAAATGAAACAAGAACCTAGTTCTTTGAAAAGATAAATAAAATTGATAGACCATGGCAAGATTAACCAAGAAAAGAGGAGAGAAAATCCAAATAACCTCACTGAGAAACAAAACAGGAGATATTACAACTGACACCACTGAAATACAAAAGATCATTCAAGGCTAGGCTACTATAAACACCTTTATGCACATAAACTAGAAAACCTAGAATTTATCCTAGATGGATAAATTCCTGGAAAAATACAACCTTCCTAGCTTAAATCAGGAAGAATTAGATACCTGAACAGACCAATAAAAAGCAGCAAGATTTAAATGTTAATTTAAAAATTACCAACAAAAAATAGCCCAGGACCAGACGGATTCACGGCAGAATTCTACCAGATATTCAAAGAAGAATTGGTACCAATCCTTTTGACACTATTCCACAAGATAGAGAAAGAAGGAACCCGCTCTAATTCATTCTATGAAGCCAGCCTCACCCTAATACCAAAACCAGAAGAGGACACAACCACAAAGAAAACTACAGAGCACTATTCTTGATGAACATAGATGCTAAAATCCTTAACAAAATACTAGCTAACCAAATCCAACAACCTATCAAAAAGATAATCCACCATGATCAAGTAGGTTTCATACAAGGGATGCAGGGATGGTTTAATATATGCAAGTCAATAAATGTGGTACACCACATAAACAGAATTTAAAACAAAAATCACATGATCATCTCAATAGATGCAGAAACAGCATTTGACAAAATCCAGCATTGCTTTATGATTAAAACGATAAATCAGCATACAAGGGACATATCTTAATGTAATAAAAGCCATCTATGACAAACCCACAGCCAACGTAATACCGAATAGGGAAAAGTTGAAAGCATTCCCTCTGAGAACAGGAACAAGACAAGGATGCCCACTCTCACCACTCCTCTTCAACATAGTACTGAAAGTCCTAGCTAAAGCAATCAGACAAGAGAAAGAAATAAAGGGCATCCAAATCAGTAAAGAGGAAGTCAAATTGTCCCTGTTTGCTGATGATATGATCATTTACCTTGAAAACCCTAAGGACTCCTCCAGAAGGCTCCTAGAACTGATAAAAGAATTCAGCAAAGTTTCCAATTATAAGATTAATATACCCAAATCAGTAGCTCTTCTGTACACCAACAATGACCAAGCAGAGAATCAAATCAAGAACTCAACCCCTTTTACAATAGTTGCAAGAAAAATAAAATACTTAGGAATATACCTAACAAAGGAGTTGAAAGACCTCTACAAGGAAAACTACAAAAGACTACTGAAAGAAATCATAGACGACACAAACAAATGGAAACACATACTGTGCTTATGGATGGGTAGAAGCAATATTGTGAAAAAGACCACACTGTGAAAAGCAATCTACAAATTTAGTGTAATCCCCATCAAAATACTGTCATCGTTCTTCACAGAGTTAGAAAAAAACAATTCTAAAATTCATATGGAACCAAAAAAGAGCCCACATAGCCAAAGCAAGACTAAGCAAAAAGAACAAATCTGGAGGCATCACACTACCTGATTTCAAACTATAGTATAAGGCCATAGTCACCAAAACAGCATGGTACCAGTATAAAAATAGGCACATAGACCAATGGAACAGAATAGAGAACCCAGAAATAAACTCAAATACTTACAGCCAACTGATCGTCAACAAAGCAAACAAAAACATAAAGTGGGGAAAGGACACCCTTTTCAACAAATGGTGCTGGGATAATTGGCTAGCCACATGTAGAAGAATGAAACTGAATCCTCATCTCTCACCTTACGCAAAAATCAACTCAAGACGGATTAAGGACTTAAACCTAAGACCTGAAACTGTAAAAGTCCTAGAAGATAACACTGGAAAAACTATTTTAGACATTGGCTTAGGCAAGGATTTCATGACCAAAAACCCAAAAGCAACTGCAATAAAAACAAAGATAAATAGCTGGGGCCTAATAAAACTAAAGAGCTTTTGCATGGCAAAAGGAACAGTCAGCAGAGTAAACAGATAACCCACAGAGTAGGAGAAAATCTTCATAATCTATACATCTGACAAAGGACTAATATCCAGAATCTAAAACAAACTCAAATCAGTAAGGAAAAAAACAAACAATCCCATCAAAAAGTGGGCTAAGGACATGAATAGACAATTCTCAAAAGAAGATAGACAAATGGCCAACAAACATATGAAAAAATGCTCAACATCACTAACGATCAGGGAAATGCAAATCAAAACCACAATGCGATACCACCTTCCTCCTGTGAGAATGGCCACAATCAAAGAATCAAAAAACAGTAGATGTTGACATGGGTGCAGTGATCAGGGAACACTTCTATAATACTGCTGGTGGGAATGTAAACTAGTACAGCCACTAAGGAAAACAGTGTGGAGATTAATCCTTAAAGAACTAAAAGTAGAACTCCCATTTGATCCAGCAATCCCACTACTGGATATCTACCCAGAGGAAAAGAAGTCATTATTCAAAAAAGATACTTGCACACGCATGTTTATAGCAGCACAATTCACAACTGCAAAATCGTGGAACCAATCCAAATGCCCATCAATCAACGAGTGGATAAAGAAACTGTGGTATACAATGGAATAGTATTCCATCTGAGTAGTCTCAGCCATAAAGAGATGAATTAACAGCATTTTCAATGACCTGGATGAGATTGGAGACTATTATTCTAAGTGAAGTAACTCAGGAATAGAAAACTAAACATTGTTATGTTCTCACTGATATGTGGGAGCTAAGCTGTGAGGACGCCAAGGCGTAAGAATGATACAGTGGACTTCGGGGACTTGGGGGGAAGAGTGGGAGGGTGCAAGGGATAAAAGACAACAAATATGGTGCAGTGTATACGGCTCACAAGTCACCACTAAATAACTTACTCGTGTAACCAAATACCACCTGTACCCCAATAACTTATGAAAAAATTTTTAAAAGAATACAAAATAAATTTTAGAAATGTACAATTTCAGTTGTGAAATGTGCAGGGTTGGTCCATCAGTGGGCAGGCTGGGGGTGGGGAGTGGGCATCTTGGTTGTCTAATTTATCACTCGCCATGAGACCAGCCTCAACATTTCCCACCCCTGCCTTCACCACAGAGGTTATTTCAGTCCAAGTTTCCCATCACCCTTGCCACCTTGCCAAGATAAAGGTCACCACAGAAGTCAACACCGGCTCTCACTTTGGAACAAAAGGAGGGATTCTGGGCAGCCCTCAGTCATGCACAAAAGCTCTGGGCTTAGAGCCCCTGGGGACAGTAGGACAGCAGGGCAAGCCCCGCCCTCTCTGGTTGACTGAAACTAGAATGGCGTGAGGTTTGGCTGAGCAATTCTGGAAGAATAACTGCTCCCCTCCTTTCCCTTTCACCTTTCCTCAGACCCCCGTCCTCACCCGCCCCCAATTCTCCCCTCAGAGAGCTTATGGCAACATGAAAAACACAGACACATAGACCCCTCCCTCTTAATGCCCAACAATGAACCCGTGCAGCAAAACAGGAAGCATCTTCCTGTCAAGGCAAACCCATTGTTCTCTCTGTGCACACGTCCTGACAAGTCAGGAAACCACCACCGGGCCGTGGCAACAGGTGTCAGGGTGACCTGAGGCTTCCCGCTAGCCTGTGCCCAGCCCTCCTTCCCTTTTCATGTAAGTGCCACGCGCTAACCAATTGCACCACTGAGAGCTCCTCTCCTTCCCTTTTCTTCATCCTGGTGAGCCATCCTCTTCCTCCCTGCAGCCTCACAACTTATTTTCCTCACACCTGTTGGCCCTTTTCCTCTTGGTGGTCCAAGGTCGGAGTAAGACCTTAAAAAGCCCTGAACCCTATAAAGATTACAGTCTCCCTCCAAATATAATTCCTAATACTCACCAGACAACACAAAATGTACGTGTGTGCTGAAATTAAAAGAGCTTCTTTTTAGATTTTCTGATTACTGAACTCTTCTCAGCTTTGGGGTGTCCTCATCTGACTGGGGCCCTGAGTCCATATCAAATCTGCCTGTTGGGTTACCCTGCCCTGGTGGAGGCTCATTTTCGTTGGCTTCACATGGGAACAGATTATTCCCAAGTGAGATAAGACAGGGGCAAGAGGTGGGGGCGGGGGTGAGGGGTGTGATCTTGGACTTTGCCCACTGAATGACAAGCGGACTGGAAGCCATTGGACACTCTAGGTAGAGCCAGGACACTGGTACTATGACCATGGACTCCATATGCAAGAAAGGCAGGACTGAGTTTCTGAGCTTCTGCAGACCTGGCTCCCTCCAGGGGACTCTGGGTCTGGCTCCTCTGTTGAGTCTCTCCAGATCAGAGACCTCCTCCAGGGGTCTCAAGACTTGTCCTGTTCTTTTTCATAATAACAGGGGCTTGAGTTTCTGGTAAGCTAAGCTTTTCTTTATCCCCTGGGTAACCAAGTCATCAGTGAGGTGGTTGGACTGAATGACTATAAAGGTTACTCCTAGGTCCTTCTCCCTGCTCATTCTCAGAAACCTTCGTACAACAGGATGGGATGCAAAGACCTGTCTGAGGGTGTTTTTCCCAGGCAGAGAGGGGGCAGCCGTGGTCTGAGCTCTTCCAACCATGCCCAACGTCAGTAAAGACAGCCTGGCATAGTGGGAAAAGCCCCTTAGCTTAGAGTCAAAGATCAAGTCACTTTCCTTTCAAGTCTCAGCTTCCTCAATCATAGAATGGAAACCTGCCACACAGGGCAGCCCGAGGGCTAAATGAGACGAGGTATAAGAACGTACTTGGAGATGTGGCTGCCCATACAGATATGGAAATACTGTTTTCCATTGCTCGTCAAGCTCCTTAAGGCCCAGAACTAGGTTGATGGGCCTTCAAGCCCTAGCACCTGGCCTAATATCTGGCAGAGTAGGTGCTCAGTGAATGGATGCTGGATGAATGAATAGAGGGACAAATGGAAAGGTCAAGTCCTAGGAAGCAGGCAACTCTGGGAAACACTGTAAACACCACCTGTTCTAGATGCCACCGCAGCAGAGAGAGGTTCCCTTCAAAGACATGGCCAAAGTCAAACATAGTTCATGTGCCAAACACAGCCACACCACTGAGCAGGCAAAAAAGGCCAGCCATCTGCCCCACAGGCCACATCACCCCAAAAGGCCAAGTTAAACAGTATGGCTCGCCCTGTCTTCTGAATTCCCAAACTAAGCAACTCAGAGAAAGTAAGCTGGCTGAGGTCAGCCCGGCAAGACTTCAGGCCTTGGTAATTCTTTTTTTTTTTTTTTTTTTTTTTTGAGACAGGACCTTGCTCTGTTGCCCAGGCTGGAGTGCAGTGGCTTGATCACAGCTCACTGCAACCTCGACTTCCCAGGCTCAAGCAATCCTCCTACCTCTCAGCCTTCCAAGTAGATGGGACTACAGGCGTACACCACCACACCCGGCTAATTTTTGAATTTTTTTGGAGAGATGAGGTTTCACCATGTTGCCCAGACTAGACTCAAACTCCTGGGCTCAATCGATCCTCCCACCTTGGCCTCCCAGAATGCTGGGATTATAGGCATGAACCACCACTCCCAGCCTGGCCTTGGTCCTTCTACTGACCACTCACTACTGCCTTCCCCCTGCACCTGGGCCCCTCCTACTCCTCTGTAGAGGCCATCTTTTTTATACCCTTCCTGATTCCCTTCCTATGTGCTCGTACGGCATGTTGGGCATGCCCCTAGTTACCTCTTACTACGTTGCACAATAATAGTGTCTTATATTATTTTTTAAATATTGTGAAATAATTAATACTTAAAGGTGTAAAGAATAATACAATGAAGACTTTTGTAGGTCTTGAATGAAGACAAATCATGACCAACAGATATAGCAAATACCAGTTTAAGACCCTGCATACCTCTCTCTGCATCCCCTTCCCTCCCCATCCTAAATTTAGTGTATACTACCTCCTGCTTGTTTTTATGCTTTTACTGCTTATAGATAATTGCTTTTTCATTTGTTCATGTGCCTCATTTTTATGAACTGAATGTTTATGTCCCCCCTAAATGCATATGTTAAAGCCCTAACCCCCAATACGGCTGCATTTGGAGATAGGACCTCTAAGGACATATTAGTGTTAAATGAGGGCATAAAGGTGGGGTCCTGATCCAATAAGATGTGTTCTTACAAGAAGAGACCCCAGAGAGCACCCTCCCTCTCCCCTCACACATGCACCAAGGAAAGGTTATGTGAGGGCATAGCAAGAAGGAGAAGGTGGCCATCTGCAAACCAGGAAGAGGGCCCTCACCAGAAGCCAACCCTGCTGGACCTTAAGCCACTCAGTCTGTGGTATTTTGGCACAGCAGCCTGAGCAGAGTAACACACCCACAATGCTTTATGTAAGCTTGGGAAGGCCGGGGACCATGTGTGTTCATCTTTGTATCTGTAGAGTCCAGCACCATGACTGGCACATAGTGTTCATTAAATATTTGTTGAATGAATAAATGACAACACTGCAGGTGAAAACAGGTACCCTAGAGTCCATTCCTTAGGAGCAAGGTGTTCTCTGCTCTGCCATGATACTCAAGCTACTGCTGATACCAGGATCTGCAGTCAGTGTCCAACAAAGGAAATTTGAAAGTAAAGAAGAAAGGCATTCTCCAGACAGGTGTAAAGGAAGTGGTAGCATCTTAGGAAAAGTTTAAAGTCCCTTCATCAATCAATCAAATGTTTATTAAGCACCTGCTTATTAAGTATTCCATGTTCAACAGTCTCTACTCCCATAAGGCAATCAGTCTTTGGAAGACCAAAGACCAAGTGGTCTAAAGATGCCCCGGATATAAACAAGCACAGTGCTTTTTGGCCTCTCTTAGAAACATGTTCTTTGGACAGATACATTGAAATGCCCATGGCACTCCAATTGGAGAACATGAACTCAGAGAGCTCTCCTTCACTTATGACACAAACTACATCCACAGCACAGCTTGGACACAATGGTGCCCATTCTTTTTTTCTTTTTTTTTAATACTTTAAGTTCTAGGGTACATGTGCACAATGTGCAGGGTTGCTACATATGTATACATGTGCCATGTTGGTATGCTGCACCTGTTAACTCGTCATTTACATTAGGTATATCTCCTAATGCTATCCCCCCCCCCACCAACCCCACGACAGGCCCCGGTGTGTGAAGTTCCCCACCCTGTGTCCAAGTGTTCTCATTGTTCAATTCCTACCTGTGAGTGAGAACATGCGGTGTTTGGTTTTCTGTCCTTGCGATAGTTTGCTCAGAATGATGGTTTCCAGCTTCATCCATGTCCCTACAAAGAACATGAACTTATCCTTTTTTATGGCTGCATAGTATTCCATAGTGTATATGTGTCACATTTTCTTAATCCAGTCTATCATTGATGGACATTTGGGTTGGTTCCAAGTCTTTGCTCTTGTGAATAGTGCCGCAATAAACATATGTGTGTATGTGTCTTTACAGCAGCATGATTTATAATCCTTTGGGTATATACCCAGTAATGGGATGGCTGGGCCAAATGGTATTTCTAGTTCTAGATCCTTGAGGAATCACCACACTGTCTTCCACAATGGTTGAACTAGTTTATAGTCCCACCAACAATGTAAAAGTGTTCCTATTTCTCCACATCCTCTCCAGCAACAATGGTGCCCATTCTAATGACACCCTTGGCATCCATCAGGGGCTTCCTTTCTAGAATTCTTGCATTGACCTTTAAGAATCTCCAGAGTGAAAAAGAGAGCAATCTCAAGGAGCTGGCTTCAGGTTTCTTGCTAGGCGTGCTACACATGCTCTTAACAATAATGTGAGGCAGAATCTCCTGGGATAGAGAAGACAGCCCATGAAACCCAGACTTATTGAACTATGCCAAATTATATTTTAAAATCTAGTTTTAAAATCAGCACTATTCAAGGCAATGCAAAGACTACCAAAAAGAACTACATGGTACAATAATGTTTTCAAGAAGTACAAAGTCTATTCTAGAATAGAAAATAGTTCACATGCCCTTAATGTAAATGTCAATTTGGGTGTCCCTGAAGTTAAGTGTTCTGAGAGTTCAGAGGACAACGTGTGGTGTAGGTAGGGCCTGCCTGGGCCTCGAAGGATGGGTAGGATTTGGAAAGTGATACTGGGCTCCTCCTATACTATCCCTCTCATAAAGAGCAGATTTGTAGTGAATCGTCACTAACTGCATGCTAACGTGCAGAGGGGAAGCTCACAATCAGTACTGAGAAATGCTAGGGATTCCCCATTATCTCACTCAGGGAACCAGCCAAGAAACTGAAACTGGAGTCTCCCGAGACCAAGTATGCAATGTCCACGCAGCTAGAATTGGAGGGTCGGAGGACAGTCAAGGGAGGAATCAGGTCTGGGCTGGACAACACCACTTAGCATCAGACACAGGCTGCTGAGGAAATCAGAACCAAGGAGTGGCCCTTTTTCCCCCTGACAACCTGGCACATTTGCCACAAACTCTCCAGTTCTAGTCTGTTCATAAACTCTTCTTCCTCTGGGACCTTCTGTCGGGGGGTCTATGCTAGCTAAAGAACCAAGAAAATTCTCATGGATAACAAAGATTATCCTGAGAAAGAAGCCTGTAACTTGTAGGGTCAGATCCTATTGCTTTTCAGATAGGCATCCAAGAACCAGAGAGAAGTGACTTGCCCAAGGTCATCTACAAGTTAAAGGAGAGGCAGGACTAAAATACAGACAGGTCTGGCTTTACGCTCATTTTTATTTTTATTTTTATTCTTTTAGACAGGGTCTCACTCTGTCACCCAAGCTGGAGTGTACTGGCACCATCATAGCTCACTGCAGCCCCAAACTCCTGGGTTCAAACAATCCTCCCACCTCAGCCTCCCAAGTAGCTAGGACTGTAGGTGCTCACCACCACATTGAGCTATTTTTTTCTATTTTTTAGTAGAGACAGGGTCTCATTCTGTTGCCCAGGTTGGTCTCAAACTCCCAGCCTCAAATGATCTTCCCTTCTCGGCCTCCCAAAGTGCTAGGATTAGAGGTGTGAGTCCCCAGCTTAAACTCATTTTTGAAGGTGCATCTGGCACATGGAAAAGGACTCCAGCAGAAAGCTTCTGAAATAGTTCCAAACTGAAGTTGTCCCGACATTTCTTACCAATACACCTGCCAGTGAATAACTTCTTAGAGTCCTTCCACCTAGTTCCAGAGATTGCTGATATCCCTAAAAGTGAATCCGCTCCAAAAGCCGGTGATAAGGGCAACCAAAACCTTTGGGCTGAAGCAAAATTTTGGCAAGGATTTCTCATGCCTTCATTTCGGGAATTTGGAATAATGGAGAATGACTAAGCAAGGGGCAGGGTGCCAGGGGAAGGTCCCAGACTTCAGTCTCAGGAGGCAAAAGCTTAGGTCTTTCTAGGCTGTCTAATCACCTCACTTTACACTTGAGGACAATGAAGCCTAGAGAGAGCAAGCAACTTACCCAAAACTACACGGGCACCTGGTGAAGAGCTAGGCTCATGCGTTACACCCCAGTGGAATGTTTTTTATAAGTTTAGAAAGAACAAAAGCTATTCTACCTGCTTGTCCATCTTGCTGTCAGCCCCAAGCAATCTTGGGTTTCCTTCCCTTGTTTGAGGTAGAGTACCACATCAGACTTGCTCTTGACCATAATAACTGTAGACAACAGGGGTATGATCTAATCTTAACTTCTTTTATACCTTAAACTCCTTGAAGACAGTAATCACCTTGTATCAATCAGAGTCAAAGCAAACAAGAGCCACTCTAGGTATTCCAAACAGAAGAAATTTAATATAGAGAACCAGTTATACAGGTGAAGGAAGAGCTGAAGCCAAACAAGGAAGGGCAAGGTCACCTAGAGATTAATAGCAGCAAGAAGTTGCCCCACCCCTAGAGCTGGAGGGACACAGGGAGAAGGTTATGTTACCAAAACCCAGAAAGTGCGGCAGGAGCTGGAACCATGATGGGGGTTACTTAACAAGAGCTGCTACCACAGTGGTAGGAGTTGGCTGATGGACTCTGGAATCAAAGACTTGTAGCTGCTGCTGGGATGCCAATGAAAGCAGAGAGAAAAGAAACATTGCAAAAATGGAAAAAGGTATACCATCCAAAAAGTAGTAGTATGTATATTGGATACGTTGTTCAAAAATGCTAGACTAATATCAAACAAAATAGACTTTCAGACAAAATTTGTTTATAAAGACAAAGAAGGACATTTTATAATGATAAATGGGTCAATCCAAGCTGGATGTGGTGGCTCATTCCTGTAATCTCAGCATTTTTGGAAGCTGAAACAGGAAGATCACTTGAGGTGAGGCGTTTGAGACCAGCCTGGGCAACATAGCAAGACCTCATCTCTACACACATACACACACAAAAAACTGTTTAAATAAATTAGCCAACCATGGTGTCATGTACCTGTAGTCCCAGCTACTCATGAGGCTGAGGTTGGAGGGCTGCTTGAGGCCAGGTGTTTGGGGTTGCAGTGAACCATGATTGTGCCACTGCACTCCAGTCTGTGTGACAGAACAAGACCCTGTCTCTAAGACAAAGGATGAAAAATTTTTAAAAAGAGTCAACCCATCAGTAAGACATAACAACTATAAATATGCATGCACCTAAATAACAGAGCCTAAAAATATATGAAACAAACATTGACAGAATTGTCAAAGAAATAAGAGAAACACATAAAGCAAGAAATAAAAGAAACACATAATTCAACAATAATAGAAATTTCAATATCCTCCTTTCAATAATAGATACAACAACTAGGCAGTTGATCAACAAGAAAACAGAAGATTTGACCACCACTATGAACCAACTAGACCTAACACCTATCTATAAAACACCACCCAACAACAGCAGAATACATATTCTTCTCAGATATACATAGAACATTCTCCAGGATAGGCCATCTGTTAGGACATAAAACAAGTCTCAAGAAATTTAAAGGAATTGAGATCAGACAAAGTATGTTCTCTGACCACAACCAGTAACGGAAGAAAATTTGAAGAATTCATAAATATGTGGAAATGAATCAAAGAACTCAAGGGAAATTAGAAAATACTTTGAAATGAATGAAAATGAAAACACAGCATACCAAAACTTATGAGATGCAGCTAAAATAGTGTTTACAGAGAAATTAATAGCTGTTAATGCCTATATTTTTTAAAAGAAGAAAGATACCAAAAAAAAAAAACTTTTCACTTTAAGAAAAAGAATAGCAAACCAAGCCCAAATCAAGCAGAATGAAGGAAATAATAAAGATTAGAATGGAAAAAATTAAATATGGAATTGGAAAAACTAGAGAAAAAATAACAAACCCAAAAGTTGTTATATCAAAAAGATTGATAAGTTTGATAAACATTTCACTAGACTTACCCTAATATCAAAGCCACATATAGATATCACAAGAAAAGTACAGACCAATATCTCTTATATTTATAAGATGCATATAAGATAGATGTACAATGTCTTAACAAAATATTAACATGAAAAATCCACAAACATTACAAAAAAGATTGTATACCATGACCAAGTGATTTATCCCAGGAATTCAAGGTTGGTTTAATATACAAAAATCAATTCATATAATACACCGTATTTAATAGAATAAAGGGCAAAAACACTCAGTTGTCTCAGTGGACACAGGAAAGGCCTCCAGCTCCGTCCATGTCCCTCCAAAGGACATTATCTCATTCTTTTTTATGGCTGCATAATATTCCATGCTGTATATGTACCACATTTTCTTTAACCAATCTATCATTGATGGACATTTAGGTTGATTCCATGTCTTTGCTATTGTGAGTAGTGCTGCAGTAAACATACACGTGCATGTGTCTTTATAATAGAACAATTTATATTACTTTGGGTGTATACCCAAGAAAGGGATTGCTGGATCAAATGGTATTTCTGTCTCTAGGTCTTTGAGGAATCTCCACACTATCTTCCACAATGGTTGGACTAATTTACACTTCCACCAACAATGTAAAAGCATTCCTTTTTCTCCACAACCTCACCAGCATCTGTTATTTTTTGAATTTTTGATAATAGCAATTCTGACTGGTGTGAGATGGTCTCTCACTGTGGTTTTGATTTGCATTTCTCTAATGATCAGTGTGTTAAGCTTTTTAAAATACGATTCTGGGCCACATGTATGTCTTCTTTTGTGAAGTGTCTGTTCACTATCCTTTGCCCACTGTTTAATGTTTTTCTTCTTGTAAATTTGTTTAAGTTTTTATAGATGCCACGTATTAGACTTTTGTCAAATGCATGGTTTGCAAAACTTTTTTCCCACTCTATAGGTTGTCGGTTTACTCTGTTGATAGTTTCTTTTGCTGTACTTAAGCTCCTTAGTTTAAGTAGATCCCATTTGTCAATTTTTGTTTTTGTCACAACTGCTTTTGGCATCTTTGTCATGAAATCTTTGCCTGTGCCTTGGTCCTGAATGATATTGCCTAGGTTTTCTTCTAGGGCTTTTATAGTTTTTAGTTTTACATTTAAGTCTTTAACCCATCTTGAGTTGATTTTTGTATATGGTGTAAGGAAGGGGTCCAGTTTCAATTTTCTACATATGGCTAGCCAGTTATCCCAGCACCATTTATTAAATAAGGAATCCTTTCCCTATTGCTTGTTTTTGTCACATTTGTTGAAGATCACATAGTTGTAGGTGTGCAGTCTTATTTCTGGATTCTCTATTCTGTTCCATTGATCTGTCTGTTCTTGTACCAGTACCATGCTGTTTTAGTTCCTGTAGCCGTGTAGTATAGTTTGAAGTCAGGTAGCATGAGACCTCCAGCTTTGCTCTTTTTGCTTAGGATTGGTTTGGCTATGTGGGCTCTTTTTTGGTTCCATGTGAATTTTTAAATAGTTTTTTATAGTTCTGTGAGGAATGTCAATGGTAGTTTAATGGGAATAGCATTGAATCTATAAATTGCTTTGGGCAGTATTGTCCACAATACTGATTCTTCCTATCTATCAGTATAGAATGTTTTTCCATTTGTTTCCATCATTTCTAATTTCTTTGAGCAGTGGTTTGTAGTTCTCCTTGTAGATGTCCTTCACTTCCCTTGTTAGTTGTATTCCTAGGTATTTTATTCTTTTTGTGGCAATTGTGAACTGGAGTTCATTCGTGCTTTGGCTCTCGGCTTACCTGTTGTTGGTGTATAGGAATGCTAGCAATTTTTGCACATTGGTTTTGTATCCTGAGAATGTGTTGAATTTGCTTATCAGCTGAAGAAGTTTTTGGGCTGAGACAGTGGGGTTTTCTAGATATATGATCATGTCATCTACAAACAGGGATAGTTTGACTTTCTCTCTTCCTATTTGAGTATGCTTTATTTCTTTCTCTTCCCTGAATATGATTGCCCTGGCCAGAACTTCCAATATTTTGTTGAATAGGAGTGATGAGAGAAAGCATCCTTGTCTTGTCCTGATTTTCAAGGGGCTTACTTCCAGCTTTTGCCCATTCAGTATAATATTGGCTGTGAGTTTGTCATATATGACTCTTATTATTTTGAGGTATATTCTTTCAATACCTACTTTATTGAGAGATTTTAACATGAAGGGATATTGAATTTTATCAAAGGCCTTTTCTGCATCTATGGAGATAATCATGTGGTTTTTATCTTTAGTTCTGTTTATGTGATGAATCACACTAATTGATTTGCATATGTTGAACCAACCTTGCATCCCAGGGGATGATGAAGCCAAATTTGATCGTGGTGGATAAGTTTTTTGATGTGCTGCTGGATTCGGTTTGCCAGTATTTTGTTGAGGATTTTTGCATCAATGTTCATCAAGGATAATGGCCTGAAGTTTTCTTTTTTTATTATATTTCTGCCAGGTTTTGGTATCAGGATGATGCTGGCCTCACAGAATGAGTTAGGAAGGAGTCTCTCCTTTTCAATTTTTTTGAATAGTTTCAGTAGGAATAGTACTCTTTTCTGTACATCTGGTGGAATTCAGCTGTGAATCTGTCTGGCCCTGGGCTTTTTTTGGTTGGTAGGCTGTTTATTACTGCCTCAATTTCAGAACTCATTTATGGTCTGTTCAGGGATTCAATTCTTCTTGGTTTGGTCTTGGGAGGGTGTATGTGTCCAGAAACTTATCCATTTCTTCTAGATTTTCTATGCATATAGAGGTGTTTATGATATTCTCTGATGGTTGTTGTATTTCTGTGAGGAGAGTGGTAATATCTCCCTTATCATTTCTGATTGTATTTATTTGAGTCATCTCTCCTTCTTTATTAGTCTAACTAGCAGTCTATCTATTTTATTAACTGTTTTGAAAAACTAGCTCCTGGATTCATTGATCTTTTGAATGGTTTTTTATGTCTCTATCTCCTTTGGTTCAGCTCTGATTTTGGTTATTTCTTGTCTCCTGCTAGCTTTGGGACTTCTTTGCCCTTGGTTCTCTACTTCTTTTAGCTGTGATGCTGTTAACTTGAGATCGTTCTAGCTTTTTGATGTGGGCATTTAGTGCTATAAGTTTCCTCCTTAACACTGCCTTAGCTGTGTCCCAGAAATTCTGGTATGTTGTATCTTTGTTCTCATTAGTTTCAAAGAACTCCTTGATTTCTCCCTTAATTTCATTATTTACCCAAAAGTCATTCAGGAGCAGGTTGCAATTTCCATGTGGTTGTATTGCTTTGAGTGAATTTCTTAGTTTTGAGTTCTAATTTGATTGTGCTATTGCCCAAGAGACTGTTATTATTTCAGTTCTTCTGTATTTGCTGAGGAGTATTTTACTTCCAATCATGTGATCAATTTTAGAGTAAGTGCCATGTGGTGATTAGAAGAATGTATATTCTGCTGTTTGGGGGTGGAGAGTTCTGTGGAGATCTATCAGGTCCATTTATTCCAGAGCTGAGTTCAGGTCCTGAATATCTTTGTTAATTTTCTGTCTCAATGATCTGTCTAATGGGGTGTTAAAATCTCCCGCTATCACTGAGTGTGAGTCCAAGTCTATTTAAAGGTCTCTTTGAGCCTATGTCTGTCTTTGCATGTGAGATGGGTCTCTTGCAGATAGCATATCAATGGATCTTGGTTTTTTATCCAGCTTGCCTCTCTCTGTTTTTAATTGTGGCATTTAGCCCATTTACACTTAAGATTAGTATTGTTATGTGTGGACTTAATCCTTTCATCATGATGCTAGCTGGTTATTTTGCAGACTTGTTTATGTGGTTGCTTCATAGTGTCACTGGTCTGTGTACTTCAGTGTATTCTTGTAGTGGCTGATAACAGTTTTTCCTTTCCATATTTAGTGCTTCCTTCAGGACCTCTTGTAAGGCAGGTCTGGTGGTAATGAATTCCCCCAACATTTGCTTGTCCTGAAAGGATATTATTTCTCCTTCACTTATGAAGCTTAGTTTGGCTGGATATGAAATTCTGCATTGGAATTTCTTTTCTTTAAGAATGTTGAATACTGGCCCCCAATCTCTTCTGGTTTGTAGGGTTTCCACTGAGAGGTCTGCCATTAGTCTGATGGGCTTCCCTTTACAGGTGACCTAGCCTTTCTCTCTGGCTGTCCTTAATATTTTTTCTTTCATTTCTACCTTGGAGAATCTGATGATCATATGTCCCGGGAATGATCTTCTCATGGAGTATCTTACTGAGGTTCTCTGCAGTTCCTGAATTTGAATGTTGGCCTGTCTAGCTAGGTTGGGGAAGTTCTCCTGGAAAATATCCTGAAATAAGTTTTCCAAATTGGTTCCATTCTCCCCATCTCTTTCAGGTACCCCAATCAGTCATAGATTCAGTCTCTTTACATAATCCCATATTTCTTGGAGGTTTTGTTCATTCCTTTTCATTCTTTTTCTCTATTCTTGTCTGCCTGTATTATTTCAGAAAGACAGTCTTCAAGTTCTGAGATTCTTTCAGAGGAAGAATCTTTCAGAAGACCAAGCAGAGCTTGGCCTATTCTTCTATGAATACTTCTGATTGCATTGTGAAGTTCTTGTAGTGTGTTTTTCAGCTTGATCAGATCAGTTATGTCCTTCTCTATAATAGGTATTTTGGCTGTCAGCTCCTGCATTGTTTTATGATGATTTTTAGCTCCCTTACATTGGGTTACAACTTGCCTCTTCAGCTCAGTGAAGTTCATTTTTATCCACATTCTGAAGTCTAATTCTTTCATTGCAGTGATCCCAGCCTTACCCCAGTTCCAAACCCTTGCTGGAGAGATGCTGCAGTCATTTGGAAGGAAGGAGGCACTTTGGCTTTTCAGCCCCCTCAATTCAGCCTTCTTCCTAGATGTCCTGCCTTGCCTGAGTTGCAGTCACCTTTGCTGGGGTCCCGGAGCCTGAGTATATAAAGCTCCTGGGTCTCTGTGCATGCCTGAGTGGCTGCTCTGCTGATACCCCAGTGCAGCTCTGTGTGTAAGACCCAAAGCCCTGGTGGAGTGGGTTCACAGGGGATCTCCTGATCCAAAGGTTGCAAAGATTGGTGGGAGAAGCATCTTTTCCCAGGTTTGCATATTCACCCACTGCTTCCCTGGTTGGGGGAGGGGAGGGTTTCCTTTGAGTCTGTGTTTTCCTATGTGGGCCACTGCCCTGCCCTGCTTTTCTCTCTCCTCTGTGGGTCGAGCTGATTCCTTAATCAGTACCAGTGCAAGTATCTGCATGTTTCAGATAAAGGTGTTGTATGTACTCACCCCTTTTGTTCCTCTCTGAGAGAGCCATGCCCCATACCTGCTTCTAGTTGGCCATTTTTGAAAATAAAATTAAGAAAACGATTTCATTTACAAGCACATCAAAAAGAGTAAAATACTTAAGAATAAATTTAACAAAGAAGTTAAAGACTTGCAGTCTAAAAAATGCAAAGAAATTAAGGAAGACCTAAATAAATAAATAAATAATCCCACATTCATGGACCAAAAGACTTCGTTAGAATGGCAATACTCCCTAAATTGATCTACAGATTCAATGCAATCCCTATCAGAATCCTAGCTGGTTTCATTGCAGAAATTGATAAGCTGACCCTAAAACTCATATGGAAAAGAAAGAGACGCAGATTAGCCAAACAACCTTTAAAAAGACAGATGAAGTTGGAGCAATCACACCTCCCAATTTCAAAATTTACTATAAAGCTACAGTAATCAAGACAATGTGGTACTATCATAGGACAGACACAGAGATTGATAAAATAGAATTGATAGTCCAGAAATAAACCATTACATTTATGATCAATTGATTTCCAACAGAGGTGCTAAGACAGTTTTATGGCAGAAAGAATAGTCTTTTCAACAAATGATGCTGGGAAAACTAGATATCCACATAAAAAATAAAGTTGGATCCCAACCTCACACTATATACAACAATTAGCTCAAAATGGATCAGATCTAAATGTTGCAGCTAAAACTATAAGTCTTAAAAGAACATATAAGAATAAATCTTTGTATACTTGAATTAGGCAATGGTTTCTTAGATATGGCACCAAAGACACAATTGACAAAAGAAAAATCAATTGAACCTTCACGTTTAAAATTTTGTGCTTCTTTTGCCAGAGATTCAGGTTTTAAAAAACAAAACACCTTTGTGCTTCAAAGGACACTATCAAGAAAGTGAAAAGATGATCCGTAGAGTGGGAGAAAATATTCACAGATATGTATCAGATAAGTGATTGTATCCAGAATATATAAAGAAGTATTACAACTCAACAATAAAAAATAAATAACCCAATTTTTTTTTAAATTTATTTATAAATAACCCAATTTTTTAAATGGGCAAAAGATTTGAATAGATATTTCTCAAAAAAAAAAATACAAATGGTCAATAAGCACATGAAAAGATGCTCAACATCAGTAGTCATTACAAAAACGCATATCAAAACCACAACTAGGCTGGGCATGGTGGCTCACACATGTAATCCCAGGACTTTGGGAGGCTGAGGCTGGTGGATCACCTGAAGTCAGGAGTTTGAGACGAGACTGGCCAACATGGTGAAACCCCATCTCTTCTAAAAATACAAAAATTAGTTGGGCATGGTGGCACGTACTTGTAGTCCCAGATACTTAGGAGGCTGAGGCAGGAGAATCTCTTGAACCCAGGAGGTGGAGACTGTAGTAAGCCAAGATTATGCCACTGCACTTCAGCCTGGGCAACAGAATGAGACTCCATCTCCAAAAAAAAAAAAAACACAATGAGATACCACTTTATAGGCACTAAGATGGCTAGAATCAAAAAAAATGGACAATAGTAAGTTTTGTTGACAATGTGGAATCCTCACCCATTGTTGATGGGAACATAAAATGGTGTAGTCACTTTGGAAAACAGTTTCATAGATCGTCAAAATGTTAAATATGTAATTACCACATGACTCAACAATTTCACTTCTAGGTATATACCCAAGAGAAATAAAGCATATGTCCACAAAAACACTTGTACATAAATATTTATAGCAGCATCATTCATAACAGCTAAAAGGGGAAACAGCCCAAAGTCCAACTGATGACAGATAAACAAAATGTGGCATATCCATACAATGGAATGTTATTCAGTCATAAAAAGGAATGGCGAACGGATCCATATCACCACAGGGATAACCTTGAAAACAGGCTAACTGAAAGAAGCCAGATGTGAACGTCACATACTGAATACTTCTATTTATGTGAAATGTTCAGAATAGGAAAATCTATAGAGCCAGAAAGTAGATTGTGGTTGCCAGGGGCTTTTGACGACAGGAGGGGAGGGAAGCGGTCATTGCTAATAATTACAGGGTTCTTGAGTGGGAGTGAGAAAAAAATGTTCTAAAATGTATTGTAGTGATGGTTTCATAACTCTGTGAACTTACAACAACCATGGAATTCTATACTTTAAAAGGGTAAATTTTACGGGATGTGGATTATAGCTCAATAAAGCTGTCATTAAGAAAGGAAAAGGAAGGGGAGGGGAGAAGAGGGAAGGGGGGAAGGGAGGGAAGGAGAGGGGAAGAGGGGAGAAAAAAGATACATTGTGGTATATATCTTCCCTTTTGCCTGTCATTATGTGTCAGTGCCTCCCATTGGCCTAAACTACCCAGAAGCCAGAGGGAAAGCCATTTGGGACTATATTCTATTGTGACTCTGAGCAGAGCAAGGGAAGGATGGGGACACTTCTTTCACACATCTCTGACTCCCCAACATCTAACCCATGGCCTGGCATGTGATATTCACGCTATAAATATTTGTTGAATCAATATATGGCCCCTCATCTAGATTCTGCCAGGCAGCACAGGGGGCTTTTTGAATGTAAATGACCTGATGATTCAGGATCCTATGACCAGCGACTGTCACCCTCTGTCACCTTTCTTCTGCCCCTTTATCTCTGAAGGCACTGAAGGGACCCTGCGTGAGTCAGGGAGGGCTCGGGGGAGGAGCAAGAGTGGGAGGGGCAGGGAGGAGGGTGGCTTTCTGACAACTTAAAAGGGGCTCGAACCACTTCCTCCCCAGACAGGGGTAGCGCGAGGCCGGGCACAGCCTTCCTGTGTGGTTTTACCGCCCAGAGAGCGTCATGGACCTGGGTGAGTGAGCCTCTTCATGTGAGAAGGAACAGTACCAGGGTCTCGGACACCCAGACTGACCCTGTGGAATGGGGGTGGAGGATGCGGGTAGAGCGCATAGGGGTGCTTCCTGGAGAAATCAGTTCTGATTTGGTGGGCATTGGAAGCTACTTCCAGAGAATGCCCCCTGCTGCCCCAGGAGGGGTGCACCTGCCCTTTCAAACCTGGGGAAGGGGTCAGCCTTTTGTGCCAGTGGGGACAGGGGAGGGGCCGAGATCATGTCTTTCTAAAATAGCAGGGACATAAGAGAGTGGCGGAGCTGGGCTTGGTGGTCTGGCAGAACCTGTTCTCATCATGAGGGTGATAGGTTAGGCCCTCTGGGACCTCTGGGGACAGGTTTCAACAGAGAAATTCTCCCTAGAGAGCTTAGGACCTTCTACCCACTCTCTCATTCCCACCTTTCTCCGCTGCCGAATATTCGTATACCTGTCCACTTGGGGTCAGGAGGAGATGCAAATGAAAGGTGACTGGGTTGTGAGAATGGTGCAGTGCATTGCAAATGCAAGCTCTGGTTGCTTTCTCTCTGCTGCACATCCCACCAGCTTTGCTCTGGCTTTGCTGTTACCTCTTGCAAGTTAAGGAGTGGACAGGCAACATGGAATGGGATGGCAAGGGGCACTCAGCTTGGAGAAATCATAGCCAGGCCTTCAGCACAGCCCGTGCCCCTGAGCAAACCTCACACACTCTGCACCGGCAGACAACTCTACTCTTCAGAAAGCCCTTTCTTGGGTCTAACCTCCGTCTTGACTAGAAGGGGTCCAGGGGAAGTGCTGAGGGTGTTCTGAGTGGTTCATCCAGCTCCAGACACCTCCTTTATAAATCTCAGCTGTGGAGTCAGACCAGGCTGAGGCTAAGAAGACCAGGTTCCTAGATGGCTTGTCTCACCAGCAAGCAATGCACCACGGCGGCCTCAAAGCCGCAAGGGGTTGGCTTTAAAAAGTGAAGGTTCCCTGGTGCTGTCCTCACACCCCTCCTCGCCACACCACAGCCTCCTTGATTTCATCTCTTCCTTCCCCGCCTGCCCCAAACCCTGGGTCTGGACCCAGCAAACAGCTGTGAAAGGGTTAAAGTGGTCACCCCCACCCACTGACTGTGAACTCCCGAAAGGCAGGTTCAGATGCTTTGAAGATGTGAGGAGAAAATGTCTGTGGAATGAATGAATACATTGTATCAAGAACTCAGTAGAGTTTAGTTTTTCAAAATCTCTTCCAAATGCCTCATTTCCCAGCCCATCTACCCTTAAATCCCAGTCCCCAGCACTCCGGCCCCTCCATCACAATCCCAGAATACAGACGTCATCCACAGAAGACCCTGCTCCAGCCTTTCATATTGGCCTCCAGGAAGGAAACCAAGCAGTGCCCAGTGGTGTGCTGCTGGGCGTTTGAAAAGCAGCTCCCCGGGATGGAGCACTGGTAGCTGCCTCCAGGGTGGAGGGAAAGTCCTGAATTTGTAGTGCTTGCCGACTTCCATGGTGTAAATTCTCCCCCCCTGGCTGGTTGATTTCAAGCCGTCCACATGACTGAACAGGGGGTTGGGAAGATGTGCGCAGTGGCTTGCCCCAGACTAGGTTTGGGGGTGCTAGACTCCTAGGCTTTGATGCAGGGAGAGAGGGTAATCTCTGGTCCAGGAGGAAGGGATGTTCTTGCCACTTCACTCAACTTGAGACAGCCCCAACGGTCAAACCCGAAATACTGGTAGGAGGGGAAGCCACTGACAAGCTTTGCTCAAAACGGGCTCTGGGCCGTTGATGGGGTGGGTGGGCCTCGGAGGATCTGTTGTTCTTTCTGCTCTTCATCTGCCCAGCAAGGAGCAAGAGGTGGGTGAGGAGGCAGGGTTTCTGTTACACAAAATGAAAACTCCAAAGCGGGGCTGAGCTGGCCTTTTTCACGGTTTGAATGAGCAGCTCCGAGGCACCCTCCCCACCTTCGAGCAATGAGACCAAAGATCTTTCATAGTTCTCAAAAGCAAAGCAAGGGAAAAATGAACCCATGAGAGACATGTGCCTCACAGCTCAGACACAAATGCTGGCAAAGGGGGATGCTGAAGCTAATTCAAGGCCAGTTTCCCGCCTGCCAGAAACTTGGCTGGGGAGGAGAGGAACGTTGCAGCCTGGGGTCGCTGTTGGAAAAATCTCTCCGCTTTGCTTGGGACATTCCATCAACTCTTATTGTTTGAGGGATTCAGGGATGACCAGTCTGGTGGGGAGAGTGACACATATGTCACGAAGCCACTGCAACAGAGTGAGATACAGCATTGACCGGGGCAAGGGCAAGACAAGAAGGGAATAGTGAACCTGGGTCAGAGAGGTATTTAAGGTGGGTTTTGAAGGGTGTATAGGAGTTGTCAAACAAACGAGGAGCCACAAGGGGCCAAGGATGTGGCAGGAATGGCAAACTCCATTGCCATCAGAGGCTGACAGCGTAAAAGAGGGAAGGGGCATAAGGTGCAGGAAGTGGAGGGGAGTAGAGTAACCCAGAGGGTGAGTGCCCCACCTAAAGGCATTCAAATCCATTATTTCAAAAACTCCACGCTGCCAAGGAGAGTGTCCTGGGGACTAAGGCTGCAGCCATGTAGATGGTCAGCTGAGACAACAGTAACAGAGACAAGAAAGAAGCACGCGGAGGGGAGAGTGGAGTAGCTGGCCATGCCAAGGAGGAAGATGGGGAGGAAGGACACAGGCACAGGAGACCCAATCCTTAAAACGTGGTACAGCATGCCTAAGGAATTCGGACTTTATCCTGAAAACAATGGGGAACCATCAAAGATTTTTATTTTTCAAGTAGGTGAGTTAAAGGATGAGATTTGTGTTTTGGAAGGAGTTCTGTGGCAGCAAAGAAGCGGCAAAGCCCTGTGTCAGAACAGAGGTGGGGCCGGCTCTGTTGGGGGCTGGGATGTTGGGGGATGGAAGCAGGAAGCACTGGTGGCCAGTGGGGCATGGGGAGCAAAGATTCCCTTCATGCTCCGTGGAGCGTCCTAGACACAGCAGACTCATCAGAAACGCAGCCTGATGCAGTAGCAAGAGCCCAAACCTTGCTGTCCCGTTCAAATCTCAGGTCCCTCTCTTAGCAGCTGTGTGACCCCAGGCATTTGGCTTAATCTCTCTGGGCCTCTATTTTCTGGAATCTAGGATGAGGATCACCAGGGTAGCTCATGAGATGTTATGAGGGAGAGACATACAGACCCAGTGACAGCAGAGAAGGATGGTTAGGAGTGTGGTTTCTGGAGTTGGAGAGTTTCAAAGCCTGCTCGCCTGCTGGCCATTGTGTGACTCTGAGAAAGTTACTTGCTGTGTTTCAGTTTCCTCATTGGTAAACGGGGTTAATAGTAGCACCTACCTCATGGGGCTTTTGAGAGGATGAAATGAGACCATACGTGCAGGCAGTCTGGCGCGCAGTGAGACCTCAGTGAATATGAATTATCTCATTAGATACAGCAGTTGATAACATAGAAACTGCAAGATCTATCCGGCTCTCACCCATCCCTACCTACTGTCTGAAAGTGGATTCCCCAGATCTCTAGACCTCTAACTACCTCCCTGCTTCTCCTCTCTCTCCCCTATCCAAAAGAGAGAGAGAGAGAGAGAGAGAGAGAAGGTGTGTTGGCAGGTGAGGAAGTTCAGAGAGGAAAAAGCTTGGGGTGACTCTTAGGGAGAGCTGATTGGGCAACTGTGATTTCCTGGGCAGTCTGGAGGACCTGGAAAAATGTGGGGATGGAAGTTCATGGTTTAGAGGTGGGGGCAGCCAGCCAATAATTATCTTTCCTAGACGGGGAGTCTCTCATGTTGGGGGCTTAGGTTGGAGTTCTAGGGAATTTTCATGATGATCATTAGTGAAAACTCAAGAACTCAGAAAACACCCAACATCTAGGTCAACCACTCCTTAGCCCCAGAGATTCCCAACTTCACTGGTCTCCCCCAAGCTGCTGCCCCAGACCAGTTGCTTTATGACTTTGTAACAGGCAGGGATGATTTGACTCATGGCCACTGACCAGGCTCCCTTTTGCCACAGACGAGAGTTCCCCTAAGTTTCCCTGTGATGTTTCTTGAAAACCACCTGTTATGGACCTACAAGATCCTTGTTCATCCACCTCCTCCAAAGCACCTGGAACAAGAACTCACGGGCACACACGCCAGCACTCCCCCAATTCCCCTGCCCTGACAGGAACAGCAGAAGTGGGACAGTGCCCAGGAGAGGGGTTATCAACGGAGTAAAACAGAAACAAAGTTCTTGCTACTCAGATCTCACCCGTTGTGACTTACCAAACTTTGAGGTTTCTCGTTTCTCCCTGACAGTCAGAGCGGGCTTTCTCTAGAGTAACTGAAAGACATTTACGTGTTTAAAGAAACCTCGAGACTTGACCTCTGGATGAGTCAGTGGAGGATGGGCAGAGCGTTGAACCCTGAAGAGTGTGGTTGGGTATAAACATGTGGACTTAAACTCAGGAGCTCAGGGGTAATTCAGTGAGAAAGGAGAATGAGGGGTGCGGTGGGGAGCTCTGTTGTCACAGGGTCCAATCCCAGCGGGACTGCAAATGCCTGAGCCCAGGCTGGGAACGAGGGGACAGTGGCTGCTTGTCCCCAGAACAGAAAATGCAGCTAGGAAGCCCGCTTTGAGTGGACAGTGGAGGACTGGACTGCCAGGCCAAGCATTAAGGGCTTCATCCTCAGGCATGGTTAGAGCCCCTGAGGATTGAGGAGGAAGGTGAGGTGGGGACTGGCATCAGAGCTAAGCTTTAGGAAGATATGTCTAGCAGTAGTGTGCAGGATAATTTGCTCAAGGCGGGAGAAATACCTATTTATTTATGTAGCCCAATGCAGTCTCTCCTTCCCGGAGGAACTCCCAAGCCCAGAATCCTCGGCTTTACACACTTTCCGGGGAACACATTAACAACTGCAACCTGGATGCCATGCAGGGAGGCCTCCAGCAGGTGGTGCTGTGGCCAAGGACACAGAAGTGCCAGGCTCTCACTGCTTCCCCAGCCTCCATAGGGCCCCCAGCCTCCAGGAGAAGGTGCCTTAAACAGGTTCCCACGCATTTCCTGGCCCTGTTGAGGTTGGAGCTGTCATGGGCCTGCCTTCACTTGTGGCACTGCAGTTACTGACTCTCCAGTTGGCCAGGCCCTACCTAGCTGGGACCCGAGGGTCAGGATACGGGAAGAGGGCCACCGACACCCTGACTTGTAGGTAAGCTAAGACGTCTAGGCAAATTACTTTGTCAACTGTCCTCCGTGCTCAGCCTCAAGAAGAAGTAAGTTCCTGATGGCCCTGAGGCTCAGCCACAAAACCAAACTGAGCACATCCGGGCCTTGTGCTAAGCCGGGATCCCCTTCTGCTGCTCAGACCTCAGGAAGCCTCCTGACTTCCAGAACACTTCCCTTCCCAAAGCTGACCCTGTTCCCCCTTCCACCTGCCCCCCCAAGCCTAGGTTAGAAAACAAGTTAAAGGAGAGAAAGAGTATGCAGGCACTTCAATTAAGCAAAAAAAATTAAGAAAGAAGTCGTGACATCAGGAAAGAGCATCCTTCCCCGACACTGCCACAGGACAGCATCCCCTCTGTGTCCTCTCGGGCCATCTTGATGCCCTCTCCCTTGGAAAAAGGACAGGCATTCGTTTACTTGTCATTCGTGTATTTGTTCATCATTCATGTATGTATCATTTGTATATTCATCAGCACACAATTGTGGGACACCTCCTCAATTCTGGGCCTGCACAAGATGAAAGGGAAGGGATCTCTGCCCCAAAGGCAAGCCAAGGGTGTGGGCCCAGTGGACCAACAGTCAGTGCTGAATGAATGTCATTTCAGTGAGGGGGTGTTGTGGAGCTGGTGGGGCCCTGAGGCAGTCTCCATCGCTGTGGACCAGTAAGGTACCTCATCCCTCTACCCAGCCTGTGGGGTGGTCCTCCTTCCTCAGCTCGCCTCCCTCAGGAGACACTCAGGCCTGGCTTTATGCACATGTGGCTGCCCACTCACTTGGATGCCAGGAAAATGCTCCTGGGCCAGTGGCTACCAGCACCAAAGCAAGGCTGGAAATGTGTGCACCCACCCCACGACCTCATAGCTTTGCTGCCTCGTCCCACATCACGTGGAGTCGGGGGGGCACTCAGACCCACCAACCAAGCTCAGTCTTGAGGGGTGGTCTGGGCTAGAAAGACTTCCCAGCTCGAAGCAGCAGCCTAGATGGGCCAAGACAGGGGGTGGGAGGGGCTGCCCTGCATTCTGATGCTGCTGCTTTCCAGGACCTGGGAATGGAGGAGGACGAGAAGGAGGTGAGGACAGTGATGCCGGGCAGCGGGCCAGGTGTTCAAAGGCACAATCTGGTTCTGATGTTCTCTTTCAGCAAAGACAGTGCCTGGAGCTTGAGAGGAAAGTTCCCAACAGCGTCTCCCCCTCCACTGCTTTCTTTAATAATAAAGACTTGTCCCTGCCAAGCAATAACTTTCTCGCCTTGTCTCCTACAGGGAAACCAATGAAAAGCGTGCTGGTGGTGGCTCTCCTTGTCATTTTCCAGGTGAGGTTCCCTGCCAAGGAAAGCTCTGTTCCCTTCTCCACATGGCCTCCCAAGTCAGGGGTTTAGTGGAGGAACTGGGCATTTACTAGAAGATACAAGACCCAGACATAAGCCCGCCTGCCATTCATTAAGCTAATGGCTGTCCCCTCACCATCTGCTGAGTGACCCTGGAGAGCCACAGATGTTCTCTGGACTTCCTTTACTCCATTTAGATTAAAACATGGGGGAAAATAACTTGCCACCTTCCCTATCCCACCTCCAATCTCCCTGCCCAGGAGACAGAAACATGAGAATTCTCTTAGAGAGAAGAGCTGCAAAAATGGTTACTGGGTTTTGTGCGTGTGTGCTGAGAAAATCACCCTGGATCTGGAGATCTTGTTACTATCCTATCGCCCCAAGGTTGTCTCTTTCCAACCTTCACCCAAAGGCTCCCCTCGCAGCCCCCTTTTTCTTTGGTGAAATGGAGACCCATCTGGCCTCCCTGGCAGGGGAGCGAAGAGAGGATGGGGCCCTAGGGGTGGGGAGAGGGGCGGATGAGCACATACTTTATAGCAGGCCTGAACTCGGCAGGAACAAAGACCCTCACTTTACAAAGCTCTGTTTCTCAATCCAGAAACAGACAGAAAGTGTACCTCACCAAGTGCCAAAATTAGAGGAAACCATAACTCGCAGAGTCAACTTTCCCCCATTTGTTAGATGTGGGAGCTCAGAGTGGGGGCCGGGGAGTCCCGCTGAGGCCAGAGCGAGCGAGTCAGTGCTTCAGAATTCGGCTCGTCCCCAGGTCTGGAGGCCAGACGGGCAGCCTTCCAGAAGCTCAGGCCAGAGGCAGGCCCCAAACTGGGCACTCTTCCCAAAACCCCATCCCGGAGGCCCCCGGAGCCTGGGCTGCAGCCCACAGCCCACAGCCTGGCCCCTTCCCCATCACCACTCCCTCCTCTCTCTCCCCTGTCTCCAGGATCTGGGGGGCTGTGCTGCTGGCAGTGGAGGCTGGAAGGTTGGGGCGGGGAGGAGGACAGCTGAGGCTCATTCCTCCCTTTCACTTGAGGAGGGGGTGCTCAGACAGGGCAGGATGTGGTGGGGCTGTGGGCTGCAGAGGCAGTGAGGCTGGGGGAGGGGGAATTATAAAACAGGAACAAGGTTCAAGGGGAGACGGGAAGGCAGGACTGGATGATGAAGAGTGCACTTCATAGAGGCCGGCAATACCGCCCTCCAGGAAGGCTGAGACCCCCTCATGTCCAGGGACCCCGAGTCTAAGGCCTTGGGCCGTAACCATGGCTGGGCCAATGGCAGCAGCCTCCTTCAGGGCTCCCAGGCTGCAGCCATGCCCAGGAGAGGGAAGAGGGGTTGCCGCTGGCTTTTCGTCTCAGGCTAGCAATGGCCAAAGAAAAGGCTCCTGGACATCATTTTGTCCTCACCCTGTTCCCGAGCAGGACAGTGATGAATCCAGAACATGGATGTAAAAAAGAGATAGAGACACGATGCGGTGAATCCCTCCAGCACAAATGTGTAGAAACCCATCGTCGCTGAGCTGCTGAATCTGGTTCCTGGAGATAGAACCATGAGCCTCGCGAGGCAGGTCCTCCAGCCCAGCTCCCTGCCCTGCACGAGCCCGTCCATCGCTGTGCGCAGAGGCACGGGCAGGCCTGGGCCCCCTCCTTCATTGATAAAATCACAGCAGGCTGCTGAACCTTCACCCGGCCCTGCAGACAGGCTAAAAAAAGCTCCAGCAGCTGAGTCCTGCTGATTGGGATCTGCCGGAAGAGATGCGAGGAAGAGAGAGGCAGAGAGGTGGGAGGAGAGGGCGGGAGCACAGAGGGAGAGTGGGAGACGAGAGCCGCGCTTCCTTCCAGGGACACAGCTGCTGAGGAGGCCTCGCCTCCACCCCTGTGGCCCATCATCCATTCACAGTCTTTATGGCACTTGGGCTCACGTTGCCTGAGCTCCTGCTGGGTGCTAAGAGCAGCCCCAGGATCTAGAGTCTCTCCAGGTCACCCACCACCCGTGATCACAGCACTTGGCCCCAAACCCAAGGCTTCATGGCCTCAAAATGGGAGCACTTGCCCTCCTCTCTTCTCACTCCAGGCCCTCCTCAACCTTGACCCCCAGGTGGATTTTCCCCCTAAAGCTGAGGTCTTTTGTAAGCCCCCTGGAAAACTCCGCCAAGTTCTAAAGGAGGGTCAAGAAGAAAGACACACGTTCCCACTCTCACAGAGCTCCCCGAGGGCAAAATTAAAGCTCCATGGAGAGGAAATGCTGCTGGAACCTGGGCTAGGTACCTCACAGCAACCATGTGAAGCCAATAGGATTCATCTCCATTCCACAGAAGAGAAAACTGAGGCTCCGAGAGAGAGAGAGAGTTTAACCAGCTCAAGGCTCATCTGGGCTCCCAGAACCCCACCAATTTCCAGGCCCCTGTCAGCACATGTAGAGTCTCTCAGACTTGGCAAAATCAGCCACTTGCTACTTATTAGCAGAACTGTAGAATCTCAGGCCCCATCTCAGCCTACTGATTTAGGATAGACATGTTCACAGGATTAACCAGGTGATGTGTATTGGAGTTAAAATTTGAGAAGCACTGATTTCAAACCAAAGAATCACCTGGAGACTTTAGGCAAACACAGATTCCTAAGCCCATCACCTGAGATTCTGGTTCAAGTGGGGCCTGAGAATTTGCAGTCCTAACAAGTTCCCAGGTGACGCTGTGATACTGATGATGTGGACCTCACAATGAAACCACTATTCCTCCCACCTGGGCAACATGGCAAAATCCCACCTCCACTAAAAATACAAAAATTCACTGGGTTTGGTGGTGTAAGGCTGTGGTCCCAGCTACTCAGGAGGCTGAAGTGGGAGGATCACCTGAGCCTGGAGAGGCCGAGGCTGCAGGGAGCCATGACTGCACCACTGCACTCCAGCCTGGGCAACAGAGTAAGACCATGTCTCAAGAAAAAAAAAAAAGAGAGAAACCATTGCTCTAGGCTAAATCCCAGCCAGAGTTGGAGCCACTCAGCTAACCTGGCCTGTTTTCCCTCATTTCCTTCCCTGAAGGTATGCCTGTGTCAAGATGAGGTCACGGACGATTACATCGGAGACAACACCACAGTGGACTACACTTTGTTCGAGTCTTTATGCTCCAAGAAGGATGTGCGGAACTTTAAAGCCTGGTTCCTCCCTATCATGTACTCCATCATTTGTTTCGTGGGCCTACTGGGCAACGGACTGGTCGTGCTGACCTATATCTATTTCAAGAGGCTCAAGACCATGACCGATACCTACCTGCTCAACCTGGCGGTGGCAGACATCCTCTTCCTCCTGACCCTTCCCTTCTGGGCCTACAGCGCGGCCAAGTCCTGGGTCTTCGGTGTCCACTTTTGCAAGCTCATCTTTGCCATCTACAAGATGAGCTTCTTCAGCGGCATGCTCCTACTTCTTTGCATCAGCATTGACCGCTATGTGGCCATCGTCCAGGCAGTCTCAGCTCACCGCCACCGTGCCCGCGTCCTCCTCATCAGCAAGCTGTCCTGTGTGGGCATCTGGATACTAGCCACAGTGCTCTCCATCCCGGAGCTCCTGTACAGCGGCCTCCAGAGGAGCAGCAGTGAGCAAGCGATGCGATGCTCTCTCATCACAGAGCATGTGGAGGCCTTTATCACCATCCAGGTGGCCCAGATGGTGATCGGCTTTCTGGTCCCCCTGCTGGCCATGAGCTTCTGTTACCTTGTCATCATCCGCACCCTGCTCCAGGCGCGCAACTTTGAGCGCAACAAGGCCATCAAGGTGATCATTGCCGTGGTCGTGGTCTTCATCGTCTTCCAGCTGCCCTACAATGGGGTGGTCCTGGCCCAGACAGTGGCCAACTTCAACATCACCAGCAGCACCTGTGAGCTCAGTAAGCAGCTCAACATCGCCTACGACGTCACCTACAGCCTGGCCTGCGTCCGCTGCTGCGTCAACCCTTTCTTGTACGCCTTCATCGGCGTCAAGTTCCGCAACGACCTCTTCAAGCTCTTCAAGGACCTGGGCTGCCTCAGCCAGGAGCAGCTCCGGCAGTGGTCTTCCTGTCGGCACATCCGGCGCTCCTCCATGAGCGTGGAGGCCGAGACCACCACCACCTTCTCCCCATAGGCGACTCTTCTGCCTGGACTAGAGAGGGACCTCTCCCAGGGTCCCTGGGGTGGGGACAGGGAGCAGATGCAATGACTCAGGACATCCCCCTGCCAAAAGCTGCTCAGGGAAAAGCAGCTCTCCCCTCAGAGTACAAGCCCCTGCTCCAGAAGATAGCTTCACCCCAGTCCCAGCTACCTCAACCAACGCTGAAAAAAGACAGGGCTGATAAGCTAACACCAGACAGACAACACTGGGAAACAGAGGCTATTATTGTCCCCTAAACCAAATACTGAAAGTGAAAGTCCAGAACGGGTTCCCACCTGCTGGGGTGAAGGGGCCGAGGAGGGTGAGTGCGAGGAGTGTGGGAGTGGCCTGATGAGTCCTCCGAATGAACCTTCTTCCGGCCTCCCACAGACTCAAATGCTCAGACCAGCTCTTCCGAAAACCAGGCCTTGTCTCCAAGACCAGAGATAGTGGGGAGACTTCTTGGCTTGGTGAGGAAAAGCGGACATCAGCTGGTCAGACAAACTCTCTGAACCCCTCCGTCCATCACTTTCTCCACTGTCCTCCGAGCCAGCAGGAATGGCAGCTGCCACACCGCCCTAAAAGCACACTCATTCCCTCACTTGCCGCAGTGCCCTCCCAGGCTCTCAACAGGGGAGAGTGCGGTGTTTCCTGCAGGCCAGGCCGGCTGCCTCTGCTTAACCAAAGCCACACTCTGGGCTCCAGAGTGGGGATGACATGCACTCAGCTCTTGGCTCCACTGGGATGGGAGGAGAGGACAGGGAAATGTCAAAGGCGGGGAGGGTGACAGTGGCCACCCAAGGCCCACGTTCTTTGTTCTTTGTCACAGGGACTGAAAATCTCTCCTCATGTTCTGCTTTCGATTCGTTAAGAGAGCAACATTTTACCCACACACGAATAAAGTTTTCCCTCGAGGAAACAACAGCTTTAAAAGAAAAAGAAAACAAAAGTCTTCGGTAAATGGCAAATGAGTGTCTTTGTTTTGCAAACCCCCACACCCCACCTGACTGTCCCGTCTCCCCTCCTCCCTGCCCTCCCCCAGGCCTCATTTCTTAGAGATGCTCAGAACCACAGAGGTTCTTAGCTCAGGAATGCTCTGAGCCCATCCGGTGACAGAGGACCAAGACGCTAAAAGGTAGAAAGAGGTTGAGGACAGGAGGTCCATCTTAAAATACCCTTCCAGAGTTCATGGGATAGGCCTTAAGCCTGCACAGTCAGCACTGAACCGGACATGCCGATCCTACTGCAGCTTTGGGAAGACCACGTTGTCCAGGTAACCTCGATACCTGGGGACTCTGCATTTAGCAGCTCTTGCACACCTGTCCCAGCTCAGCCCAGAACTAGAGCCCTTGACCTTTTGCCAGCCCCTTAGACTCTGAAAGCTGGGGTTTGGAGGGAGGGCCTTTCCGTGGGCTCAGAGACCACAGCATGCCGGACTAGGGGTCAGGGATGGGACCCTTTGCTGGCTGCATGAGAGCTGGAACCACCCATGACGCTCTCTGCTGGCCACTGTAGCAGCAGTGGCCTCCACAGTGTATGTCATAGTCCCTTCCTGCTGCTACAACAAAATGCCACCAATGGAGTAATTTATAAACCATAGAAATGTATTTCTCACAGTTTTAGAGGATGGGAAGTCCAAGATCAAGACGCCAACAGATTCAGTGTCTTGTGCAGGCTCTCTCTGCTTCCGAGATGGGGCCTTGCCGTGCCCTCTGGAGGGGACAAACGCTGTGTCCTCACATGGTAGAAGAGTGGAAGATCACAATGAGCCGAACTAGTTTCCTCCTGCTCTTTTATTGCTATAAGAGCATTAATCCCATTCACAAGGGTGGAGCCTTCATGACCTAATCACCTCCCAAAGGCCCCCCCGACTTCTCATACCATTGCCTTGGGGTTTATGTTCCAACATATGAATGTTGGACAGATACATACGTTCAAACCATAGTGTGGCTACCAACTATGGAGGAGTAGGGAGAGAGGGACAGACACAGGCCCCCACACAGGCCAGGTGTTCATGTCATTTCGTGCCTTGGTGCCCACCCAGAGCCGTGACTTCTGCAAGCCAGAAAGCAGGTCAGTCCAACCTGCAATGCATCGAGAGGGGTCTGAAGGACCCAGAGCTGCAATAGCTCTGGCCTGGGGGGAACTAGAGGGAGGGCTGAGACACTCACGCAATAGGTGATTCCATCAATTTCCCCAAGTGGAAAGAGCCTCATTGAAAATGGAGCTGCCTGGTAATGACGCCCATTCTCTCATCTCGCAAGAACGTGACATTACCCTCCTCCGAGAGATGCACTGGGCTGGAAGGTTTTTAACAAGATTTGTCAGCTGGTCTCCAAGCCGGGAATCGGTGCCCTGAGAGGAATGAGCCTGGCACGGATGCAGTCAGCGTGGAGCAGCATTCGCAGCAACGGCATTAAATATTAAAAGGCACAGCTGCCACTGTGTGCGTGAGCGTGCGGCCAGGGGGCGATGCCAGTGTGCGTGTGTCCCCGAGGGGAACCTGCCGGAGCACATGTGCGTGTGGCGCCCGCTGGTGTGGACATCCTAATGAGGTTACAGATGGGAAAACAGTCGGTTCCTGAAGGGGAGGAATGTAACAGCAGTCATGGAAAAGGCAGCCAGGCCAACCGCGCCAACGCGCCACCTCAGCTGCTGATACATTTTTCTAGAATAACTGGACATCTCCAAATATTTACAGAGAAAACAAAACCCCCAGCAATGTTCATTCCCTCAAACTGCTGTGTCTCAGAAGTTCTGACCTCGGCTCAGTGCTGGCCTGATCCCTGCTCCCCTGCCCAAGGCGCTCACGTGCCCATCTTGAGCTTGGGGTGACCCCCTGGTAAGAAGGAAAAGGCCCCCTGAGAGGCTCACCCAGGGCTTCCCTCTTCTTTTCTTACCGGCTTCATACATCTGCCCCCTCTTCCCGGATTCACAGCCATGAGCCTGCTCCAGTCACCTGAAATTTCCTTTTCATGTCATCCCCAGGCCCTCGTCTTCCTCATCCTTGCTGGCTGCAACCCCAGGTCAAGCCCAAGGCATTCCCAGGCCACAGATCTGCCCTTTCAGCTAGAAGCACCACACCTTTCTCATCACAGACTCACAGAGCTCCAAGGGACCTCAAAGATCAGCTGGGCCAATCCCCCAGTCATTTTCTAGATGGTGAAACTGAGGCCCAGGGGGGAGAAGCTGACTTGCCTGAAGAGGCGTTGCAACGTAGGGATATTGGTTAAACTTGCTTTGGGAGCCTAAGCGTCTGGCAGGGTTGCAGGAGGGTGTGGGGGACAGCAGAGACTCTGGAGCTCTGCCGACTTGGAATCTCATCTCTACTGCTTCCCAGCTGTGTGACCTTCAGCTGTTGCTCAACTGCTCTGAGTCTTGGATTTCTCAACTGCAAAATGGAAAGGATTTGTATAAACACTTAGCACAATGCTTGGAATATTGAGTGTGGTGGTAAGGAATGGGGACTTTGCAGCCAGACTGCCTGGTTTGAACCCCGGCTCCACTACCTGGGCTGGTTACTTAGCCTCTCTGTACCTCAGTTTCTTAATCTGTATAATAGGGATATTAATGGTACCTATGTCCTCGGATTGTTGTGGAAGGCAACAAATCCATATATGTAAAACGCTTAGAAAAACTTACATATGCGTTGTTGGTAATCTTTAGGAGATGTTTAAGAAATGGTAACTTTAAAAAAAAAAAGTTGCTAACCATGAGGAAACCAAGTTCAATTCCTTAGCCCATTTCCATCCCCACAGAATTTATAATTCAAGCTGGAAGGCAATTTAGAGATGAGTGATTCTGGCCTTTCCATCCATTGTATGGTGAGTCAACTCATGCTCAGAGAGGGAAGCAACTCACCTGAGGTCTCTCGGGAGCTCTGCAAAGATGGGGGAACTTTAACCTCGTTCCCCGGGCTCCTAACCAGAGCTCTTCCCACCAGACCCTGCTGGGCTCATGGGAACATCCCTGCACATCCACCGTGGCACCTGCTCTCATCCCACGCTGTCTCGTTCTCTCCAGCAGGCACCGTCCATCTTGTCCTTTGATTAGGTCCTTAAGGAGAACCTCCCTTCTCCCCTTTAAATAGCTCCCATGCTTATCACTGAGTCTGGAGAATGAATGAAATACAAAAGAAATATGGCAGCGGGCCCAAAGGAAATCAGGCAGCTGATCTTTTTAAGAAAGGAAGATGGGCCGTCTTCTCTGGGAATGGTTCTCAGTTACATGTCTTTGCTGAGGGTGAACAGTTGGAGGAAAGGAAACAGACCTAAAGGGATTGGCAGGGGAATTAAGGCAAAGGAGAGGGGGAAAGGCAGGGGGAAGATGGGGCAGGAATGGGTTTTAGGGAATACACACTGGGGGTGGGACTTGAAGCGTATCTTCAGTGTGTAGTCAGATGCCCCTTCCTGCATGCACACACGTGCATGTGCGTGCGCGTGCGCGCGCGCGCACACACACACACACACACACACACACACACAGCCTCCGCAGGTTTCCCAGTCTCAGGTGAGGAGAATGGGGCTCTGTTAGTCTTAGAGACAGGTGGGTCCATGGCCTTCTTTGCAGAGAAGATGGTTAGAAATGGCCATGTTCCTCTGGTCTGAGACCCTAGGGAAACCCCAGGGAGAGTAAAAAAGGTGGGGGGGCCTCTCCCTCAACTCAAAAGAGCAACCGTGTCAGGCTTCAGAAAAGCAAGCCCTCCTGGCACTCCAGCCCACGGAGCAGCTGTCTGAGAAGCCCCAACTCCTCCAGCAGCCACCCGCTCTGTCCCTGCACTTCTCTTGGGCCCAGGCAGAGCCACTGACAGGAGTCTGTGTACAGAAAAAGCTCCCCAGGCCCTTTTCTGAGGAGAGCTGCTCCAGACTAAGTCAATCTCAGCTGATCTCGTGCGAAATCAGAAATGCCGGGATGTGAATTCCCCACGGGCTCCTCTCTTTGAGTCTGTGCGTGACCCAATTCAGATTCCTCTGCCGCCGTCAGATTCTCTCCTGCCCATGTTCACTTTGAGGATGGATATAACCTTATTTCTGTGTGTTGTTCACTAACCCCAGGGAATTCTGTGGCTGGGCTGTCCTACGTGTCACGGTAACCACCACACAGTGTGGCCTCCAGGTTCTCATCTCTGGGTAAATAAACATCTCCTCACAGGCTTGGCCAGGTCTGGACTGGCTCGGTCCCTGCATGATGCAATAGGTCTTGAGGTCAGATATCCGTGCCCACTAGCAAGAGGGCAGGTAAGGAGACAGTTCTTGCCCTGAAGTCCTCTTGTGCCTGTGTCAGAGTTTATTTAGGACAGAATAGTTTATATTTGCTCCAAGTAAATAATATCTGACATTGGGAAGCACAACAGATGCAGCGGATGAGATGCCCCCAAACCATTTCCCAATGTTTAAAGAGGCCTGGAAAGGCAAGCTCATTGATCTCATTTGGTTTATGCAACTGCACTCCAGTGACTGAAGCAGAAACCTGATCACGTGTAAAGACTGAATGGTTCAGTCTGCTTCTCAGGCCCAGGGGGTGTTTTCTGTGGCCTGGCCCAGGCCTATGGTGAAGCCAGTGCTAGGGGGTCACCTATGCGGAAACCAGCACTGCCTCCTGCCCCGAAGCTCCACAGACTTCTACAACTGACTCTCTGGACACGCTGTCTTGCTTGCGCTAGCATCTCTTACCTGCCACCTGCCCTCCTCCGCACACTCCCATTTCGGGAAGCTCAGCTGCTGAGGGTGCAATTGGCAACCTCTGGACTTGGAAATCAGGAGGAAGGGAATGGGAAGAATGGTGGCAGCTTTGTGACTGGGCTGTTCAGGAAGACAGCCCTCTGCCTTAGTTCTCCAGGGCAAGACACAGGCCTAGACCCACTGGAATCCTTCAATCCTTTGTCAAAAGCAGAACTGGGATTTTCGTCCAAGGACTACACCTATTGTGTCCCCAGCATCCTTCTTAGTTGCCCCCTCCCACCCATGCTCATCAGAGCCGAACCCTGAGGAAACCATGGACCACAAGACCTTGTGAGCTTTTGTTGCTGGGAGTGTCAGAGGCTGGGAGACAGAAGATATGAGAGATGAGATGTCCTGGAAGGGATGGCAGGGATCACAGAGGCTGGGGGCAGAGGAAAGAGACGTTGAAGAGGTGGAGGGGTGATGAACCTAGGCGGGAGACAGGCTAACATTTACTAAGTGCCTGTGATGCACCAAGGACTAGGATAGCTATACTATCTTCCATTGAATTCTGACGACAACAGAGAAGGAAACAGGTTTAGTGAGCTCATGTAACTTACCTGTGGTGACACAGCTAGCAATTTTATGAAGATGTTATTACATACTATACACTGTATTAAGCATCGGTATCTTATCTCATTTAATCCCCACAACAACTGTATTAAGCATCGGTATCTTATCTCATGTAATCCCCACAACAACTCTACTAGAGTCTCATTTAATAAATGAGGAAACTGAGGCTCAGAGACGTTAAGTAACTTTATCAGCGTCACACAGCTACTAAGTGATTTCAACCAGTTCTAGCTGCCTCCAAAGTTTGCTTTTGCCACCCTACTACACCATTCAACTAAACAGCTGTTTAATACCAAATATTTCCAGAGCCCCTACTGAGTGCCAGGCGCTGTACTGTGTCCAACCAACATCTTTCAAACCGTGTCAGACACAGAACTCTGACCTGGGAGAAGGGAGAATCAAATAACAAAGACACAGCCCCCATCTGCCGGTGGCTGTGACCCCCACAGCTGGGCGATAACCAGGTCTTTGCTGCTCCACAGAATCTGGTCCCCGCTTCTCCCCTCTGGGCCCTGCTTCTCACCTAGGCTTCCTCCATGGGCTAGCCCTGCAGGGCTGCACACCACCTGAGAGGCACATGGCTCTCAGGCCTGAGATGGCTTTGCCATAGACTCACTGGGCGATATGGGCAGGTCACCTCCCTTTTCTGGGCCTCCAACTCCCCAGCTGTACAATGAGGTTGCTGGACCAAATCATCTCTACTCATTGCCTCCAGCTCTAACTTGCTATGGGTGCCTTGTCTGCGCAGAGTCCAGGAGGCCAGTGCTCAGCGGGGCAGGGCTCTGGGCATGTGGATGCTTGCAAGAGGTGCAGGGCAAGTGCGTGAGGGGCTGAGGAAGCTGCTCCACCCCCAGCTGTGGTTTCTCATGGGGCCACCATGGCAGCAGGTGGAGGGAAGTGTTTGTCATCCTTCCAACAAAGGCAGTCAAATAAAAGCCTCCCGGGGCACCATGGGAATAGGCAGCAAGGGCGCCAAAAATAAAACACACTTTTCCTTTGATAGGCATCGGCAGAAGGCATAGGCAGCTGCTAAGGGAGTCTGTCCTCCGGGTGGTGAGGAAAGGGTTCAGATTTCAAGCCCAAGAACACTCACACTCACACACACACTCACAAGAGCAGTCTCACCTCACAAACAGCCCGCACATACAGATGCCCAATATTCACACAAGAGACACCATCGCACATATCACACACACGCACATACACACACACACCAGTCACACAACCAGCACACGCATATACACATACAAATAGAACACTTAACACACCAGTCACACAACCAGCACACGCATATACACATACAAATAGAAAACTTAGCCGGGCGCGGTGGCTCAAGCCTGTAATCCCAGCACTTTGGGAGGCCGAGGCGGGCGGATCACGAGGTCAGGAGATTGAGACCATCCTGGCTAACACGGTGAAACCTCGTCTCTACTAAAAATACAAAAAACAAGCCGGGCGAGGTGGTGGGCGCCTGTAGTCCCAGCTACTCGGAGGCTGAGGCAGGAGAATGGCATAAACCCGGGAGGCGGAGCTTGCAGTGAGCTGAGATCCGGCCACTGCGCTCCAGCCTGGGCGACAGAGCGAGACTCCGTCTCAAAAAAAAAAAGAAAACTTAACACACCAGTCACACAACCAGCACACGCATATACACATACAAATAGAAAACTTACCCCCATACAAGACCAGCTTCATAGGCCGCGACCTGTGCAGTCACGCTGGGCCCTGCACTAAGGCCCATGCTGGGTGTAATGCTTTGCTGCCTGCACTTTGAAATTCTTAATGATTTTTAAACAAGGGGCCCAGCATTTACATTTTGCACTGGGCCCTACAGGTTCTGCAGTTGCTCCTGCAGGTGTGCACTTATGAGAGCGTTCACTACATGCTTAAGCATATATCTTTTAACACTTTTACACTGTTGGTGGGAGTGTAAATTAGTTCAACAATTGTGGAAGACAGTGTGGTGGTTCCTCAAGGATCTGGAACCAGAAATACCATGTAACCCAGCAATCCCATTACTGGGTATATACCTAAAGGATTATAAATCATTCTACTATAAAGACATATCCACACATATATTTATTGCAGCACTATTTATAATAGCAAAGACTTGGAACCAACCCAAATGCCCATCAATGATAGACTGGATAAAGAAAATGTGGCATATATACACCATGGAATACTACGCAGCCATAAAAAAGGATGAGTCCATGTCCTTTGCAAGGACATGGATGAAGCTGGAAACCATCATTCTCAGCACACGAACACAGGAAAAGAAAACCAAACACCACATGTTCTCACTTACAAGCGGGAGTTGAAAAATGAGAAGACATGGACACAGGGAGGGGAACATCACACACTGGGGCCTGTCAGGGGTTAGTGGGGGGCAGCATTGGGACAAATACCTAATGCATGAGGGGCTTAAAACCTAGATGATGGGTTGATAGGTGCAGCAAACCACCATGACACATGTATACCTGTTACAAACCTGCACATTCTGCACATGTATCCTGGAACTTAAAGTAAAATTAAAAAAAAAAAATCCTACCTTTATAGACAAGAGTGCATCCACTATACACATACACACAGATGCACAAACACATGCATCCTACAAACGCAACACCCACACAAACAGCAATAGCCCCCCATGTGCATGCGCCAAAGCACACGCATTGATACCCAGAAGGAGCTTAGACACTCACAAGCAGCACCACAACATGCAGCCTACGCCCTGCAGCCTCCTGACACAATTCGATTGACTTAACATTGGGGACAGCAGAACAATGTGCCGGGAAGGGGTTTAGAGAGAAAACAAGTTCATGTCCTCCACCCGCAAGTTCATGTCTCCCACCTCTCTCTTCGGCCCTGGGCGCACCCACCCCACTCAGCGGCTGGGATCAGAAGAAAGGGAGAGCTGGGGAGGTGGACGCATGGATGGAAAGGGGACAGGGACGGAGGTGGAGAGGGAGAGAGAGGGTAAGAAAGAACGGGTGGGGAGTGGGGGCAGGAACTGAGTCCCCAGGCGAGCTGGCCCCAGCAGTGGTCTCATAAGAGCTCAGAAGGTCTTGAACCCAACGAAGTAAGAACAGTGCCCCTGTGCTCCCCACAAAGCACACGCGGTCCTGCCCTCAGAGTCAGTCAGAAGATGCCCACCTCCCTTCTTACTAGCTACACGGCCTTGGGCGTGCCATGTAACTCTGGGCCTCAGCTTCTTCCTTTGTGAAATGGGATAGCAAATTCTACATTACAGGGTGGCAAGGCACACACAGACACAGCACCTCCTGGATTCCTGCAGCGTTCAACAGCTCGTCTCCTGATCAGGCCTGCAATCTGATTCTCCGGGCAGAAACTCCAGACCCCCTCATTACAGCAGACATTTGGAACACATTTATATCCCATCTTCTCCTCCTCTCACTTCACACCTCCCAGCCAGGTGCAAGCACAGAGGTGGATGTAATTCATGGCCACCATCCCTTCAGGGACCTTCAGGATCCCACAGCCCTATCCTGCCCCACCCCCTACCCAAACCAAACCAAGCAGGACGCCAAGGCCTGCAAATTTTTCTTCCTCCTCTATTCCTTTTTTTTTTTTTTTTTTGACGGAGTTTCACTCTTGTTGCCCAGGCTGGAGTGCAATGGCATGATCTCGGCTCACCGCAACCTCCACCTCCCGGGTTCACGCCATTCTCCTGCCTCAGCCTCCTGAGTAGCTGGGACTACAGGCGCCCGCCACCATGCCCAGGTAATTTTTTGTATTTTTAGTAGAGGCAAGGTTTCACCGTGTTAGCCAGGGTGGTCTCGATCTCCTGACCTCGTGATCCACCCGCCCCGGCCTCCCAAAGTACTGGGATTACAGGCGTGAGCCACCGCGCCCGGCCTCCTCCTCTATTCTTTACCCACAACCTCTATTCTCCACCCCCAACCCTAACCTTCCTTATTTATTTACTTATTTATTTAGAGACAGAGTCTCGCTCTCTCACTAAGGCTGGAGTGCACTGGCTCACTGCAACCTCTGCCTCCCAAGTTCAAGTGACTCTCCTGCCTCAGCCTCCTGAGTAGCTGGGATTACAGGCATGCACCATCACGCCCAGCTAATCTTTGTATTTTTAGTAGAGATGGGGGTTTCACCATGTTGGTCAGGCTGGTCTCAAACTCCTGACCTCTAGTGATCCGCCCACTTCGGCCTCCCAAAGTGCTGGGATTACAGGCGTGAACCACCATGCCCCACCTAACCTTCCCTATTTAAAATTGTCCCAGGCTCTGTCCCTTCCCTGAAAATCCCATCAATCTGTTAGGTGATACCAGGTGCTTAAGGAGGGATTCAGAAAAATGAATGGGCCCTAAGGGGCGTGCTAATGTGCCCCATTCCAATTAGAGTCATCCACAGGAGAGAGGAAAGGTCATCCAAGTGGCCACCAACAAGAAACTATTTCATCAGATTTCTTTTTTTTTTTTTTTTTTTGAGATGGAGTCTCACTCTGTCAACCAGGCTGGAGTGCAGTGACACGATCTCAGCTCACTGCAACCTCCACCTCCCAGGTTCAAGCGATTCTCCTGCCTCAGCCTCCCAAGTAGCTGAGACTACAGGCGCCCGCCACCATGCCCAGCTAATTTTTGTATTTTTAGTAGAGACAGGGTTTCACCTCATTGCCCAGGCTTGTCTTGAAATCCTGACCTCGTGATCCGCCCACTTGGGCCTCCCGAAGTGCTGGGATTACAGGCATGAGCCACCGCGTCCGGCCTAGTTCATCCGATTTCTTATAGGGCATAAGTCACTCAGATCCCCGCACAGGCTTTCTGTCAACTTACTGAGAGGGAAACTGAGGCAAAGAAGAGTGAAGTGACTTGGGTGAGCAGCAGAGTTGGGGGCTGTGGTCTTTCTGATGTGCAGCCTCCATGAGACCAGATCCAGAATAATCCACGCCCCACCGCACTAGCACACAGCTGCTTCCCATTCCCCAGGCGTGGGAAACAGCCGGGCTGGTTGGAGGCCTGCCAGGGTGGGAGGTCTGGTCACCAGGTGCCCCAGGACAGGGAGGAGGGGGCAAAGCAGGGGGTCTGGCGTTCAGATTCCCATACAGGTTTCACCGTTTATCATTTGTGTGACCTTGACAAGTGCCTTCTCCTCCCTCCATGCAGTTTTCCCGTTTGAAAACGGGTGTGATGTTGTGAAAACTTCCCTAGAGAGTTACGTTAAATGAGGTAGTGGATGTAGACCTCTTTGTAAAGTGTACAGTGGTGGAGAGGGTAACAGGAGACACTCTCCCATAGCAGTAGCTGGAATAATCGCCTCTGCTGTGGGGACCTCAGTGGCGAGTTTAGGGGTCATCTTTCCCCGTGAGACGAGGAATTACTCCTCTGTGACACACGGGGACAGAAGGCATTTGCTTTGGTTGCAAAGTGAGGGGACTGGCATTGCTGAGCCTGTGTGCTCCCACGTCACGTGGTCCCTGGCAGGTCCCCACTTCACCCCTGTCTGACCAAAGTTCCTCCCAGGAAGGGAGGCTTTAGGCCCCAAACTTAGCAGGTCCAGACCAGCTCCTGATTGGCTGACCTAGCCCAGTGCCTGGCACATCATAGGTCAAAACATGCTCGTGGAATAAATGCTCATGAATGGTGAATGCGGGGTCTTTCCACACCCTTGACTCACAAGTTTAAAATCTACCCAAAAACCCCCGCGTTGCAGAGACATGCCCAGGCAGACAGGCCCCTCTGTGGGAAGAGCTGTTTGTTGTGGTTAAAGGTAAGGGCCCCCTTTCAGACACTGTCCTGGAAAAGTCCCAGACAGTCAACAGATGACCCGGCCTTTTAATGTCCACCCCATCCCTGCCAAGCACAGGGTCCTGGGCTCTGACGCAAGCACCTCTGCAAATAGATGTCGTTTCCATGGGAACTGAAACCCCAGTTTGTTTTTCCCTCCAAGGCACTCTGTAATTTCCAGCACAGTCTGTGCAACGTCAGCCTGGTAACCTCGTGCTGAGCTGTTCTCTGGGTCTGCGTCCAGCACAGGGCGCTGAGCTGACCTAGAGAGGTCATGGCAAGGCTGTGCTCCCAGAGGGCCTCCAGAGGCCATGGGCCCCAGCCCCTGCCTGCCCCCTACAGAGGGGTGCCCGGTAGATAGGTGGAGTCAGAGGCGAGTCCTTGAACCTCCCTAGGGGAGGTCTGGGGGGGAGGGAGGCGTGGAAGGATGGGGCTCATTTCCAGTAAGAAGTGGGAGGGAAGGAAAAGGTCTCGGTCTGGAAGCCTGGGCCCCAGGGAGGGCGGGCGTTGGGTAACAGATGATTTCTGGCTGCTAGGGGAGGGTGTGCTCTCAGCAGTTGGATCATTAGCCTCTATTGTCTGAGCCTCCGTGAGGAAACAGCCGTGGAAGCAAAAGCAGAGCCAGAAGGACTTGGGGAGATGGAGGTGGAAAGAGGGGGAGGAGACTAGCAGACGAGGCAATGATGAACTTTAAGGACAGGATGCCAAGAGGATGGAGGAGGGGCTGCCCGTGCCAGAAGAGTGCTGCCCCCTGTCCCCAGCGCCATTCAAGCTTAGGGCCTGGGGAGGCAGGTCCTTCCCTGCTCCAGCCTTGAGATGACCAAGGCCCCAGCCAACACCTTGACAGCCACCTGTGAGAGACCCAGAGCCAAGGACCCAACAGAGGCCCAGGTTGCGGCTGTCATGCTCCAGCCTCCTTCCACCCGCCAGGGGGAATGGACAAAGTGTTCCTCCAACCCCTTGGGGTGGCCTAGGGGCCCTCAGGGACTCCAGAAGGGGAGTCTGAGGCCAGGGTGAGAACCAGGACGCCTTTGAATGAGCTCTTTGGCCCCTCTCTCTCTTTCTCACTGCCCTCAACAATAACACCTGCTCTCATGCTTCCAGGGCACCGTGGGCGAGGTGAGGACTCCAGTGTGAAAGTGCTACCGCCAAAGCCTGACTGTTGTTACTACTACCCATGGGGGGCCCCGCCCGCACCTCTCACCCTCCACCATGTCCGGAGCCACAGGGCAGAGTGACTGCCTCTCTTCAGCCATAGTCCCTGGGTTATTCAACAGCGTCTACCAGGACAGGCAACCAAGGCCCCAAAGAAAGGGAGAGTAATGCTGGGAGGGAAACAGGACATGGCAGGCAGCAGCCTCTCCCCAGATTGGCAGGCATTGCCACTGCTTCCTGGGGGCCCCGTAGCCTGGTGGCCCCAGACCCCAGCGCTCATACTCTAGCCCAGCCTCAGCAGCTCAGGCCACCTCCCCACTCCACCTTGCGGTTAACAACAGTCAAACCACTGACCTGATTTTCTGCAGGGAGGAAAAGATAATAGAGCACCTCGGCACATGCGCACACGCGCACGCGCACACACAGAAACGCACACAGACACACACACACATGCACACACATACACACATGCACACACACATGCATTCACAGACTCATGCACTCACACGCATACACTTGCACACATGCACTCACACACACACGCACGCATGCACACACACCCGCTCAATGGAAACTTTCTCTGTCTCCTTGACAGGAACCCAGCCCTGCCCGGGAGCTTCCTCAGGTAGAAAGTTCAGTGTTTATCTGCGGTTGATCAGAGGCCTGAGTTCCCGGAGCCTCCCTGGGTGAGCACCGCTGGTTTGACCTGCCTCCCCTGCCCAGGGACAGTGCCTCTGGAAGGTCTAGGTCTCTGTGGGGCGTCTGCTTTCCCCCCTGAACTCTTGGCATTGTGCTGGGCACCGAGAAAGGGATTGATAAGACCCTTGACCCTTAAAAGAGCCAGAAAGATCTGGGATGGGAATAATTCCCGAATAAACCAGTGCTTCCTCTCCCTAAACTTTCTCCTAACTCAGGGTCCCCTGAGCGTCAGAAACATCTCAGGGCCATGTTCTGCCACATACAAGTGATGAGGTGTCCTCAAAGTAAGTTCTCAATGGTTGGCAACTCTTCTTATTTTTCATCACCATCAAAGGGCAGCCACCTTCCTCCGCCAGTGGGGCAACTGAGTGAAGGAGCTCCGCGCCCCAGCCACCCCCTCAACTTGCGGTCTTGGAGATGCACAAAGTGTCAGAGCCGGAAGGGACACCGAGGTCACAGCCAGGAAAGTGTTTTGCTGAGCCTGTCACTAAGGCAGGCATCCACACTCACTGTTCAGAGTGTGACCTGAACCCGCAGCCTCAGCACCACCCAGGAGCTTGTGAAAAACCAAAGCCTCAGGCCCCAGACCCAAGGAATCTGAACCTGCATCTTAACAATGCCCTCAGCTGATTTTTAGCCCAATAAGTTTGAGACTCCCTACTCCCCCACGCTGGGTTCAGCCCGGGCCTAGGCCTCCTAAGAGCTACATTACGCCCAAAGAGCTGGTCTGCTGTGCCCACGAGAGGCTGCGGCCAACCCGCCACGGCCACCACTGCCTTGTTCCTCCAGCCACGTGTCAGATGAGGTTGATGTGGTGCTAAGTTTAGGTTCTAGCTGCCCACGTTGAAGAAGAGCAGGGGGCAACAGCTTTGCTCCTCTGTGCACAGAGGACCTCCATGCCCTACTCTGCCCCAGATGCCACCTCTCCTCCACCTTCCAGACCTTGCCTTTCTCAAAGCAAGGGGCGGTGGTAGGCAGCGGGCCACATGCTTGGTCTCGTCTTATCTGACCTAAGCTTATAAGGCTAACTGGCTCACTCGTGCTCTCGGAGCTGATGGTGGTCACCAAGGTGACCCTGTACTCCAGTTCGGCCTGCCTCCTGTACCGTGGCTCGTGTCCTCTGGGTGGGATTCCCAGCCACAGACTAAAGCCAGAACGTGGGCCTCGGCATTCTGCAGCAGTCAGCTCTGCAGCCGAGCTTCAGGCACTTCAGAGAGGACAGTTGTGCTGCTAGAAAGGCCACGTGTAGAACCTGACCGCCATTAACAGCTCTCAACACCCCTAGGGTGTGAATATCATTGATTCCTTTATTGCTGTTAACATTTTAGTGTGAATTAGCTGCTGACTGTCAATTGGCTGGCAGAGAGTGGCTGGGACATCCATACTGTCAAGTTTTGATAGGAGATACTGGTCCTCCAGAGGGGAAAAGCCCAGTCCAGCTATTTCCACCCCCTCCCATGCTGCTGTACCTAGCCACACTTGCTTGTCTCAGCGTCACTTGGGCCCTAAGGCAAGGGGTGCCAGAGCAGATTCTCCCCAGAGATGGTGAGTGCTGGAATCGCTCCCATCTGTATGCTAGGGTTCTGCACCTGGGGCTCAGATCCCTAAATTCCTTTTAACCATAGTAGTGCCTCAGATAACTCTCATCGTCTATTGGGTACTGCCAGCGTGCAAAGCTTGGAGATCGCCTATTTCCTGTTGTTCTCCAGTCTTCTGGCCTGTGATTCTGAGGGGTTCTATGAGGAAGGAGGCCACCTCTATCTACCTGCAGCTCTCTCAACTCAGATCTCTGCCCTCAAGGCAGATATTCCCCAGATGGAAGGAAGGAAGGAAGGAGGGAGGGAGGGAAGGAGGGAGGGAAGGAGGGAGGGAGGGAGGGAGGGAAGGAAGGAAGCAAGGAGGGAAGGAAGGAAGGAAGAAAGGAAGGAAGAAAACTAATATTTGAGGGTTTCCAAAATGTGTTGGTCACTATGCTAACTCTAACCATTAGCTCATCCAGTTCTCACAACACCATGAGTTGGTGCTATTATTCCCATTTTACAGTCAAGGAAACTGAGGCTGGAAGAGGTTAATAACGTGCACAAGGTTACCCAGTTAATAAGTGGCAGAGCCAGGATTAGAACCAAGATCTGTCTGATTCTCCCACTACCTTCCAGGTCTAGAGAAGTGAGGCTATGAGTCATGTGCTCTCACTCCAAGGCTGGCCGAAGGAAGTGGGCAGCTCAGACACGTCCCTCCCAGTGGACTTTGGGGGGAAAAACTGGCAAAATGAGCTCTATCCTGTAGACTCTTCCTTTCTCTCTCCTCATAGGGAAGATTAACCAAAGGAAAGGGAGATGGCAAGCCAGCCTGTGTTGCACCGGCTGGTGACCTGGATTCCTGCCCCTCTTCTGGACCGAGTGGCTGTGCCAGTGTGGGCATGGGGCCCAAGGCCGCCAGGCTCCCAGGCATTCACATTCCACTCCCAGAAGCCCACAGCCTCTGGTGCTGCAGAGCTCCTGCCAGCCTGATCGGAGCAGCTTATGACATGACAGTGACCAGAATGACACAGACCTCAGTCCCACAACCGCCCCTCCAGGTGAGCAGGAGGGCAGGTGACGAAGCCAGCTAGGCCTGAGAAGGGGGTAATCCTTCCAACCACCACTGACCTTCTTCCCCCAAACATTTCAGGCACAAGACGAAAAGGGACAGGCAGCCACTGCCCCCCTCCAGGCTAAACCATCAGTGGCACCGATTCACTGATCCTCTCCCCTGCCCCCACCCACTCCAAGTGAAAAACTATTTGTTAAACACAACTGTAAATAAGCCAGGGCAGCTATTCCACTTGCCATGAGCAGTGGGTGCTGCTATTCCACGCCACACTGAGGAAACCAAGGCCCAGAGAGGTTTACCAATGTGCCCAGGACCCACAGTCAGAAGCTGAGAGGCAAGCCCAGGCTTCTGGCTCTCCCTCCACTCTGGCCTGATACTTCCTCCAGGACCATGGCCCTTTAAAGGTGAACCTGACTTGATTTTTTTTTTTGTTTTTTGAGATGGAGTTTCATTCTTATTGCCCAGGCTAGACTGCAGTGGTGCAATCTCGGCTCACTACCACCTCCGCCTCCCAATTCTTCTGCCTCAGCCTCCCAAGTAGCTGGAATTACAGGCATGTGCCACCATGCCTAGCTAATTTTTTGTATTTAGTAGAGACAGGGTTTTATCATGTTGGTCAGGCTGGTCTCGAACTCCTGACCTCAGGTGATCCGCCTGCCTGAGCCTCCAAAGGTGCTGGGATTACAGGCATAGCCCCCACACCCGGCTTCCTTCTACCACCTTTGCATGGGCTCTCCCTTCTCCCTGAAATAACTTCCCAGCCATCTTCACCTGTCAGAATCTTATGCCTTCTTCATGAACCATCACAAAATGTCACTTCCTCCCAGTAATTTTGTTTTTTTTTTTTTTTTTTTTGAGATGGAGTGTCACTCTTGTCGCCCAGGCTGGAGTGCAGTGACACAGTCTCAGCTCACAGCAACCTCCACGGCTCACTGCAACCTCTGCCTCCCGTTCAAGCAATTCTCCTGCCTCAGCTTCCTGAGTAGCTGGGATTACAGGTGCCTACCACCATGCCCGGCTAATTTTTGTACTTTTAGTAGAAATGGGGTTTCGCCATGTTAGCCAGGCTGGTCTCGAACTCCTGGCCTTAGGTGATCCACCCGCCTCAGCCTCCCAAAATGCTGGGATTACAGGTGTGAGCCACCAGTCCCGGCCCCCAGTAATATTTTAACATGAATCCTCCCTTCTTTGGTTCCCCATAGGTCTGTGCCTCTTTGGTGGTACTTCCCAGGGTTTATAGTTCTCTGAGTAATATCTCATTCCCCCAGTCTATGGTAAGCTCCTGAGTGTAGAAGCCATCTTGTCTCCTGGTGCCCGTCACAGTGCGGGATACACAGTAGGAGCCCAGCAGGCCTGGGAGGGAATCACCTTGCCAGAGCATCTCTCTGGAGGTGGGTCTTGCACTCAGAGGGCTGAGACAGCTCAAAAGAGCCTCTGGCTTCCTGAGTGCAGGGTGTTCTTGAGCAAGCCTCTGCCCCTCTCTGAGGCTGATTAGAGATGCCAGCTCTGTCACCGGGAATCATGAGAAATCTGGGAACAGCAAGCAGAGCCAAGGAATGTCCCACCCACGGCATCTGGAGCCACTTCCTTCCTGGAAGGAGAACAAAGCAGAAAGAGGAGATCAAGCCTCTCCCTGTGGAGGGTGATGGAGCAATGGGGCCCAAGCGGGTGGACTTCCAGGAAGGAGACTGCCAGGTGACAACTGGGGCCCCAGAGGAGCTGCAGAGCCTCAGGGAGAAGGATGAGCATGGGGTCAGGCAAGCCCCCTCTCCTCGTGAACATTCCAGCCTCTCCTCTGTGAACCCCAAACTTTCCTCCCCTACCCGCTTTCTCTTTCTCCCTCCTCACATCCTCCTCCCCACCTGGCACTCCTATCCCATGACCACCCACTGCCCTGGACTACGCTGCAGAGAGACCACGCGTGACTCCGCGTCTCCACACCCTTATCTTGACGTTCCAGGCCTTCCGGGTGGGCTGCCAGCACACCTCTCCACCCCTTCCCGCTTTGGACTCTCCCCCGGCCTGGATTTTCCTGCCTCTTGACCGTTCATGTGACTCCCTCAGCTCCCAGTGACCTTCACTCCCTGCTCTCTCCATCTCACCCTATGAACTCCTGCCTCTCTCCAAGCCCCCTGGACGCTGTCTTCCCTGGGCAGCACTGCTAGATCCCCAGTCAGCTCAGGCCCTCATTGCCCGACTTTTTAGACCCCTACTATGCTTTCACCCCCCCATCCGGTGCTTATCACTCTGTCTTGGATGGAAATAGCAACAACAATCATGGGAATAGACATCTCTGTCACCAAAGACTCCTGCTTCCCCTTGCCTAGCGCGTGGGGTTGACACTGAAAAGTATATGGAGTTGACACTGAGATCTGACACTGCCCAGCCAGGGACTGTATTTCCCAGCCCCCGTGGCATTAACATGGGGCCATGTGACTAGTTCTCACCCGTGGAACGTGAGCTGAAGTGGCACTTCTGGGCCAAGGCAGTTAAGAAACTGATGTGCCTTCTCCACTCTCTCTTCCCCACCCCCTAGCTAGAGGCCGATGGCCAAAGTGATACTGGAAGATACCTGTTAAAGACGGCAGAGCTAATTAGCCAGGCATGGTGGCACACACCTGTAGTCCCAGCTACTTGGGAGGCTGAGGCAGGAGAACCACCTGAACCCAGGAAATGGAGGTTGCAGTGAGCCGAGATAGGACCACGGCACTCCAGCCTGGGAGACAGAGCAAGATTCCGTCTCAGAAAAAAAAAAAAAATGGCAGAGCTGTCAGAAACCTGGTCTCTGGATGAGCCTCACTGCTAACCTGGTATTTTCTTAGACCATTGAGGGGCAAGAAACAAGCTTCCATTGTCTCTAAGCCATCACACATTCTTGGGTCTATTTGTTACACCAGTTAGCATACCTGACCAATGCAGGTAGCTATCAATTCGTGGAGCACTTACTGTATACCAGGAATTACATGAAGTGTTTTTACATTCATTGTCTCAGTTAATCCTCACAGTACCTCCATAAGGGAGCTATTTTAAAGTGCCTGTTTTATAGATGAGGAAACTGGGTCTTAGAAAGGTTAAGTAACTTGGCCAAAGTGGCCCAAGTAATAAATTGCATTCTAAACTGGAACCAGAGTGCCTCACCACCTACAGTGAGCTTGGTACATGTCTGCTATCCTCCCCAGACCATTGTCACTGAGAAGATCAGAGTGGAAGAAAGATCACACCTTGCCCTCCTGCAGAGACAAGAGTCTGACCCACACTAGATTTTTTTTTTTCCAAGACAAAATCTCATTCCGTCGCCCAGGCTGGAGTGTAGTGTCACGATCTCAACTCATTGCAACCTCAGCCTCCTGGATTCAAGCGATTCTCCTGCCTCAGCTTCCCAAGTAGCTGGGATTACAGGCCCCCACCACCACGCTGGCTAAGTTTTTCGTATTTTTAGTAGAGATGGGGTTTCACCATGTTGACCAGGCTGGTCTTAAACTCCTGACCTGAAGTGATCCGCTCGCCTCACCCTCCCAAAGTACTGGGATTACAGGTGTGAGCCACCGCACTAGATATTTTGTAATATCATTACTTTTCAGCTCCCATTTTCCGAGAGCCTTCTAGGTCCTACACAGAGTCGGCGGGCGGGTGGGGGGAGGCATTTCACATATAGCAGTTTAATAATCACGGAAGCCCTGCCAGGTGGGTATGTACTTTGCTAAGCTGGAAGCAGGCTCTGGGAAAAGCTCAGTAACCTCCCCAAGGTGACCTGCCTGAGTGGCCAAGCATAAAAGAAACTGGGTCTGCTGAGCTCTCACCTCCACTCTGCCTCCGCACTCTACCCCTCCCTTGTCAGACCCCTCTGACCTGGGAGGCAGCTGGAAGTTTCCAGCAGAGCAGGGGAAAGGGGAATGGAGTACTGCACGTGTGGGAGTGTGTGTGGAGTGTGTGTGTGTGTGTCCTATACGTGTATACCAACGTCTCACTGCTTTCTATCACTCAGTCTGGTTTTCATCTCTTTAGGGAAGAGGATGGGGCATGAAAGACGAGTGGAAGAAAAGAGAATTCCTCAGGCTGAAGGAATAAAAGGTCAGAAAACATCAAAGTTGATGGAAACTGTGGGTTTCATGGCCAAATCTCCTGGCTTAGTCCAGGAGGAAACTCCAGTCCCCAAAAAAAGGGACTTGCTCAGGAAGTTGGGATTACAGCCTGCACTTCTAAAACCCCACAAATGCTTTTTGTACCAAGCCCTCTGCCCCAAAGCCAGGGAGAGGATAGATCACTCACAGTTCATAGCTCAGCTCAGATGTCACCTCCTCCAGGCAGCCTTCCTTCCTCCTCCACAGCAGCTCTGCCACTCCTCTGGGAATATGGTAATAACACTCACTCTTCATATTTACTGAATATTTACCAAGTGCTAGTCCTTGAGGACTAGCACTCCACAGGTTTACTCACCTGTCTGTCTCACCCACTGGATTGTGCGAGGATGGAAACAGATTCTGTCTTGGTCACTGTAGCCTCCCCAGACCTCAAGAGACCCGGTACATAGTAAGTACTCAATAAACAACTGTGGGACTGAATGTCCAAATCAGTGAAAGGATCAACCAAATGGTTATACACACTCTTCTACATAACAATGGACTCGTGTGCGCACAGGGCTTTCATTTTTCAAATCACATTAATCACATTGTCTCAGTAGAACCCAGTGAGAGGCCCCAGTAACAAGGAGAGTGGTATGAAGTGTATGCCCACATACACACATGCACACCAGCACATGCAGCCCCCCTCCATGTTTATGTAAGTATACAGAGGCCCATACACCCATGCCTTCCTAGCCGGCAAGAAAGATGCCATGACGTGCTATTTCCTGTTTTGTCTGCAAACACGGAGGCCTCCTCCACTTTCTTCCCCACCCCAAGACACACGCGCGCACACACACACACGCACACACACACACATGCGCGCGCACACACACACGCACACACACACGGTCGGTTTTCCTCTTTAGCTGAGCGTGAAAGAGAGCCAGCCGTCCACGAGGGGGCATTCAAGGACCATCAAACTCAGTATCTCAAAGCCAAGGCTGCTACTTAAACTTGGTCTCAGAGAGAGAAGATCCCAGGAAAAACTGAAGAACCAGGGTGGGGTCTCGCGTGGAAACCCAGAAGAGGAGGTGGTCAGCCACTGGAGAAGCAGGGCTGATGGAGATGGAGTCTCCGTCTAAATAACAGAAATGGTAATAACACTCACTCTTCATATTTACCAAGTGCTAGTCCCTGGTCTAAGCACTTCACATGTCATGACTTGTTTAATCTTCTTCTCACCTCTGCAAGTCTCAGTGTTGCTGTAATTCCTGCTTTATAGATGAAAAAACTAATGACTCAGAAAAATTAAGTAACTTGCCCAGGGTCACTCAGTGGTGAAGGCAGAATTCGAACTCAGGACCTGTTGTCCATAGGTCCTACTGTTAACTGCTCACTCTGCTGCCTCGAGGCTGGACTTTCAGACATCCTACTTCTCAGCCCAGGATCCTCTGTGCTGGACTACACTTCTCACATCTCCAGGCCCTTTTGGGTGGTTGATGAAGGACCTGGAAGCCGATTTCCTAAGAGTGAATAACTTGGTGCCCTGAAACTGACCCCTCATCCGCTATAAACTGTTGATGCTGGTTTGGTTTAGTGCCTTTGGAAAGCAGTAAAGCAATTACTAGCAAAAGGCACGAAGCTCTTCCTCCCCCTTTGACCCAATAATCTCTTTTCCTGAGAAATTATTCCAAGGAAATTATCCAAACGAAGCCAAGTGTTATCTGAATACATGCGTGCACTGAAATCTTTCTTTAAAGGTCAAAAACTGGGAACCACAATAAGGAAGTGGTTTAATAAACTGGGACATCAACACAATGGACAATCAGGCCTGGAAATCCACAGCTGTGTGACTGTGACAGGGAATGGGAACATGGAGGATGCTTCCACTACACAGTGTATCACCACTACACTCCCACCTAACTAGCTAGTTCAACAAATCACGCTTGTCAAGGAGAGAGGTCTCCCTGTTCGTATTCAAAATAAACTCAGCCTCTGACACCCCAAAGGAACAGAAGAGAAGCTTCAATGCAACAAAAACAATAAGCTCAGTAATTCTTGGCTTTTGAGTTTCCAAGGCCCCAGGTCCTGATGATGTATGACATTTTCTGAGAGTGATTTTGATGATTGGCTATCGATGATTTTCACCTTTCACACCATACTCGTTATTAAGCCATCTAATTCATCATATTCAATTTCGTTAAGATACCTGGTGTGGTTTCTGTTTTCTGACCAGACCCTGATACATGCATAGACCGTGGACCCTGATGAATGCTATCTCCCCCATAATGATAAAGTGATGTTTAAAAAAGATTTCAAAATCAGTGCACCCACCATGGTTTCAACTCATACAAATGTATGCTTAAGGAGGGTACAGGTACGGCTGGTCTTCTCCAAATGATACTTTGTACTAGTTGCCTCTTGACGCATCCTAAAGTACCCCAAAGCTCAGTGTCTTCAAACAACAACTTTTATCATCTCAGTCTCTGTGGGTCACAGATCCAGGTGCAGCTTAGCTGAGCCCTCCGCTTCAGCACCTCTGCAGGCTGCAGTCAAACTGTCAGCTGAGCTGGAGTCGTCAGCTGGGGACCCGATACCGAGCTCACTCTAGTGGTTGCTGGCAGGATTCAGTTCCTCGTGGACTGTTGGATCCAAGGCCCCGATGCCCTTCACTGCCTGTGCCCTCTCTTCCTCAGCACGTTGGCCACTCCATGGGGCAGCCCCCAATGTGGCAGCTGCTTCTTCAGAACACATAAGAAAGAAGTCTTGAAGAGTGTGAGCAGGAGGGGAGTCCCAGTTTTGTATCGTCTAATCTCAAAAGTGACATTCCGCCACTTCTACCATATTTTACTCATTAGGAGCAAGTCGCCAGGTCCAGCCTACACTCAGGGGAGGGGATTACACAAGGACGCGTGGTATGCCTACCACATACTTGAACATTTATAGCATCTTCTCAATAACAAAAACAGTATTTTCTCAAGTTACTTGTCTAATATGGAAACTTTCTAAATCCATTGGTGAATGCCCACACCCATTTCTCGCAAGCAACAGCCCCCGGTCCCCCTGGTCCCCCGCCCCCACCAGACTTACTGGAAAGTCCCTGCCGGGTGAGTGAGCAGCTATTTGCCAGATTGGGGGTGGGGTGGGGGTGGGATGGGGGCAACATGGGCACCTTCAGAAGTCAAACGTCAGAGGAGGGAGGCAACTCAGGACTCGCCTTTGAAAAAGGTTCAGTTGGTGCCTGCCCCAGGCCATTACCATTGCTTTAGGCTGAATTCTTAACCAGCCCAACAAGGTGTGTCCGGATGTGGCTTCGCCCGCTTTCTCCAAGCTCAACCCGCCTTTCTGTTCACTCTCTCCACACGCTAACCACAATGGCCTCTTCTCTGGCCTCAGAGAGGCCAGGCTCTTCTTCTCCAATGAGGCATTTGCTATGCTCTTTCCTCTCCTGGATCCCCGCCCTGCCCCTCAAAGCCTCACCTGCCTGACTCCTACTGAGCCTTCAGACCTCCGCTTGGACAGCACTTCCTTGCAGGGACCACCCCCAAGCCTCCAGTCTCGGCCAGCTCCCTGAGCTACCAGTGATTTCCCCCCCGCAGGAGATCTCCGATTCCAACCAGAAATAGCATTTCCAACCAGCCCTTAGGCAATTTTTAAAATAGGGCAAGTTTGGGAGGCACTACCCACTGTCTTCACAAGTTCACCTGGCACCCTTCCCTCTCCGGTGCCACTCAGCACACCTAGAGCTGATGAGTTGGTTCTGCCCTGCGGACCCCTGCGGGCCAGGCCCACATCTGTCTCGCCTAAGCCCAGTAGGGGTAAGTAGGCAGGGGGAGAGCAGGCTGGAGGGAGATGGACAGGCACTGCCAAAGCAAAAGTGGGGTGGAGCAAATGAGCACATTGCTGCTGAGATGGGCTGAAGGGAGGCTTGGCTGGGCACTGTTGGGGGAGGCAGGTGCCGCAGGACATCCAGGTCCCACTGAGAACACTCAGGATGCTAAGAGACAGAGATCCAGGAAGAGGAGAGATCTTCCAGTGCTCCAGCAGTCACCAGGCAGAAAACCACGAACTTCAGGCTCTCTCTGGGATAGTGTCGTCTACTCACAGCCCAGCTGCTCAGGATTACAATGGCGGAGACTGAGGTTTAGGGTTGTCAGGTTTACCAAAGAAAAATGCAGAAGCCCTGTTACACTGGAATTTCAAATAAACAACAAACAATTTTGTAACATAGGTATGTCCCAAATATGACTCAAGTGTCACATATTTTAACTGGCAATGCTGCCAAGGTTATGAGCTGATGCTAAGGCCCCAAGGCTAGAGTCCATGATTATTCCACGGGTTTCCTGGAGACAAGAATAAACTCAGGGCCAGGCACAGTGGCTCACACCTATAATCCCAGCACTTTGGGAGGCCAAGGTGGGAGGATGACTTGAGGCTAGGAGTTCGAAACCAGCAACATGGCAAAACTCTGTCTTTAAAAAAATATATATATATATATATATAATTAGCCAGCCATGGTGGTACGCACCTGTAGTCCCAGTTACTCAGGAGGCTGAGGTAGGAGGAACCCTTGAGCGTGGGAGGCTGAGGGTGCAGTGAATCATGATCACACCACTGCACCCCAGCCTGGGCAACAGAGTGAGACCCAGTCTCAAAAAAAAGTGGGGGGCTGGATACAGTGGCTCATGCCTGTAATCCCAGCACTTTGGGAGGCCGAGGCAGGCAGATCACTTTAGGTCAGGGGTTCAAGACAAGCTTGGCCAACATGGCAAAACCCTGTCTCTACTAAACATACAAAAATTAGCCGAGCATGGTGGCACACGCCTGTTAGTCCCAGCTACTTAGGTGGCTAAGGCACAAGAATTGCTTGAACCCAGGAGGCAGAGGTTGCAGTGAGCCAAGATTATGCCACTGCATTCCAGCCTGGGCAACAGAGTGAGACCCTTTCTCAAAAGAGAAAAAAAAAAAAACTCCTAGGGCTCCCCTCTCCAAACAGTCCACGGAAGCGGTTTTCATTGTTGTGATAGTTCAACACTGGAAGCAACCTGAATACATCTGAGGAGGCGGGGATTCCTTTCTAGTGGCTTAAAACAACAGAAATGGATTGTCTTGCAACCTGGAGACCAGAAGTCCCAAATCAAGGTGTCAGCAGGGTTCTGTTCCCTCCGAGGCTCTGGGAAAACTCCTTCCTTGCCTCTTCTAGATTCTGACAGGCAGCTATCCGCCCTCAGCACTTCTTGGCTTGCAGCTGCATCACACCAATCTTTCCTCTGTCATTGTGTGACATCCTCCCTGTGTCTCTGTTTCTCTCTCTCTCTCTCTTTTTAAATTTTAAGTTCCGGGATACATGTGCAGAACGTGCAAGTTTGTTACATAGGTATATATGTGCCACGGTGGTTTGCTGCACCCATCAACCTGTCACGTAGGTTTTAAGCCCCACATGCATTAGGTATTTGCCCTAATGCTGTCACTCCCCTTGCCCTTCAGCCCTCATCAGGCCCCAGTGTGTGATGTTCCCCTCCCTGTGTCCATGTGTTCTTGTTGTTCAATTCCCACTTACAAGCGAGAACATGCAGTGTTTGGTTTTCTGTTCCTGTGTTATTTTGCTGAAAATGATGGCTTCCAGCTTCATCCATGTTTATGTCCCTGTTTATGTCCCTGCAAAAGACATAAACTCATTCTTTTTTATGGCTGCATGCTCTGTCTCTTTTTATAAGGGCACCAGCTATATTGGATTAGGACCCACCCTAATCAAGCATGACCTCATCTTGATTTGATCACATCTGCAAATACCCTATTTCCAAATAAGGTCATGTTCATAGGTACTAGGGATTAGGACTTCTTCCTCTTTTTTTTTTTTTTTGGAACAGGATCTCACTCTGTCGCCCAGGCTAGAATGCAGTGGCATGATTTCGGCTGACTGGTTCAAGCGAGTCTCCTGCCTCAGCCTCCTGAGTAGATGGTATTATAGGCGCACCATGCCCAGCTAATTTTTGTCTGTTTAGTAGAGATGGGATTTCACCATGTCATCCAGGCTGGTCTCGAACTCCTGACCTCAAATCATCCACCCACCTCAACTTCCCAGGGTGCTGGGGATGACAGGCGTGAGCCATGGCGCCTGACTCGGGATTAGGACTTCAATGTAGCTCTTGAGGATAATACAATTCAGCCCATCACAAGGAGAATGGATAAATTGGGAACCAATACATGGAAGGATTCCATGACAGATTTTTGAGTGAAAAAAAAAAACAGTCAAAACAAGGAAGGTGCAAGAAAAAAACATATGTAGCATGATTCCCTTTTTAATCTTTAAAAAAACAACTATCTATGAGCCTCTATGTGTGATTACTACTTATGCATTAGTTCAGTCAGCAAGTATTTCCTGGGCACCCACCAGGGACACAGCCGTGGGTAAGGCAGGTGCCATCCCTGCCCTCCTGGAGCCTGCAGTTAAGTATGCAGCTCGATGGAAGGACACACATCTACCCATTATTTCTTTTTCCAAGTGGGCTTGGAGGGGACAAAGGAAAGATTTTTTCCTTTCTTTTTTTTTCTTTATTGCTTAAATTTTTATAACAAGCATGTTACTCATTTGTGACTTTTTAAAAAATGCTTAACTTTTTTTTTTTAATCCGAAAGGCCAGCCCTTTGGAAGCCTCTTTGTTGTCTTCCTGAGTGCAATGGCTGGGACACGTCTGGGACGCGGCTGCAGTAGTGGCACGCTGTGTGTGACTGCTGGACCCTGCAAGGTTTGCCCTGAGTGTGGATAACTGAGAAGAAGTAGGAATCTTAGCAATCCAAATGACACTTAGGAACGTTTAATGGCTAAACAAGTGAAATATTTGTAATTGTCCTCTTATTTGTGGTGTGTTTGATGTCTGTCTCTTCTATGAGACAAGACAGCAGGGGCCAGGTTTGTTTTGTACCTCACAGAGTCAGCCGCCAGCACGCACTCAACACATACTCAATAAAAATGGGGTCGAATGAATGAAAGAACACCGAAGCTTGGGATGGCCCTGAGGGATCATCTAGTCTAACCTTGTCATTTTATATAATTGGTAAAATTGAAGCCCAGAGAAGTCAAGGAACAGAGAAACGGAGTGTAGCCAAGACTCAGAAGAGACTTATCGCTCTCAATCCAGGCTCTTACCTTCAAAAGAAGATGTAAAAATTTAAAAACCCACGTGACACACATTTTATAGTAAGATCAAAAGACATACGAACAAGGATAGAGAAATATTGTCTAATAATTACCAGAATGTTAAACCAGTGTTTTCATCTAACTTTGGCTTTTCCCACTGGGGCTAGATATTCAACAGATGTTGGGGGTTTGCGGGTGCTAGTTAATCACACCCCTCACTTCTCCGAGGTCTGATCCAATTGAGAAATAGTCACAGGAGACAAGTAGGGATTAAAATGTCAGCTTTATTGCTAGTCCAGATGGACTGGAGGATGTGGCTAAGACCCAAGGCCCAAATGAGCTTTCTGTGTCTTCTCCCCTGACTTGAACTCACTCACCCACTCGCGGCCGAGCAGCTGGACTATTGAAGTCCTCCCAAGCAGGGGCTGGACCCGCCCTGGTGCTCGTTGCGTGGAGGAGGCAGGAGCAGAGAGAGAACATGCTGCTTGCAGTCAGGTCAGTCCCAGAGAGAGAGCCAGGAACAGGCTGAGCCATACACACTTCATACCCTTTTCCCAACTGCACCAACCCAAGATTTCCCTCCTCCTCTCACAGAGAGGAACCAGTGAAGATTGTACCAAGAAAGTCGAAAAGTTTCTTCCCAGTTCTTCCAAGAGGTTGTCAGTTCCTGTTTTACGGGCTGATAGGAGAATGGGGAGGGGAGATAGCTGCCCCCTTAACAGAGCCTTCAATTCACTCAATACCTTTTCATAGAATCTGAAAACTTCTGTGTTACAGGAAGCAGATCTGAGGCGAAAGGCCGTATCAATTGGAAGTGAACTTGCTGCAAATAACACAGAATTGAGATCAGTAACTTAAACTAAAAAGGGACATTTTTTCTAATGCAACAGGAAATTCAGAGGGGGGCAGATCTGGGCTGGGTCATGCTCCATGATGGTGCCAGGGAGCAGGACTCCATCTGCCTTTCTGCTCCACCATCCTTAGAAAGTGGCTTTTGTCTTCACACTTTTAAGATTGCTCCTCCATGTCTAGGCATCCTGTCTACATTCCAGACAAGGCGGGGAGGACAAAGAGACAGCTAAATCTGTCCCTTTTTATCAGGAAATGGATAACTTTTCCAGAAACTCTATTCAGTAAATGTGTGTTTTCATCTCATGGGCCAAAACTGTGTCACTTGCCCCTCTCTCTGAAAGGGAGTCCATGAAATTTAACTTTGAACTTGACAAAACTGGATTCTTTTCAATAAAGGAAGAAGAATGAATATTGGATAGCAGAATGGCCTGCCACAAAGAGCACAAAATGATGAAAGAAAATAGAAAAAAATCTTGTCCAAAAAGTGGTTTTTTAAAAGGATGTGGACAATTGTTTTTGCAAACATTCAAGAAGGAGATTATTCCCTGTGCAAACACTTTCAGAGAATAAAAAACGTAGAAAACTTAGTTCATCTTACAAAGCTAGCACAACCCTGATACCTAAACCTAATAACAGAAAACACACACTAAATTAACAAATTAATTAAAACTACATACCAAGCCAACTTATAAGCTGACAAAAATTCCATGTTTTTCTCATTCTTGGTTTCTCCTTTGTTTTACTGCTGCACATCCTCCATTGCTGTTTTTTTTCCGGCAGCATTAGCACAAGGAGTCTACAGGAAGTAAACTTCCTTAGTCCTCGTGTGTCTTAAAGTGTCTTTGATCTGCCCTCTTAGCCAGTAGACAGTTTAGCTGGGTATTGAATTCTAAATTGAAAATCACTCTCTCTCAGAACTTGGAAGAGATTGCGTCATTGTCTTTTGGCATCCAATGCTGCTAGTGAGAAGTCTGGTGCCTTTCTGATTTTCAGTCCTTTATAGGTGATTTTTTTCTCTCTGGAAACTTTTAGCACCTTCTCGTTTTCCTAAGTATTCTGAAATTTCTAAATCTTGTATGTTCTTCATGCTGGGGGCTTGATGAGTCCTGTTATTCTGAAGACTGGAGTGTTTTGTGTTTAAAAAATTCTGTTCAGTCATTTACTTGAAAATTCTCTCCCTTGATTTCTCTCTTCTCTCTGAAATCTTTATAGATCAAACATGGACCTCCTGTATTGATTTTTTATGTCTCATATATTCTCTAATAAAATTCTGTGTCTTTACCCTTTTGCTTTATTTTCTGAGAGATTACCTTGACCTTAACTTTCAACATTTCCAATGAATTTTAATTATATTTTTCTATGTCTGGGGCTTTTGTGTTCTCTAATTGTTTCTTTTTTCATATCACTACTCATGTTTTATAGATTCAGTGTCTTCTTGAATTCTTTTTTTAAGTTCTGTTCTACGTATGAATTGTCTTTGTTTCCTCAGAGGTCTTATTTTCACTTTGTTTATCTTAGTCTCTCTATTTCGTATTTCAGGCTTCCTCAAATAGCTTCTGGCTTATGGTTGTCCATTCATATTTAAGAATGAAGCAGTAGAAAAGTTTCCTGGAAGCTCTGTGTACATGGATAAGAGGAGATGAATGGCAGGCTTTGTTTCCAAGTAAACTGATCTTTATGCCTTGAGATTTCTAAATGTCAGCCTGCAGTGTGCTTTGCTCTCAGATGCCACCTTAAAACCCAGCTATCCTAGTCTTCCTCAGGCAGTTTAATTTCTTTAAAGAAGAAATTAAGGGAAGGAGCAAAATGGGGGACAGAGCAAACATCTACTGGCTGAACAGTTTGCATATAAGGGTCAGGGAAGATAACTGTTCCATTTTTTGACTTCCAATTAAGTTCCCCCTTTTCAGCCACACATCCCTTTCCCACCCTCCATTGCACCTAGCACATCCAAGTCCTGAGCTTCTCCGGGCCTCTGTGGGCAGGTCAGCTCCCTCTTTGGCTGCAAACCCAGCCATATGCATTCCACACTGCAGCTTCCTCTGTCCTGCTTACTCGGTCATCATTCCCCATCAAACCACTTCTCCAGAAATTTGTTGAGATTTCTCTTATACACAAGTGCCCCCTCCCAGTTCAAATTTTCCTTTGGAAGCATTGATATATTTATTATTTATTATGAAGACATTTCTGGAAGAGGTAAAGATAAGCCCATGTGCATTTAGTCAACCTTCTTGGATTGGAAGTCCCACTGACCTTGTAATGAAGGCTGGTGGGCATGGGTGTGTGCTTTTACATGGATAGACCTGAGTAGACTGTGTGGTCCTTCTAATCAATGACACATTTACAAGAAACTCAAAAATATGCACAGAAAGATGGAAGGAAAGTTTTTTTTGTTACATAACACATTTCAGTGTCTGTTGATTATAATATATTTTAAATATGAAACTAAAATTATACGTGTCCCTAAAGCACCTCCTCAGAACCCTAAAAATTTTGTAGAATATACTGGGAAAACCACTGGCATGATTTAAAAAAAAAAAAGAGCATGAAGTTTAGAGTCAAACAAACCTGATTCAAATCCTGGTTCAACCATCTGTTCTCTCCAAATGTTAGTTCCCTCATCAGTACCTACCTTCTCAGATTGCTGTGAGGATTAAGTGAGATCATATATACACAGAGCACCTAGCACAGAATCAGTGATTAGTAGGTGCTCAATAAATGCTCATTGCTGTTCCTCCTTCCCACTCCATACTGGACTATTCACCATGTCCCACCTCGTTCATGCTATTTCCACCTCCCCTCTTCCGTACCTCTTGGATTTATGCTTGTTCTTCAAGGTTCAGATTAAACATCTCCACATTCACAAAGTCTTCTCCAACCTTCCAGAAGATTAACTGCTGTTTCTTCTGGGTCCCCCTGACACCTGTTCACACCTCTGCTTTGTTCCAATCTCTCTGCAACCAAGAGAGCTTGGCACACACCTGTCCCTCTGGTACAGAGGGAGTCCTTAAAGAGAGTATCCTGATCTGATTCCTCATATTTCCCCTATACCCAGTCCTATAGCTAGCACATAGTGGGCAATCAATAAGTATTAGAGTCTAATTGAGTTGCAGCAAACTGAACCGGATTATGAAGAGCCCAAACCCACTGCCAGGCAGAGATATGAAAGCCAAGCTATTATGGCCAGGCATGGTGGCTCACATCTGTGATCCCAGCACTCTGGGAGGCCGAGGCAGGTGGGTCACTTGAGGTCAGGAGTTTGAGACCAGCCTGGCCAACATGGTGGAGCCCTGTCTCTACCAAAAATACAAAAATTAGCCAGGCATGGTGGCATGCACCTGTAATCCCAGCTACTTGGGAGGCTGAGTCAGGAGAATCACTTGAGCCAGGGAGGTGGAGTTTGCAGTGAGCTGAGATTGCACCACTGCAATTCAGCCTGGGTGACAGAGTAAGACCCTCTCTCAAAAAAAAAAAAAAGAGAGAGAGAAAGAGAACAGAAGGAGGGAGGGAAGGAAGGAAGGAAGGAAGGAAGGAAGGAAGGAAGGAAGGAAGGAAGGAAGGAAGGAAGGGAGGGAGGGAGGGAGGGAGGGAGGGAGGGAGGGAGGGAGGGAGGGAGGGAAGGAGGGAGGGAGGAAGGAAGAAAGAAGCCAAGTTATGACCTAGACAGACAGATTCTAACTTGTCCACAACACAAACACTTTGTTCCTTTCTTGCAGGAGCTTCTGAGCTGCTGTCATGACCTCCGTAGCCAACCCTGCCACTTTGCCAAACACAAGTAAACACGTTCCACTCCACGAGACACATCCTTGGTTTGGCTTGGCCCTTGCCCCACCCCATGAGACAGAGTCAGAGGAAGAAAGACAGTTAGACTAGACAGAGCTCACCTGGAATTCTGAGAACCCACTGGGTGGGGATGGAATTTTTCATTCTCTAGAATGACACATTTAGCTCTGGGGCAGGGCTGGGGCAGGATGCTTTCTCTGTTCTTCTCTTTACCGCCTTGGGCAGCACAAGTCAGAATAAAACACCTTAGGCCTTGAGCTCTCCCTTCTTCCTCCCTCTACCTTTCGCCTCCCATCCAGGCAGAGTTAGGCCCATTAGTCAGACAAATATGGAGCTAAGACACAATCTGTGAGCAGGATCCTGTTCTCGGGCCTTGGGCAGAGCCAAGAGGAGGAAGAGCATCGTCCACACTGGGAGTCGCAGGTCTAATGAAGAATGCAAAGTCCTTGTCCTCAAGGAGCTTCTCATCTAATATAGCGGGGGGTGGGAGGGCAGGGAAACAAAATAGAGTCCCAGGCTGATGTGATCCCACCCACACTCAGGAAATGCCCAGTCCAATATGGGAGACAGTACATGTGCACACAAGTGTCATCCAAACTCAGAGGATGCAGCACCAGTCACTGCGCCTACTCTGTCCCTACTGTGTGCTAAGCATGTTACATAGGTATCACTTATAAGGCCGTCATGAAAATAGTCCAGACTCAAAGCTGTGTTATCATCAAGGATGGCAACCAAGCTGGGCGCAGTAGCTCATGCCTGTAATCCCAGCACTTTGGGAGGCTAAGGCAGGAGGATCACTTGAGGCCAGGAGTTTGAGACCACCCTGGGCAATATAACAAGACCCTGTCGCTACCAAAAAAAAAAAAAATTGGCTGCAGTGAACTATGATCTCACCACTGCATCACTCCAGCCTAGGCGACAGAGCAAGACCCCATCTCACAAAAAAAAAAAAAAAAAAGACAGAGAGAGGGGGACGGGAGAGAGAGAATAGCAACCAAAAAATAATAATTTCACAATAACTCCATTTACTTGAATTTCTTAAACTTGACTACAAAGAATCATGGATCATAGTGATGCTTCTCAAATCTCCTTTTTCCCACCCACTCTCTTCCCTCACCCATTACAGCTGCTCAAACCTCCCTCCTCCCTCAGTCTTGCTGCAGATCCTTCTTCCCTCTCTCTCTCCTCCCATCACCTATGCCTAAGGACTATTCCAATAAATCAGCACCTTTCTTAGAGGGCAAGGGAGACACACACACACACACACACACACACACACACACACACACACACACAATTCAAATAGGCCAAGCCAGGATTTTCTCTGATGAGCAGAGCGAAGGGAGAGACTGGGATGGAACACTCACCCCGCCCCCATAGCTTTCCTCCTGCCACATACACAGTATCTCATTTGATCCTCACAACCACCGTATAAGGTTGATGCTATTATCCCTATTCTACCGATGAAAAAACTGAGATTAGCAAGTAATGCTTGACCAAGGCCATGCCATTAGTTAGCAGTGGAGCAGGGACTTGAACCCACGTCTGCCAAAAGAACAAATATCCTTGTCCCTAGCAGGGTGTCCAGAGTGAAGGAGTTGGGTGACTCAGGGCTTGGAGGGGGTGCTTTGTGGAAAGCAATCTTTAGGGTGTGGTGAATTCTTCTTCAATACCTCAGGATATGTATGTGTTTGTGTCTGTGTGCGTCTGGGGACGGGAGTGACTTGACCACAGGAAGTTCCTCTCAGCCATGCTCCACTTCCTACAGAGTGGGAGGACACTCCCTGTGGAGCCACTCATCCTAGAGCGGCTCAGGGACAACTGTGAGGGCACCCTCCACATCCCCCTGGGGACTCTCCCTGGGGGTCAGAGTGGAGCGGGGGACTCCGGAAGCCCAGAGGCAGGAGACTCCCGGAGCCCAGGCTGAGGGTATGATTCGCTCATGGCATCTTGTTACAGCCACAGGATGCTTGCGTCTCCTCAGAGCCTCCCTTCAGCAACACGAAGCTGGAAGGGCAGAGTGTGGCCCCATTTCACAAGTGAGAACACTGAGGCCCAAAGCAGTTCCTTTATTGTAGAGAAGACAGGGCTAGGCCTCAACACAGACCCTCTGACATCCTGCCACGCCCCACAGACAGCCCAGGCTGCCAGGAGGACTCCACAGCCCTGCATCCCACCTCCACTTCCCCCAGCCCATCTGAAACAGTGCCTCCTTCTCTCCTTCCTGAGGCCACCAAGAGACTCTTGTCCTTGGACTTTGGGTCCTTCAGGCAGACCCAGAGGAACCTGTCCTGCCCACTGTGTCCTGCTGGGGTCTGGCAGGAGAAGACACTGTGTGAATGGAGGGATGCAAGCGGCAACAGACAGGCTGGGGTAAGAGAGGCGGTGCTGGGCAGGAGGCCTCGTGACCTCTTCCCGCTCCACCACAAACCTGGGTGGTCTTGGGGAAGCCACTCTCCCTCTCTGTGTCTCCCTCCTTCATTGCATAGGAGGGGGCGGGGACACATCAGGCTGCATAGAACCCAGGTGGGGGGTGCAGGAGTTTGGAGGGGGCTGAACGGCTAGAGCGCTGACCCTTCCCTCAGTGCCCACCTCCACCAGCACCCCCTCCAACTGGATTAGCCTTGACCTACCTGTTGTATTCGTCTGCACTTACTGGTAAGCTTCTGTTTGAAGAAAGGATTCTGCATCCATCTTCTTTCTTACAAATACCTCTGTATGGCGTCTGTTCATAATCCTGTTCTGTTGATCGTTATTAAATAAGGATTTTCCTGTACATTTAGGAGGACGTTCCAGGCTATGGGCTGGGAATGGGCCAGGGGATTCACTGCTTCACTCCTCCTGGGTCCCCCCACCCCGCTATTGGTACTGGAAGTATTCAACACATGGCTTCCCTTTGAGACCGTCTCCATGGGACACCTCCCCTGACCCTCACCCCTCAAATATGTAAACCTTCTGAGCTTGCTGTCTGTTTTACCCCGGTGGTTCTGACCAATTTGTTTTTGGTTTTGTTTTTGTTTTTGTTGTTTTTTTGTTTTTCTTCGAAACCGAGTCTCACTCTGTTGCCCAGGCTGGAGTGCAGTGGTGCCCTCTCGGCTCACTGCAACCTCTGCCTCCTGGGTTCAAATGATTCTCCTGCCTCAGCCTCCCAAGTAGCTTGGATTAGAGGCGTGTGGCATCACTCTTGGCTAATTTTTGCATTTTTAGTAGAGATGGGTTTTCGCCATGTCAGCCAGGCTGGTCTCGAACTCCTGACCTCAGGTGATCTGCCCACCTTGGCCTCCCACAGTACTGGGATTGCAGGCATGAGCCTACTGCACCCAGCCGGTTCTGCCCAATTTGGATGCGACTCCCAAGAGCTTGTTCCTCAGTCCTTTCGGAAGGGAGTGTGTGGGGGATATTTCTGAGGCCCTCAAAGGCACAGGCTGCCCCAGTGCCCTCTGACCTTCCCACAGCCCCTCCTGCTTCCCTGGGTCTCACTTGGTCTTTTTGCTTCACCCACACCTCGAAGCCTGTGGAGCTGCTCCCAGCTGTCGAGGACTCCACTTAGAATGCCTGTTGGAGATCAACTGTTTTTCTCTTCCCCTAAACTCTGCTGCCTTCTTTAAAGCTCTACAGTTCCGTGCTACACCATTCAAAGTCTGAGAGTGCTGGGATTCAGGGGGCAGGTTGGGGGAGCAGGCGTCCTATTCTCCCAAGCACCCCTTGATGTGATCTTAGGAGGTTGGGTGGACACCAAAGCGTAGTGAGACCAGAGCAAGGAAAGGCGCCTGCTTCAGGTCCCAGCTCACACTGGAGAGAGTCCGCCCCTTGGCAGGAAGGCAGGGACTGGAGCAGGTGATTGTGAGCTCCCAGCCCTGGGGAGCTCCCATGGGGCTGCCCCAGATGCCCTGGTGCTGGTCAGCAGAGTCTCTTTCCATCTGAGCTTCTGCTGACTAGAAGGCAGTTCTTACCCTCTCTGTGCAGTTCTGCTGCTGGTCTATGAAGCGGACCCAGGAGCCCAGGCGGAGCGGGGACAGGGGGTGCGGCAGAGGAGGGAGCCAGATGCCAGGGAGAGAGCACTGCTGTCAGCGCCCCCGGGAGTCAGGAAAGCCAGGCTGGAGAGCACAACCTGACCTCCATGAGCCCCCAGCAGCCCCTTAAAGCCCGGCCCCATTTCCAGTCACAGCAGAGTTTGCCCTGGAGCTCTTTGGATGAAATGGACAGAGTGGGCTCTGATGGGGAAGCACCCTCAAGGGCTGTCTGTACTCCCCACAGCCAGGGCCTGAAGCCCTCTAGACAGTCCTCAGCAGCAGGAAGTAGTTGGGGAGGCAGCTGGAGCCCCACAAACCCACCCCACAACCTGCCATTCCATATAACAGGAGGATCCCTCAGAGCCCTTTGAGGGGCAGAGGGCTGGCGCGAGGGTGGCTGGCAACAAGCTGTGGGTGAGAAACCCTCCTCAAGGCCTTGGAGGAGCCCTAATCACCAAGCAAAGAAACATCCCTGCCCTGCCCTCAGGGAGCTCCCACTCCAAGGGGAAGACCCAGGCCTTACTTGGAGATGGGTATGAGGGGATAGGGGTGGGTGCTCGAGCCTGCTCACTGAGACACCCCAGGGAAGGGTGCGAGCCTGCAGCTGGAGGGCGGAGACTCCATGAGTAAGCAGGTTTACAGAGAAATGCACTTCCAAGGAAAATGAGTCAGAGGCAGGAAGAGGAGAGTGAGAGCAGTCTGGATGTCCCTTCTCTCACCTGACCTATGAGGCTCGGCTGCCCCAAGCACTTGAGGAGACCCCTGTTCCCTCTCACACTCTCAGCCCTACTACGGGCCCCGGTGGAATGCAGGGAAGATCCCTGTAGCCAAAAGTCCTATAAATGATGGTGAGGAATCAGGGAGGAGACCCTAATGAATCCTCTCCCAGGGCCTCGTTTTCTCTTCTGCCTGGAACTCAAACAGTATTTGCAGGAAAACATCCACTGAAGGTGCTCCTTCTTCCTCTGGGCATGCGTTCCAGGACGCAGGCTTGCTATTTGAACCTCCCTGAGCACTTTGCACTTTCAGCCTGGCCAGTCTGCCTCCAACCTGCACTCCAATTTCTGGGAGTGAGAGCTGCCTAAAGGCAGAGCCCAGCCTGGCTCTCTGGTCCTTAGAGTCATGGTGTTTAATAGTGTTGAATGGACAAATTCAACTCTACTGTATTGGACTGTTTTGGACAGTACCTACTAAGTACTGTGTTTCTCAAAGCCAGTCATGTGCCTGTGTCTCCACCACCACCACCCTAGGCTCTGCCTCTACACTTGATCAGCTCCCCCACCCGTTAGCCAAACACACTCAAAGGATCTTTCAAAACACAATGTCTTGGGAGGATTGCTGGAGCCCAGGAGGTCAAGGCTGCAGTGAGCTATGATCATGCCACTGCACTCCAGCCTGGGTGGCAGAGCAAGACCTTGTCTCGAAAATAAACCAAAACAGGGCCGGGCGCTGTGGCTCACAGCTGTAATCCCAGCACTTTAGGAGGCCGAGATGGGCGGATCACGAGGTCAGGAGATTGAGACCATCCTGGCAAACAGGGTGAAGCCCCATCTCTACTAAAAATACAAAAAATTAGCTGGGCATGGTGGCATGTGCCTGTAGTCCCAGCTACTAGGGAGGCTGAGGCAGGAGAATCCTTGAACCCGGGAGGTGGAGATTACAGTGAGCCAAGATAGCATCGCTGCACTCCAGCCTGGGCAACAGAACGAAACTCTGTCTCAAAAATAAATAAATAAAAATAAATAAACGAAAACAAACAAAAAACAACAACAAACACGATGTCGTCACACTTCTACAAATGTTCTGTGTTCCACGGTTCTCAAGGTAAATCCAAATCCTCTAAGCTGGTGCACTGGGGCTGGTCCCCAGCTGCCTCTCTGGCCTTGTTGTTGTAAATCCTTGTGTCTTTGTCCACCAGCTGCACTGAGTTTTCTTCAGCTCCTCAGGAGGACCACTATCACTCACTCCTACCCCAGGACCTTTGCACCTGCAGTCTCTTCCATCTGCAAGTTCTTTCTCTCTCCTTTACCCTCTTTGCCTGGCTAACTTCCACTGTATCCAGATCTTGGATTAATTGAGGAAGCTCTCCCTGATCCCCTATAGGCATGTACCTTGTTACATTCTCAAGGCAACCTTGACTTTTCCTTCATAGCCTCTTTCACAGTCCATAATTAGACATTTGCATGGTTCTTTCATCAACGTCTACCCTCCATCCTCACCCCCCATCCTGTCCCAAAGACTATCAACAGGATGTGGACCAATGCCCAGGCCCAGTCCTAGCACCTGCCCCCCAGGAGGCTGGAGTCAGAAGGACACACCTGACCCAGAAAGGCCCCGCACCCCAGGAGCCTGAGATCTGGGAAGTACTTGGCCTGAAAGGGCAGCCCCACCCCGTGCTGCCAAAGTTGCAAGAGGAAGAACTGGGGCTCTGGGTATACTCACCTGGAAAGAGAAAGCTGAGAAATGTTTGGAGAGAGAGATAAGATGGCCAGAAAGCAGGAAATGAGCTGCAGATAGCTGTTGACTGAGGCAGGGCAGTTTAGAATTAAGGCTGCAGATCAAAGCCACAGGAAGTGGGCTGGTATTTTTTGGTAACAGAAAAATCTGATAGAAGCCACACTTTCCTGTCTGGGTGGGGCAGGCAATTCATTCATTCATTCATTCATCCGTGTTTGTTCCTATCATACAGTCATTCAACAAATACTGATGGAGCACCTTTCTGGGTGCCAGGCACTGTGCACTGCCCTGGGGGACAGCAGTGAGCACAAGTGAATTAAGTCCCTACTCTCCTGAATTTGCAGGCATCTACCTTGTCGTCTAGACCTTTTTTCCCAACTGCCAGCCTATAGTCCATTTAGTGAGTCACAGCCAGCATTTTTTTTAATGCAATAGAGCATGGGATAGAAAATATAAGTGTGGCCCACGCAGTAAGGATAAGCATTCAATTATACATGTATTATGTGAACTGGGTCCTGGCATAAAGTCCTTTTCTTCCTGTAGTTCATAATCAGAAAAGTTTGAGAAACATCAGTCTAAGCATTATTTAAATAATTCCAAGGCCGGGCATGGTGGCTCACACCTGTGATCCCAGCACTTTGGGAGGCCGAGGTGGATGGATCACCTGAGGCCAGGAGTACGAGGCAAGCCTGACCAACATGGTGAAACCCCATCTCTACTAAAAATACAAAAAAAAAATTAGCCGGGCATGGTGGCGCATGTCGGTAATCCCAGCTACTCAGGAGGCTGAGGTAGGAGAATCGCTTGAACCCAGGAGGTTGAAGTTACAGTGAGCCGAGATTGCGCCACCGCACTCCAGCCTGGGCAACAAGAGCGAAACTCTGTCTCAAAAAAAAAAAAAATTCATAACCGAAATCAACGATAGGGAGCATGAAGAAATACACAGAGTGCTACAGGAGGTTAGAACAGTAGGACCCCAACTGGTCTGGGCCGGAGACAGCGGTCAGGGACATCTTTGCTGCGGAGAGGATGCCTGAGCGAGAAGGGAGTGGGGAGGGGGAAATGGAGGAGTGCTAAGGGAAGGATGGGGGAGGAGGTGTGAACTAGTACTGTGTCAAGAGGATGGCTCCGCGAAGGAGAGTCAGGCAGAGACCCACATGTGCCACACGTGCCATCGGGGAGGAAAGCACATGGAAAATTGAAGAGGAATAGGAGGAGAGGCCTGAGTGACTGCAGTTCAGAGGGTAGAGGGGAGGGTGGCAGGACGTGGAGGTGGAGAGGTGGGAAGGAGCCTGGTGAAGCTGATTGAACAGTTGGGTCTCGATCCTAAAAGCAATGAGAAGCCACTGGTGGGTTTATTCGTATATTCAACAACCGCTTGCTGAGGAATCCCTTTCCCTGGCATCCTGGTGCTGGAGACACAGAGATGAAAACACCCTGAAGTTACTTCCAGGCCAGCTGAGAGTCAAGACATGCTGGAAACATGAAGGAGCAATCAGGACAGGAAGCAGTCAATGCAGATGCTCATCCTACTGAAGGAAACCAGTGTTTTAGAACGGGTTCCCCAGAAGCAGACTCTGAGACAAGGATGAGCATGAGATTCATTGACTTGGCAGGTGATCCCAGGAAGCACTGTAGTGAAATGGAAGAGTGACACAGAAAAGGGGAGAAAGCCAATGGAGGAGGACGGATAAGCACCTCTGGGCAACTGGGAACTCAAACGCAATCCCACTGGAAGCCCCTGGGAGATGGCGGAACACACCTACGGGAGGCGAAGACGGAGTTTTCATCATCCAGTTCTCATCTGTCACTGGCTGAAGGCTGCTCCTGGGGTCATCACCTCCACGGCACTCCTGGCATCTCCCATGCACAGGACAGACAGCCTGCTCCTGTCTGCAGAGAAGGCCTCTGGCAGAGCTGCAGGGATGCAGGCAGAAGCCTCAGCATGCAGGGGAACGGCAAATGCCAACGGTGGATGTACAGGGCACCAAAGTCATCCTGTGCAGCTTCCAGAGCATGCTGTGGCCCCTTAACTCGTCTGTATTTGATGTAGGGTGATGAGCCCCAAATATCAAACTACAGCCCTAACTTGTCTTTTGGCCTCCAAAACTTTATATCAACTGTCACCCAGACATCTCACTTTGGATGTCCCATGAGCACCTCAAATCATCAGGTCCCCAAACTTAATGCACATGCATCTCCATCCTCACCATTAAACCTACACACCTTCCATTTCCCTACTGGGATGGATGGTACCCCAGTTACCCAGTCACTCAAGCCAAAAACCAAATCCCTTCTCCCCAGGCCCCCAGATCAGCTAAGCACAATCCCTCAATCCTGTTACTTCTCTCACTGCCCAGCCTTAGGGTTCCTCCCCTACCCCACCCCATCTCACCCAGATCACAGTATCAGCTTTCTGGGTGTCCTCCCTACCCTCATCACGCCCTTCCTGGGGCAGCCCAGGCAGACTTTCCACAACACAGATCTGGTTGTGTCCATCCCCTGCTTGAAATGCTTCATGCCTCCCAACGCCTCTGAGGATGAAGTAGAAACACCTGTGCATGGTATATAAAGACTTTTACATCTGGCATCGCTCCCTCGCCATCACTGCCACCATGCCACTTTGTATTATCCGAGTCTTCCAAGTTATTCCACATTTCCGTGCCACATGTTCATTCCTTTGCACTTGCTGAGTCTGCTGTTTTTTGTTTGTTTGTTGAGACAGGGTCTCACTCTGTCACCCAGGCTTGAGTGCAGTGGCACCATCATAGCTCATTGTAGCCTCAAACCCCTGGGCTCAAGGGATCCTCCTGCCTCAGCCTCCCAAGTAGCTAGGACTACAGAAGTGCACCAGTGCACCCAATTTGAACCCACTTTCTAAACTCAATGACCTCTGCTTTTGTCCACCTGGCAAATAACCCTTCTCCTTGTATCTCAGCCCTGCCTCCTCTAGCAAGCCGGTCCTGATTCCCTCCGTGCTCCCACTGTGCTGCTCACCTCCTCCTCTGCAGAGCAAGGACATCATGAAATAGTCATTGTTAAACTGCATATCTGCCTTCACTAGACTGAGAGTTCCTCCTTGAGAAGGGGGACATTATTTTATTTTTGTTTCCCCAGCACCTTAGCACAGAGCCTGCTGCCAGGAATCCCTCCATATATGAAGTGACTAGGCTAAGGTGACCCCACTGGACAGTGTCTGAACCACGATGGCACTCATTCCCACCTTCTCTCCTTCTGCTGGATAGAGCCACCCAATAAGGTGACGTGTGCCTGTTAAAGTGAGGGACAAAATAGAGCAGTGCTTCGTCTACCAACGTGGCACTCCTGAACCCACCCAGCAGGGTTCTAATAGTGGGGACAGGGTGCGCCAAACCATCACTGGCCTCTCAGGTTGGACGCAGGATCACGCCGACAGACAGGCGTGGAACCTGGGCAGAGCAAGGAGATTCTGCCCCACTGGGCACTAAAGACAGCCTTGGCCTCGGGGACCCTGGATTCTACCCCTATGGGCCAAATGGCCAGAGAGCATCTGGAGCTGGATCTGCTGTCTTCCTGGGGGATAAAATTCAGGAAGATCTTCCAGATCTTCACTTGTGGAGCCTATTTTCCAGGGCAATTTAATTCCACATGGTTTGTTCTCTGCTCTGCAGACGCCTCGGAGTTCTGTGCCAGGAACCGAGCTGGGAAACTCAGCTGAGGAAACCACGGGAATCTCATTTGAAGATTCAAATGGAAAAGCAGCTTCTCCTCTCCAAGCCTCAATTTCCCCATTTATAAAATGGTAACTCGTACCCAAGTCCATTCCCGCTCAAAAATACTATGATTCTTTTCTTAACTAGGAGGAGTTTTAAGAGGAAGAAACTATCATTCCAACTGTGATCTCACCAAGGAACAAGTCTGAGGACTGAGTCGGGGGCCAGTAGCATGGTGTGGAGCACTCAGCATTTGGGGATGACCACTCCCTGCCCAGCCTCTGCCCTGGTACCAGTTACTCTAGGGGAGTCCCCTTCTCCTTTCTTGGTTTCCTTGTCTGTGAAAGAGAATGATGCCAGCCACACCAGAGGGCCATCATAAGGAGAAATGCAATGTATTATATAAAGTGCCTGGAGCCGGCCGGGTGCGGTGGCTCACGCCTGTAATCCCAGCACTTTGGGAGGCCGAGGCAGGTGGATTATGAGGTCAGGAGATCGAGGCCATCCTGGCTAGCACAGTGAAACCCTGTCTCTACTAACAATACAAAAAAATTAGCCAGGCGTGGTGGCGGGCGCCTGTAGTCCCAGCTACTCGGGAGGCTGAGGCAGGAGAATGGCGCGAACCCAGGAGGCGGAGCTTGCAGTGAGCCCAGATGGCGCCACTGCACTCCAGCCAGGGTGACAGAGCAAGACTCTGTCTCAAAAAAAAAAAATAAATAAATAAAAGGGCGTGGAGCAGTCCTTGACCCATAGCTGATGTCATTATTGTAGTTTCCTTTTCCTGGGTAACAAGTGCTGGGTGCCTCCCCACTCAGGCTGCAGAGCCTGGAGACCAGAACATTCTACTCTCACTCACCGCCTCCATCCACCCCCATCCGTGGCTTCCCTCCCTGTCAAGCTCAGCTCCTTGCCTGAGTTGGTCCAAAGGCCAGAGTGGCCAGGTGAGCATGGTTAGTCACAGGCGTGACCACCCAAGATCCCATGACCAGAGTGGCAAGCCTGAATCCACACCCAGGCCTGGAGACCAAGTCCAGTGCTTTTGTCACAAAACAGCAGACCCCCATGCAATGCAGGCCCAAGGGCTCACTGCCTACTCGCTGTCCAGCCATCTCCCTCTGTCCCCAGGTGACCCCATTGCATTCCTGTGGTTTGGGGTTTGCTGGTGCGGCGGCGGCAACTGAAGTCTTGGCACCCTCTCACCAGTGAGTGGGGAGGGGGCTCCAGGGGCCAAATTCCTCTTCAAATGAGATTCCCGTGGTTTCCTCAGCTGAGTTCCTCAGCTGGGTTCCTGGCACAGAACCCCGAGGCGTCTGCAGAGCAGAGAACAAACAATGTGGAATTAAATTTCCCTGGAAAATAGGCTCCGCAAGTGAAGAACTAAGCATCTCTTTGGGCGTGGGTCTGATTGCTCTGCCCTGTGCCAGGATGGACTCCCTCCGCCCTCCAGGCACGGCGGTTGAGCAAGTCCAACTCCTTCCCCCACCCACCGCCTCTCCCCACTGTGGGACCTCAGAGCTGTCACCAGAGACTGGCTTTGGCTTTTCCCAGACTCTGCTGGGGCACCCTGACCAGAGACAGACAGCTGGGAGCCCCGAAATAGGAGCGTCCTCCTGGGATGGGGTCACACCAGCTCCAGCTCTGTCTGATGTTGCCACCACCGCCAGGCAGGATTCAGGATCAGGTTTCAAAGACTAGGGGACATGGTGAGACAGGCTGTCTTCCTGGGTCCCCAAGCCTCAGCAGCATATTCTAAAGTGACAAACCCCAAGAGGCATGGAGGAGAAAAGGACAAAGAGATAAAGTCGCCAGCTGACCTCCCCCAAGCCCCAGCCCAATACAATCTTAGATCCTGGCAGGAAAGCCCCCCGGACATATGGTTTATCCGTGCAAAGGAATGTTATTCCGCCATGAAAAGGAATGAGCTACCGAAATGTGTTCCAGCATGGAGGAACCTGAAATCATTATGCTAAGTGAAAAAAGCCAGACACAAAAGGCTGCGTAGTGTGTGATTCCATTTATATCAAATATCCAGAATAGGTAAAGCCATAAAGACAGAAGGCAGATTAGTGGTTGCCAGAGCCTGGAGGAGAGGGAGATGGGAGTGACTGCTTAAAGGGTATAGAGTTTCCTTTTGGGGCTATAAAAATGTTCTGGACCGAAATAGAGGTGGTGGTTGCACAACATTGTGAATGTATTAAATTCACAATGGTAAATTTGATGTCATACGTATTTTACTACAATAAAAGGATAAAATGAAAGGTCCCTGGCTTGGGTCCCCGGCTGTAGAGGAATTCTGCTTTGGCCACCCCCACGGAATGAAGAGTCTGTGGGTCCGCGCGGATGTACCCACCAGAACCACAGCCCTCCCTTCTAGACCATGCATTCCCCATGGAGGACGATGGTATTCCTGCCCATACAGCCCTGAAACTCTTCTCCAGGTTAATTTCCCAAAGCCAAGTCACACTCAGGGCCCAAGGGACAGCTGTTTGAAGGAGAGTGGTTAGAATTTGGCTTCTCCTGGCTCTTCTGTCCCCCCTGCTTCTGGTGCAGGATGAAGCCAGGAATGAGAAGATGAGAAGTCCCAGTGAGGGACTAGGATCCAGGGGCCAGCCCTCCCCAGGCAGCTACCTCCTGGCACAGAACTCCTAGTTGTCAGAGAATTATGAATTTGACCCTGGCCTTCACAGTCATAAAAAAGATCAAGGTAGATGGATAGAACATATTTTATTAACAGTTTGTAAGCTTGACTTATGGCTTTTGAATATTCAGACTTATGGTATGTATTCCTCTTCTACTTCAATGTAAAAAATGACCACAGATTTAGTGGCTAAAAACAACACCCATTTATTAACTCACAGTTAACACGTGGCTCCAGGGATGCAGTGTGCAAAGGGCTGCCCCATGCCGTCAGTGACAACACGCCAAGCAGCAGAAGGGAAGACAAGGGTGGGCATGCCGCGGTGGGGCCAGGGAGGTGTGAGAGCACAGCGTGTCCTCTTACTCAGCCGCCAGGCTCAGCAGAAGGCTTTACTCATCCCATGAGCTCACCTTGGGCCTAGGGCCATGCAGGATCGCACACGAGCTGGCCGGGGATGCCCTTCTCCTGACCAGTGCCTGGACAGACGGTCCAGCAACTTGGGTCATTGCTGCACAGGTACTGATGCCACCAAAAGCAGCCCACACTTCCCCTCCTCCGAGGACAGTGAGAGGCCCAGGAGGACAAGCCCAAGGATGGCAGTGCCCAACCCCCAGCCTATCTGTTTTTGGGCACAGATGGCTGATTTTCCTTTCAGATCTGAGGTGTAAAAATCAACAAATTATGTCCCAAAGCCAAGTACAAATTCGTCGGTTCTGAGAGGCCCACAAAACTTACCCCTGGTCACAGTACTCTAGACTTGGTCTGAGAGGCCTGGCTCTGACGTGAGGAAGGAAGGGAGTGGGAAAAGAAAGGGGCATTCTAATCAGAAGCATGTCCACACCTGCTCTGGGGCTTACCCGATGCTGCTCCCCAGAGAGCACAGAGCAGAGCAGATGTTCAGGTTCCGGCCCTGAGTCCAGGGAGACAGGTATTCCTAGGGCCACAGGACCCTATGCAGGGGTGGCGCTTGCACAGGCTACCCTGCATCACCTCCACATCCACACTGTCAGGGTCCAGGGAGGATTGTGGAAGGCAAGGACCTGAGTTTCAGTCTGGCATTATCACTCCATTGGCAATAGGTCCCGTAGGCAACCCCCACACTAAGCCTCAGCTCACCAGTCAGCCCAATGAGGTTACACATACATACCCCAAAGGTACCACGGAATGTAGAAAGAAAATTTTAGAATTCATATACGTGTATTTGTATCTAAAAGTAAGAAAGATGGAGAGTGCAGAGGCTCATGCCTGTGATCCCAACACTTTGGGAGGCCAAGGCAAGAGGATTGCTTGAGTCCAGGAGTTCAAGACCAGCCTGGGCACCATAGTGAGACCCCCATCTCTACAAAAATTTATAAAAGGAATAATTTTTTTTTTTTTTAAGAAAGAAAGAGGCTGGGCACGGTGGCTCAAGCCTGTAATCCCAGCACTTTGGGAGGCTGAGGAGGGCAGATCACCTGAGGTCAAGAGTTCGAGACCAGATTGACCAACATGGTGAAACCACATCTCTACTAAAAAATACAAAAACTAGCCAGGCATGGTGGCAGGTGCCTGTAATCCCAGCTACTCAGGAAGCTGAGGCAGGGAGAATTCCTTGAACCTGGGAGCTGGAGGTTGCAGTGAGCCAAGATCACACCAATACACTCCAGCCTGGGCAACAGAGTGAGACTCGAAAGGAAGGAAGGAAGGAAGGAAGGAAGGAAGGAAGGAAGGAAGGAAGGAAGGAAGGAAGGAAGGAAGGAAGGAAGGAAGGAAGGAAGGAAGGAAAAAAAAATTCAAGTCAACTAATATTTAACATACAGATTGACCCAGGCACCCTCACTCGGTCTGTTTGTCGGCCAATTGTGTCTCCTGAATTAGTCACTCCATCAGGCAGAGAACTTGAGGGCCATACTCTCACTCTGTTGCTCACTTTCAATGTATTATGACATATTGATGTCTGCATATGCCCAGTTTATACTGCCTGATTCAAACTAAATTAGCCTTCCTTCAAAAAAAAAAAAAAAAAAAGGATAAATGACCTAAAAAGATTTCTGCAAAGAAACAGCAAGAAAATAGCAGAAGATCGCCTCATCTGCCATCTCACAAAGGAAGAACAAGTATTGCCTATTGAGTGCTACAGTGGAGATTTCCAAAAATGAAATCTCTTTTCATCAGGATTTCAGGTGAAGTTCAGCCAAGTTATCAAGGAAGCAACTGTGGGGGAAGGAAAAGATATGACAGAGCATTTGAAAAGAAGGTCGGAAAGCGTTCCCATTGTTACATGATTTTGTTGCTGAAAACCTCACGTGTTCCCAAGATCTTTCATATCTGCCCTTCAAACAACGAACTAAAAAAGAAATGTTTAATTTGCTTAAAAATCTTCTAAATGAAGAGTTTGAGTGGGTTTAAAATCCATTTGCTGAAAGTATTAAAATGCAACATATTCCAATTTCTTTGCAAGAACAACTGATTGACATGAGAGAAGACGGAAATTTGCAAGCCAATTTTGAACAAAACCTTTGCATAATTGGTGGATGAAATTGAAAATTGAAAATTAATGTCATGATTTAATGAGCTGAGCCCACAAGGCACCCCGTCCGTCTGGATCTAGGTATCTTCGCGAGGCCTTCTTTTCAGCTGTGACAACCATTAAAACTGAATATTGAAATAAACTGAATTTAGAATGAGATATTCAAATCACTGTTCCACAGAGTGGTTTCCGATTTCACAAACCAGGATCTTCAAAAATCAACAAGCACATTCAATCACGCTGCTCTCATTGTGAGAACAAAAGGGTTTTTATTAAAGGAAATGCCATAAAATTGCCTTTAAATGTATCATCAAAAAGGATTCAATGTATTTTTCTTCATTTTTATTTATAATTGTAGAATGCATATAATAGATATAGTTTATATATATATGTATAATGAGCATAACATATTTTATAATGTACATATATTTTTATAATGTAAATACTAATATATTTATGTATACATAGTTCATGTATATAATTTGTAAAGTTCCATATACATAATTTTTGGGGGTTTTTTTGAGATGGAGTCTCACTCTGTCATCCAGACTGGAGTGCAGTGGCATGATCTTGGCTCACTGCAACCTCCACCTCCTGGGTTCAGGTGATCCTCCTGCCTCAGTCTCCCAAGTAGCTGGGATTACAAACGTGCACCACCACATCCAATTAATTCTTATATGTTTAGTACAAATGGGGTTTCACCATATTGGCCAGGGTGCTCTTGAACTCCTGACCTCAAGTGATCCACCCACCTCAGTCTCCCAAAGTGCTGGGATTACAGGCATGAGCCACCAACACCTGGCCTATATATCTGTAATTTATAAACAAATAGTTATTGGGGTGCCTGCTCAACATTTTTTACCGATGGGATGCGTGAACAACAGAGTTTGAGTCTGAGGATGCAGCAGTACCTGAGGGGCCCTCCAGTCTGGGGTTGGAGAATGCATAGGGCCACTTGACCTGGATGTGAGCCTTCATAATAAAGATGTTCCCGAATTGGGCTTCACCTGCCCTGCAGAGGCAAGCCATTGACTAGAGCTTCAGGCATGTGGGTGTTATTGTTCTTATTATTATTTTGAAATAGGGTCTCAGTCTGTCGCCCAGGCTGGAATGCAGTGGCACCATCATGGCTCACTGCAGCCTCAGTCTACCTGGGCTCAGGAGATCCTCCCACCTCAGCCTCCCAAGTAGCTAGGACTACAGATAGGCACCATCACTCCCAGCTAATTTTTGTTTTCCTTTTTTAAAGAGATACAAGGGTTTCACCATGTTGCCCAGGCTGGTCTTAAACTCCTGAGGCTGAGATCCATCTGCCTCGGCCTCCCCAAGTATTGGAATTACAGGTGTGAGCCACTGCGCCCGGCCAGGCATGTGCATGTTATAGCTAGGGGGTCAGAGGTCCAAAAGCGTAAGACCTGAGAGCAGCCTCATTGGGAAGACCATCATCTCCTCCCCTGGAAAAAGAAGGATCTCTCTCTCCACTGCTCCTCACCCCTCCTATGCAACAAGAGAAGGGAAACTTTCCTCCCACTCAGAGGGAATTCAGAGGCCCTAAAAGGGTAACTCTCTTTCCTGTAGTATCACAGCAAATTGGCAATGGAGACTAAGTGTGAATTCAGACACCCAGAGCGCCAGTGCTGAGCTTTTACCTGCTCTGTTCTCTCTTGATCCCAAGCCTGGTTTTTGGTTACCAAAATTCTCACTATCTTCTCTACTGTCAAGTCGTCCCTGCTATTCATTTTAGATTTGCATGTGGCAAATAAAGCCTAGAATGCTCAGGAGTCTAAATACTCAAAGTCAATTATCTGTCCCATTGAAGCAAAGAACATCTCTCTCCAATCTTTTGGGTCTGTCTTAACCCCACAGAAGAAGGACTCCCAGAGAAAAGTGAAGTCTGCACCTCTGCTACCTTCTCAGGGGGCTCAGCACCTCCCTGAAGCAACAGGACCTCCCTAAGTCACACATATGTTCATGTCACTCCCTCCCTGACCTTGACCTGCTTAAAGGCTCCCTCTGTATCTCCACCGCCCACCACAGAAAATTCCCACCGCTCAGGCCAGTCTACACCCTGGCCCCACCCATGTGCATCAGTCACCTGCAGGAAACAGAAGCCACACTAGCTGGTGTAAGCAGAGAGGAATTTCATGCAGTATTCTGTCCTTAGAAAATGATCAAGAGGGCCAGAGGAGCAAGCTGCACTGCAGGAATAGCTCCCAGAAGACAGGGGCCGAGCAATCCACCTGGGAGTCTTGCCCTCTGGTACCAGCAGGAGAGTAAGGAATCAGGAGTGGCCAGGCACAGTGGTCCACAACTGTAATGATCCCAGCACTTTGGGAGGCCGAGGCAGACGATCATTTGAGGTCAGGAGTTCCAGCCTGGCAACATGACGAAACCCTGTCTCTACTAAAAATACAGAAAAAAAAAAAAAAAAGCCAGGCATGGTGGCGCACAGCTGTAGTCCCAGCTACTCGGGAGGCTGAGGCAGGAGATGGAGGTTGCAGTGTGAGCTGAGATCGCACCACTGCACTCCAGCCTGGGCAACAAAGTAAGACTCCATCTCAGAAAAAAAAAGAAAAAAAAAAGAATCAGGAGCCGCTCAGGGTCTGTGGGCTTCAAGAACCATCATCACAACTGATTCAGGAAGTTGTTTCGGCAACAACCTCTTGATGCCCACAAAGCTGAACACTGGATGTTAGAAACCAGCTGCTGAAAAAAGTGCCCAGCGTCGAGCTGGGCACGGCAGCTCAGGCCTGTAATCCCAGCAACTTGGGAGGCTGAGGTGGGAGGATCAGTTGAGGCCAAGAGTTTGAAACCAACCTGCACAACATAGTGAGACTTCCATCTCTACAAAAAAATTAAAAGCTTAGCTGGGTGTGGTGGCATGTGCCTATAGTCCCAGCTACTCAGGAGGCTGAAGCAAGAGGATTGCTTGAGCCTGGGAGTTCGAGGCTGCAGTGAGCCATGATGGTACCACTGCACTTCAGCCTGAGAAACAAAGCAAGACCCTCTCTCAAAATAAATAAAGAAAATAAAAGGGAGACAAAGAGAGATTAGACAGACAGAAGAGGAGAAGGAGATGTGAAGACAGAGACTGAGACTGGAGTGACGCAGCCACAAACTCAGGAATTCCAGGACAGCCACCAGAAATTTGAAGAGGCAAGGAATGGATTCTCCCTTTCAGGGCCGGAAAGGAGCATGGCCCTGTCCAATTTCAGGCTCCAGACTGTGACAGAATAGATGTTTGTTTTTTTAAGGCATCAGGTTTGTGGTAATTTGTTACAATAGCCTCGGGAAACTAATAAAACACATCTTAAAAAGTGAAAAGAAGCAGAGGAAATTAATTTCAATAATATTTTTATTTAACCCAGTATCTATAAAACAGCATCATTTCCACACACAATCAATATAAAAAATTACCGAGCCAGCATGGTGGCTCACGCCTGTAATCCCAGCCCTTTGGGAGGCCAAGGTAGGAGAATAGCTTGAAGCTGGGAGTTTGAGACCAGCCTGGGCATTTCTAAATAATGTAACTGCATTTCTAAAAATAAAAAAATAAAAAAAAAATTCTTCCATTACTATTGAGATATTTCATATAATTTTTCATGCTGAGTCTTTAAAATTTGAATTGTATTTTGCACCCACAGCACATCTTTGTTTAGACTAGCCACATTTCAGGTGCTCGGTATCCACACGCGACTAACGCTGACAGAAGATGGCTCAGCTCCAGCCTTTTGTAGGCCTCTTGGTTGCACCAGGCTGTGATCTGGGGGCCTTTCTGTCTATGAGTCATACTCCTCCATGAACAGTGTGCTCCTTGGGGGCAGGAGCCTTGTCCCATTCATCTCTACATCCTAACATCTGAATGCAGAGGCACTCAATAAGTGGTTGTTTTTTGTTTGTTTGTTTGTTTGTTTGTTTTAGATGGAGTTTCACTCTGACACCCAGGCTGGAGTACAGTGGTATAATCTCGGCTCACTGCAACCTCCACCTCCCAGATTCAGGAGATTCTCCTGCCTCAGCCTCCCGAGTAGCTGGGATTATATGTGCCCACCACCATGCCCGGCTAATTTTTGTGGTTTTAGTAGAGATGGGATTTTACCATGTTGGCCAGGCTGGTCTTGAACTCCTGACCTCAGGTGATCTGCCCACCTCAGCCTCCCAAAGTGCTGGGATTACAGGTGTGAGCCACCACACCCAGCCAAATAAATGCATTTTGAATGAATGAGTAATGTGGGTTCTCTACAAGAAAAAAACTCAGTCAGAAATTACATTTCTTAGTTTCTTTAACTGATTTTCCCTCTGCCTCAGTGAGAGACATGCAGAATACAACAAAATGTAGGTTGGACTTTTTTTTTTTTTTTAATCTACTTGGAATCCCTTCTCTCAGAAGAGTAGATGCAGGACAAGGTGATTCCGTCAACTAGGGAAATAGTGTATTTTGAGGTTGAAAACAAATGCTGTGAATAGGTCTATATCTAGCAAAGAAATGGAATTAATGATTAATAAACTTCCAAAACAGAAAGCACCAGGACCAGACAGTTTTACTGGTGAAACCTACCAGACATTTGAGGAAGAAATAGGACCACTTCTCTACAACCTCTTTCAGAAGATAGAAGCAGAAGAAACACTTCCCAACTCATTTTATGAGGCCAGCATTGCTGAAACCAGAGACATTACAAAAGAAAACTATACACCAATATCACTCATGAACATAGATGTAAAAATCCTCAACAAAATGTTAGCAAATTGAACCCAACAATGTATTAGAAGAATTATACAGACCCACGCATAGTAGTACATGTCTGTAACCCCAGCTACTTCAAAGTATGAAGTGGGAAGATCACTTGAGTCCAGGAGGTTGAGACCAGCCTGGGTAACATAGCAAGACCCCATTTCAAAAAAAAAAAAAAAAAAAAGAATTATATACCATGACCGGGGATTCATCCCAGGTATAGGAGGGTTCAACATTCAAAAGTCAAATAATGTAATCTATCACATCCATAGGCTAAAGAAAAAATGTCATATCTACAGATGTATAAAGAAATGCCATTCCATCCATCCCTTGATGATCATGGCGAAGGGCAGTGGCATGGTGTTGGGCAGGGTCTGTGAGGCAGTGTTCTGGGACCACCAAGCTAAAGGAAGCAGCTGGGTGTGAGACAAAAGAGCCAATCTGCCAAGAAAGACCATAACCCCAAGGTATGGGTTTGAATGGCTGGAGGGTCCCCTGGCCCTGAAGAACCACTGCAGAGGCTATCCACGCCAGCCCCAGGGGAGATGGCCAGGGTTACCACAGTCTTAGCCCAACACTTTGCCCTATTGTAACCTGCCCCTTCCGCTCAAGAAACTCACCAGTTGCCCTGCCCACTCTCCCACAGTCCTGAGCCGCAGCCTCATGGGGGAAGCTGCCGTGTGCAGCGACATCCACTCCAGGGCAGGAACATCACATTTTTCATCCAAAGACATAATTGCTCACCAAGCCATGTGCCAACAAGGCTGCATGGACACCTAGGGACACCTTTTATGTCACCATCAGGAAGGGGCACCTTATATAACTTTGCATAGCTTTGCTCACCAGCCTCCCATGCGCTAGCTCACCATGCCTCAGTGAAACCCCAGGGCATCAAAAACTGTAAGGCCAGAAGCCCTTCCACTGGGCACAATGGGGGCATGGGGCAACCCACCCCTGAGATTAGCCTACTGGGGTCACCATAAGTCCCTGGGCTGGAGACTTCACCAGCTCCCTCACTTCAGACCAGCGCCCCCAGACCAGGCTCTGCCATCAGCGCCCTCCCCCACCATGGCTGAACACCCCCTTACAACATTCTAGGACCCCTGGCCCCTCTAGAACAGGGAGAGAGTTGGAACCACGGAGAAGGAGCTACCAAACCAGACTTCCGGGCTTCCTGGTATCACCCTCCAATGTCCTCCCCTCAGGGAACTTCCACCCTGAGGCACAGACCAGACGAGGGACAGAGAGAGCCTGTGAGTGAAGGAACAGCTATAAGCCCCTTCTTGAAGGCCTCCAGACACTTCAGCCTCCTTTTCTTGAGTTAGAGGCCCCATTCCAGGCTACAGTCATTACTGTAAAAGGAGAGAAAGAAGAAAAGACAAGCTCGTGCCTAGCCTTACCTCCAGTGGGCCCCTACCCTGTGCCTGTTCCAGCATGACGCAGCACAAAGGGGGGCTGCAGAGGGTCTCCTGCCCACTGGCACCCTGCTTTGTCAAGGCCCTCACTCTCTGCCAGTTCTGCCAACCCATGTCCTCTGCCCCAGCCAGCACCTGAGGAGTGCCCACTGCACACCTTGATCCTAGCAATGCCCTGTCCAAGCAAGGACTCCCTGGCCATGTGGTGCCACAAGAAGGCCAAGCAGGAACTTGGGAGCCCCTCACACACACCCGGCCCCAAAACCCACCACCCAGTACTTCCCTTCCTGCTGCCTGTGTCAGCCCTACCTGAGCTCATTGGACCCAGCAGGGGTGGGGCCTACTGCTGTCAGGGCCACGTGCAGGGCCCGCCCAGAGGGGAGGAGAGAGGGCGGGCAAGCTGCTCTTAAGGCAGGTCTGGAGGTGAACTGGCGCCTCTCGTGACTCTTCACCTGGACTCTGAGTCGTCTTGGTCCCAGGAGCCAGTAGTGAACGCAACAGTCTGCCCACCCGTGGACACCAGGTAGGTGCCTTTATTCTTTAAGAAGAGAGGAACACTGAGCACCTTTGCCAGCCCTGACTCATTTAACTGTTTAATTTTTTTTTTCTTTTTTTTGAGACGGAGTCTTGCTCTGTCGCCCAGGCTGGAGTACAGTGGCATGATCTCGGCTCACTGCCAACATCTGCCTCCAGGGTTCAAGCAATTCTCCTGCCCCAGCCTCCCAAGTAGCTAGGATTACAAGTGTGTGCCACCATGCCCGGCTAATTTTCTTATGTTTAGTAGAGACGGGGTTTCACCATGTTGGCCAGGCTGGTCTCGAACTCCTGACTTCAGGTGATACTCCCACCTTAGCCTCCCAAAGTGCTGGAATTACAGGCGTGAGCCCAGACTCATTTAACCTTTTGTCCTCAGCTTCTCCACTTCTCGGGGCTCAGAGTGAAGACTAGGAGAAATGGGGTGGAGGATGTGGATGAGACTGAGATGGTCTCAGGATCACAGACCGCAGAGTTCAGCACTTTAAGGGAACTAAAACTGTGCCCCTCGGTGAACAGATGAGAGAGCTGAGGGCCAGGGAGAAGAGGCTTGCCTGAGGTCATGGAAAGGGACTGGACACAGCATCCAGGCCTCCTGCCTCCCAGCACTCCGGGAGCCCTCTGGGCCCTTCAGAGGTAGGCAGGAATGGGAGGTGGGGCGGCTGGCCTTCACTGGTCCTGTAGTCTCTGCCTGCGGTCCACATCCTGCGTCACCAGGTCTGGGTAGGAGGGATGGGAAGATCGGGAGCCAGTTTTCAAAAATACGGGTGCAGTGGAGATTGGGCTAATCAGGCAAAGTGCTTTTGGGGGAGACTCAGGCTTTACCCTTGCCCCACCCTCTCCCTTTACTGACCTGGGCTCGTAGGGAGAGAGTAAGTCAGGAGAAGAGGTTGGCAATGACACGGAAGAGGGGATTTGCCAAGGTGCCAGGACTCCCCAGAGTCCTTGGGAACAAAGAAAGAGATCTGAGTCAGAATCAGAAGTGGGAGCCGGAGATGGGCACCCACAAACAGGGTGGGGAGGTGGCTGGAGCCCTCCTTGCCCCTGCCCCGTGCATCCCAACCACACAGAGCCCCGGGCCCAGGGACTCTCCTCACCACTTCCACCAAGAAAGAGCAAGTTAGAGGAGTGTGTGGGGCCGCGAAAGGCGCAGCTTTCAGGAATACAGGGGTAAACCCTGCCCTGGGACATCCAAGGGTAACGTGGAGCCTTAAAAGTGTTAAAAGTGAGGGGAGGCTGAAGAGGAGCTTAGGGGCTACCTGCCCTTTGCTCAGCTCCAGGTCCATCCCTCTTGGTTCCAGAATCCCAGAAGGGGCAGTGTTGGACAGGGTTCTTAAATATGTGCAGCAGCAGCAGAGGCTAAAAGTGTGGGACACTGGAGGAAGACCACCTGGGTTTAAACCCCAATTCACAGTTCACGTTGTATGACCTTGGGCAAATTCCTCAACCTCTCCAGCCCTGCAGCAATAGCACCCTCCTCAGAGAACTGCTGAGAAAATGCAAGGTGTTTGGTGTCTGTTACTATCATATCCTCATCATACAGATGGGACAACTGAGGTCTGCCCAGAGAGGAAAGGACGCTTGCCCAGGGTGGCACAAAAGCTGTGTCCAAATTAGTAAGCAGGTATCCTGGATCCTGGTCGCAAGGGAACACCCAGCCCTCCTTGAGCTCTGCAAAGTCAGCAGCCCCAGCCTCCTCTGCAGGACACAGCCAGAAAACTCCTGTCCCAACAAACCCAGTCCACTTGGAGCCTGTGTGGAAAAAGCCGCGGTTCCGGCTCTGTGTCCTCAGCTGTCCCGGGAGGGCGGGAGCGCAGAGGCCGGCTCCCTTCCACTTCCATTTATACAAAGCTTCCCGTGCCCGGGATGCCCCGCCCCCTGCAGGACCTGGCCAAGGAAAAGTCTGGCATCAGACCTACAGGAGCCGCGGGGGTGTGGGGAGGCGGGAGAGGGGAAGGGGGCCTGGCTTTTCTCATGAAACCTGTGCGACCTTCAGCCAATCACGCCCCCTCTCCAGATCCCAGGTGTCCCTCTGCACTTGAATTCCATGTGGCATAAGGAATTAAGATTCCAAAATCCCACACCTGGGTTTGAATCCCAGCTCCACCATTTTGCTGGATATGAAGCATGTTTCTTGACCTCTCGGAGTCTCACTATCTTTATCTGTAAAATGGACTGATAACTCAAAATAAATAAATAAGGCCAGGCACAGCAGCTCACACCTGTAATCTTAGCACTTTGGGAGGCCGAGGAAGGAGGAGCACTTGAGCCCAGGAGTTCAAGACCAGCCTGGGCAACAAAGTGAGACCCTCTTTCTACAAAAAATTCGCGGGGTGTAGGGCACAAGCCTGTAGTCCCGGCCACTCGGGAGGGTAGAATCACTTGAGCCGCAGGAGATCAAGGCTGCAGTGAGCCATGACTGTGCCACTGTACCCTAGCCTGGGCAACAGAGCAAGACCCTGTCTCAAGAAAAAAAAAATCAAGAGGACTGACAATAGGGTGCAGTACTTCCTAGAGCTGTGAGAGAATTGAGTTCCCAAATGTAACTCATCTGTAAATTACGTGGCACATGGTCAGCGCCCAATAAATGGAAGCTACTGTTAATGCGGCTGTTATACTCCGTAAGTCCTTCTTTCTAAGTACTATTTAGAATTGCCTAACTACCTTCACAGGGAGCACCTCACTGGTGCCATAACTCTCTGGGAGGGTGCAGGGCAGGAATTCTCACGCCCATCTCAAAGATGAGGAAACTCAGGGTCAGAGTCATACCATAAGGAGCTATTTGAGCTAGAAGTCAAATCTAAATCTTCGGATCCCTGAGTCCGTTTTCGCTTCTCCCAGGCTAGTCTCAGATACCTTTTCCAGTGCTAAAGTCTGACTCCAAAGCAGGATGTAAAGGAGGCGTCTTGGCAATGAGAAGAAAGAGAGTCAGGGGGTGTTGGTGGGGACTGGGGACAGGCAGCAAAGCTCAGAGCATGCAATGGAAGTGCAACCAGCACACTGCAGCTCTGTACAGTTTTCCTGGCAGCCTCAATCCCAGAACCTCTTACCTCCTTACCAAGCCCCACCTACAAGAAACTAGCATGTGGCATTAAGGTTAGACAATGGAAAAGACTTTTCACAGTCAGGAAAATGAGGAGGTTGGGACATCTCTTTCCCAAATGAGCCCCAAGGAAATGAATATCATCTGATGATGTCACTCCCCAGCTCAAAACTTTTCAGAGGCTCCCTGTTGCCCCTCAGGGTTGAGCTGGCAGTCCTGAGCCCAGCCTGCAAGGCCCTGCGGGATCTGGCCAGCCTGCCTCCCCCGCCCCATCTCCTCTACCCACCCCAGGTGCCCTGTTACTCAGGTGCTCAATAGTGTCTTGTGAGTTTCCCTGCTGGCCAGACTTTTGCACAAATGGTCCCCTCTACTTTATTTATTTATTTGTTTTATTTATGTAGTTATTTGATGTTTGTTTATTTAGAGACAGAGTCTCGCTCTGTTGCCCAGGCTGCAGTACATTGGCTCTATCTCGGCTCACTGCAACCTCTGCCTCCCAGCTTCAAGCAATCCTCCTGCCCCAGCCTCCTGAGCAGCTGGAATTACAGGCACGTGCCATCATGCCAGCTAATTTTTATATTTTTAGTAGAGATGGGGTTTCACCATGTTCGCCAGGCTGGTCTCAAACTCCTGACCTCAAGGGATCAGCCCACCTCAGACTCCCAAAGTGCTGGGATTACAGGTGTGACCCATCGAGCCCAGCCCATCCCCTCTACTTTAAACCTTCCTCTCTGCCTCCTCATCCCTACCCACCTTCCACAGCTACCTCTTGCTTTTCCTGCTTATCTCCCTTTGCATGTCCCTTCCTCCAGGAAGGCCTCCCTAACCTCCCCCACTAAACTAGGAAAGTCCACTGTCCCTCCTCTCCTCCTCGTGACACTGCTTACAGTTGTTCGCTCGCTTACTTGTCTGTTTCACCAACTAGCCCAAGTGCAGGCACTCGGACATCAGGCAGCCGGGGGCCCAGTCCTTCTCTGACACTTGTTGGCAGTGTGACCCTTGGGCAAGTTACCTACCTCTCTGTGCCTCAGTTCTCTCCCTGTAAAATGGGATAATAGTACCTACCTTATACAGTTGTGATGAGGATTTTTAAAGGCTTTATGTAAAATACCAGAGCTTATGTGGATAATTACTCAGTAAACATTAAGTAGTATTTACTTAATAAACACACCTGGGATGTAGTAGATATTCAGTAAACAGCTACTGAAGGTACTTTATTTATTTATTTTTTTTTTTGGAGACAGAGTCTCGCTCTGTCGCCCAGGCTGGAGTGCAGTGGCCGGATCTCAGCTCACTGCAAGCTCCACCTCCCGGGTTTACGCCATTCTCCTGCCTCAGCCTCCCGAGTAGCTGGGACTACAGGCGCCCGCCACCTCGCCCGGCTAGTTTTTTGTATTTTTTAGTAGAGACGGGGTTTCACCGTGTTAGCCAGGATGGTCTCAATCTCCTGACCTCGTGATCCGCCCGTCTCAGCCTCCCAAAGTGCTGGGATTACAGGCTTGAGCCACCGCACCTGGCCTGAAGTTACTTTATTTAATGATCACTTACATAATGGGCTTGTTCTGTGCCAGGCACTGTTCTAAGCACATTACAAATATTAACTTGTTTTATAGACAAGGGAACTGAGGCACAGAGAAGTCAATTAACTTGCCTAAGGTTATACAGCTAGTAGATGGTGGAGCCAGGCTGCAAACCCAGGTGGTCTGGCTCCAGCATCCATGCTTTTAAATGAATGAATAAATTAGCTCTTGTATGGGGGGTTGGGAGGCAGGGGCTTCACCTACAGAAGTTACTCCATTCCCACTCTTGGACTCTTTCAGGTCCTGGGAGCTTCTGGTTGGCAAGTGAGATCTCTGGGATGTCAGTGAGGCTGGTTGAAAACCAGAGGTAAACCGCAGAGGTCACCATCCCCACCATGTCCCAGGTAATGTCCAGCCCACTGCTGGCAGGAGGCCATGCTGTCAGCTTGGCACCTTGTGACGAGCCCAGGAGGACCCTGCACCCAGCACCCAGTCCCAGCCTGCCGCTCCAGTGTTCTTACTACACCATGGAAGGCTGGGGAGCCCAGGCCCTGATGGCCCCCGTGCCCTGCATGGGGCCCCCTGACCGACTCCAGCAAGCCCCACAGGCCGAGGCCAAAACCACCTGCTTCCTGCCGTCCCCTGGCAAGCAGGCCTTGGGAACCCCGGAAGACCTTGACTCCTACATTGACTTCTCACTGGAGAGCCTCAATCAGATGATCCTGGAACTGGACCCCACCTTCCAGCTGCTTCCCCAAGGGACTGGGGGCCCCCGGGCTGAGCCGGCCCAGAGCACCATGTCAGTGAGAAAGAAGGAGGAACCTGAAGCCTTGGGTAAGGATTTGGGGCACAGTACTAGGAGCAGGGCTTGGCGCCAGACCTTATGAGGAAGAAGGACTTTCCTTTGTACAGAGAAGGGGACCCTGTCCTGTTGGGAGATACTGTGCAAACCTAACCAAGTTACTAACCCCTCTGTTTTCTATGCTACACAAAAGGGATAAATACAAGTTTCCCTCACTAGCCAATTCTATTTGCTTCCTGAGTTTGGAAAGTGATAGATACCAATTTTCTATGATTTTATGAGGACTCAAATAAGCTTCTATAGAAAGTGTTTTGTGCAGTACCATGCCCATAAGGAAGAGCTCAGTAAATGTGGATCCCTGACCCCCGCTGTCCTAGGGTGTCTCACTTCAGAGCCTCACCTGGGGTCCCCCCTGAAATGTTGGTAGGATTGCTATCTGGACCTCTGTCCTTGTTTGGGGGGGTATCTTTCCGGAGAGGCCCACACTGGAAATGGTAGGATAAGGACCCAGTAGTGTTCAAGCAGTGGTATGCTGGTGAATGTTTCCCTGGCTCCCTGGTTGGGGAGCAGGGGCAGAGGGAGCTGATTTGAAGCTTCTGCCCATTTCCACAGTGTAAATTCTCCCCCTCCGGCCAATTTCAAGCTACCTGAAATTGATGATGTCACTGAATGAGGAGCTGGAGACACGTGGAGTAGCAGGCTGTTACACAGCCTTGCCACCACACCGACACGACAGATGGTCAATAACCCTGACAGCACAGACAATAATAAGGAGGGTGGGGAGACATTGTTGTAAAATAATTGGGATGTGATGAATTTTGAGTATTTATTACCTTTGTTTTTAATGGAAGTTATTTCATTGTAAGTGTACATAATGTAATTACTCAATGGCTGGGTTTAGTAACCAGCTGGACAAAATCCTGAAAATTTAACAATCAGCTTTTAACCAGCCGATACAAGCCAATTCCAGGGCACCACCGAGTCCAAAGGAACCTGGAAATTCCTATATCTGGCTTCAGTTTCCTGAACAAAGAGTTTCAAGGAAGCTCTTGATGAGGGTCAAGGAGCAGGCACATTAGACAGGTTGGAAGACTGAGGCCTCCAAGGCTTTAAACTACCAGCAAGGGTGAGGGGGTGCATCATTAGGATTAGAGATAGGAGCCATAAGATATTCCACTTACTGGACACATATTATATATCAGGCACTGTGTTGAGCACTTTATGTGGAATCTTCAATCCTCTCAATCCACTCCCTGAGCTGATCTTTTTTTTTTTCAATGGAGTCTCGCTGTCACCCAGGCTGGAGTGCAACAGCACAATCTCAGCTCACTGCAACCTCCGCCTCCCAGGTTCAAGCAATTCTCCTGCCTCAGCCTCCCCAGTAGCTGGGATTACAGGCACCTGCCACTGGGCCCAGCTACTTTTTGTATTTTCAGTAGAGACAGGGTTTCACCATGTTGGCCAGACTGGCCTCGAACTCCTGAGCTCAAGTGATCCACCCACCTCGCCCTCCCAAAGTGCTGGGATTACAGGCGTGAGCCCGGCCGAATATTTTATCTCCGTTTCGCAAATGAGAAAGCTGGGGTTGCTGGGGTTGGGTAAGGAGCCAGTCTAGCCTAATGGCTGGCGTCAGGCAGAGGTTTCACAAGCTGCTTGCTTCACCACTTTGTGTCACGGATTCCTCATCCGAGAAATGGAGATTATGAGAGTTCTTACCTCAAAGGGTGTTATGGGGATTGAAAGAAATTACATTTGTTGGCTGCTTATCACTAATCCTGGCACACTATACACTATTCTAAATCGTAGCTGTTTTTATTAAACACTGGGGTTGCACGTCGGGCTGGCCCCAGGGTAGGTTTGGGCTCTGAGGTGGAGGCCAGCCCAGCACCCACGCCCTCTGGCACACTGGGTTCCTGGGCTCCTGGGCTCCTGCCTGCTCTGCCCCCTTTCGCCAAGCATTGCCTGCCAGGCCTGTTAAAGAAACTGTCCCTCAAGGGTCTTCCTGTTTCTTAAGGCCAGTCATGGGCACGTCACTGCAGGAAAGGCGTCTAGGGCCTAATTACTGTTGGCAGGAGTAAGCCCAGGCTTTTACCATTCATGCCCCAGGACAGGAGTTCCACATATCCAAGGCCAGGTGGGGCAAAACCAGTCCCTGTGGAACGTCCACACATGTTGGGTGAGGGTTGGTGACAACTGGGCCCTTCCTCCACGGAAGGGGCTCATGGTCAGCTTAGGGCTGATGGCATGGGTCCACATCCACAGATGCCCCGGGCACCACATGCCATTGTGAACATGTGTCCACCCAACTCTGGGGAACAGGGAATGTAAGGCAGGCAGCGGCCAGAAGGTCCTGAGGAAGCTGCCTCACTGCCCTGGCCCCTTCTGATGGAGAAAAAAAAAAAATCCCTTCCTCTAAACTCTGCCTGGACACCTGCAATGCCTGGGAGTTCACTGCCTCCTAAGACAGCCCAGCCAGGCCAGCTCCCCATTGAGAAGTTCTCCACCATCACTAAGAATAGCAGGCACCTGCGCCCAAAATCCTCCCCGCAGACCCTATTGCTGGTGACAAAGCTCTCCCTGGCCCATGGCAGCCTACAACTCTGAGCGTTGTGGTGAGTTCTCTTACCTCTAAATGTATTCAGAGTGGAGGATCCCCTGCCATTTTACAATCTCATCCTTCCTACTTTTGGGCTGTTCAAGGAAAGAACTCTGACATTACCGTGCTAGGAGATGTTTACTATTCCTCTTCGTCCTAACGTGGAAAATTTTAAAATTAAACATTGGCAATTCTATGTTGACATTTCCCCTAATATATATACATATATTTTTTTGAGACAGGGTCTCGTTGTGTTGCCCAGGCTGGAGTGCAGTGGTGTGATCGTAGCTCACTGCAGCCTTCAATGCCTGGGCTCAAGCAATCCTCCTACCTCAGCATCCCCAGTAGCTGGGACTACAGGCACATGTCACCACGCCCAGCTAATCTCTTTTTTTTTTTTTTTTTTTGGGTGGGTGATGGAGTCTCTGCCTCCCAGGGTTCAAGCGATTCTCATACCTCAGACTCCCGAATAGCAGGGATTACAGGTGCCCACCACCATGCCCAGCTAATTTTTTTGTATTTTTAGTAGAAACGGGGTTTCACCATGTTGGCCAGGCTGGTCTTGAACTCTTGACCTCGCCCACCTCAGTGATTCACCCACCTTGGCCTCCCAAAGTGCTGGGATTACAGGTGTGAGCCACCACGCCCTGCCAACTCGGTAATCTTTAAACTTTTTGTAGAGACACACTCTCGACATGTTGCCCAGCCTACCTCAAGTGATCCTCCTTCCTCAGCTTCCCAAAGTTCTGGGATTACAGGCGTGAGCCATATCACCCAGCCCAGAATTAAAATTTAAAAAAAAAAAAAACTATTCCATGTACCAGCCTGGCCAACATGGTGAAAACCCGTCTCTACTAAAAATACAAAAATTAGCTGGGTGTGATGGCACGAACCTGTCATCCCATCTACTTGGGAGGATGAGGTGGAAGAATCACTTTAGCCTGGGAGGTGGAGGCTGCAGTGAGCCAAGATCCTGCCACTGCAGTCCAGCCTGGGCAAGAGTGAGACACTGTCTCAAAAAAAAAAAAAGAGTCCATGTAATCCATGATCCCAGTGTCTGGCTTTTGAAGGAAATAGTGGAAACCTCCTGTTACAGATGAGGAAACTGAGGCTCAGGGTGGGTGTGTGATGGCTCACAGTCACACAGCCAGGGAGAGACAGGTCAGGCCTCAAACCCCAGCCTTCTGGGCTCCGTAGGCCACTGGCCTTTCTCTCTTTCTAAAGTCTAGTCCTCTGCCCTCTGGGGCATCACAGAATCCATCAGGTTGGAGGCAGCCTGCAGGCTCCTCTTCTGAGACCCATCCTCCTGGGCGCTTCACAAACCTTCCCCAGGTTCCCTGCTCCTGCCTTCCTTTAAACTTGTCCTGGGCGCCCCCATCCCACAGGGAATGTGGTTCCTAGAAGCAAACACCATGTCCCTTCCTTTATCCTCTCCAACGTCCCCCACCCCATCTTTAGAACAGGCCGCCACTTTCATTTTCCAGTAATTTCTGCCAGACAAGGCTGTTTACCAGCCCAAATGAAGGGGGTTTAATAACTGTCTCTCCACCCCTCACCCTACATGCCCTCCCTCCACTCACCCGCCTGCCTGGGGCTGGTGCCGGCACCCACCCAGCACTGCTCAGACTTGCCCCACAGGCCAGTAAACAGTGACTACACCCCTGCAGTGGGTGGAGGCCCCCAGCCCCACCCCCCCAGCTACACCCACCTTGGGACAGCCACAGGAGGTGAGCACGGGGCTCCTCCCTCCCCTCCCACTCTCCTTACTCAGCGCCCCCAGCAAGGTCCCTGGTGGATGTTTAGATGACCCAGTGAGTGGGGAGCCCAGAGCTTCACCAGGCCAAGAGATCCTCCCCAAAGCAGCCAAGCACCTTCTCACGGGGCAAGGCCTTGGGGCAGGGTTCATCCTGGAAGAAGCAGTCCCTAAACAGAGCTTAGCAACACTCCCTGGCTGTGCAGCATCGGATAACTCACTTCACCTTTCTGAGCCTTCCAGATTTCCCATCTGTTATATGGGCGTTAATAGCATTCCCTACTTCAGTAGAGTTGTCACGAGGGTTAAAAGAGCTAATACAAGCAATGTGTTCGTAGTGGTCCCGGCACATTGCACTCAGTAAAAACCAGTCTCTATGAAACATCGTTGTACACTAAGTGTTAGCTCCATCCCCACTCTTCTCCAAGCCTCAGTTTCCTCCTCTGTAAAAAAATAATGCCTGCCCTGCTCAAGGGCTGGTACGATGTTCAGAGGAGATTATGGGTATAAACACTATAAAGTCCTATAAAAATTGAAGTTGTGCTCTCCAGCCTTCCAGAAGAATCCAGCCCATTCCAAGATCTCTTTTCTTCCGGAGCCCACCATACAGTCCCCCAAAGAGTCTCACCTTGCAGTCATCTTTCTAAGCAGAGAGATCCCCAACCTTAGCCAGAAAGAGGGCTCCATTTGGCCAATACTGCCCCCAAAAAGCAGGCAGGTAGGAAAGGCTCCTCTCTCGAGCCTCACCATGGGCCGGGCTCCAGGCTATTGTATTTCATCCTCATCACAGCCTTGGAAGACTGGTTTCAGATCCTCACTTTGCAGATAAGGAAACAGAGGCTCAGAGAGGGTCAGAAAGTTACACAATGCCCTTGGCTGAAAAGCAGCAAAGCCAGGACTCACCCCAGGTTTGTTTTGCTACAAAGCCAGGCTCTTCCTCCACCCGCTGAGCAGCAAGCCCCGGTCAGCTGCCAGCCCTTGCTCATCTGATGTAACTCCCCACCCCCTCCGTGTGGCCCAAGCAGGCTCAGACAGAGGCAGTAACCGTGAGCAGGGCCAGATGGCCCTACCCTGGAGCGGGCTGGGGCAGGCTGGGGCTCCATAGTCATAACGGGGAGGAACCGTACATGTGCCAGGGCCCCAGGCAGGTGGGAGCTGAGGGTGCACGTTCTCCCCAATTTCCCCAGCCTCCATGCCAGAAAGCCAGAGGCAAGACTCACACTCTTCAGAAAAGAGCAGCTCATTAACCCCCACCTTCCTCCAGCTTCACTGGAACAAGACCAAGAACAATTCCCCTCCCCCAGGTCAGGAGGAAGGGTGTTCATCCTCACCATAGGGAGAACCGCAGAGCAGCCCACTCCTAGGCTGACCTCGGGAGAGGAACAAGGCCTCAGAATCCCAAGAGTCCCGGGTGCCCTGACCAGGGAGTGGAAATGGCGCTGGAGTGAGTCGGCAGCCTGGGGTGTGTTGGGTGATCCCTGTGTACCAGTTACGATCCCCCGGGAGATCCATAGCTCAAGAATGCAGCAAGCCCTGCGCTCAGGGAGTGCCTGCTCCAAAGCAGGGTTCTCAAACTCCACTGCATATTCACATGCCCTGGGTGGCCTCGCTAAAATGCAGATTATGTTTCTGTAGGGGTGGAGCCCAGGTGATATGGTCCTGCTGGGCCATTCATGGTCTACTGCACTCACCTGAAAAACTGGAAAACAAACAAAACTGAGGCCTGGGTTAACACCCTTGAGAGTTTAATCTAATTGGCAGGAGGCGCAGCCTGGGGTGAGTCTAGTGTGTAACCAAGCTTGGGAATCCCTGCTTTCATTGCAGGTACAGAAATATCACTTCGTTTTTTGTTGTTGTGTTTTTTTTTTTTTTTTTGGACATGGAGTTTCACTCTTGTCACCCAGGCTGGAGTGCAGTGGCACAATCTCAGCTCACTGCAACCTCTGCCTCCCCGGTTCAAGCGATTCTTGTGCCTCAGCCTCCCAAGTAGCTGGGATTACAGGCGCCCGGCTAATTTTTGTAGTTTTGGTAGAGATGGGGTTCGCCATGTTGGCCAGGCTGGTCTTGAACTGCTAACCTCCAGGTGATCCACCCGCCTCGGCCTCCCAAAGTGCTGGGATTCCAGATGTGAGCCACCACGCCCAGCCTCAGAGAAACCACTTTCACACACCCTGAGTAGCAGAGGCATCAGCAAGTATCACTGGTACAACCCATCAAGTGGCCATTTCAACCTAGGAAAAGGGCACAGACAAAGGAGAGGGTTGCCCAATTTTTAAGCACCTGCTCTGTGCCAAGAACAGTGCTGTGCTGCCTGCACAAGTGTCACTTCATCCTTTTTGTAACAACAAGAGGCTGGATGCAGTTGCCCCACTTTACAGGTGTGGAAACTGAGACCCTGGGTGGTGAAGTCTTTTGGCCAAACTCTCTCAGAGAAAAAGTAGCAGAGCCAGATCTGAAGCCTGGGTCTGTCTCATTCCAAGGCCTCGGTCCTCTACAGCATCTCCTCACCCAAGAGAAGTTGTCACAGGAAGGGTAACTTTGGAACTGGGCCCTGAAGATGGAGTTGGGCTCTCCTCTCTGCGCCTTAGTTTCCTCATCTCTATAAAAGAGGGGACAGAATGGCCTTGAGGACACTTCCAGCCTTTCTGTTCTATGAGTCCAGGCTCCTGTGTTTCACCAATGCTCTGTTTTTCTCCCCCAAAGACATAAAGTACATCGAGGTGACCTCCGCCAGATCAAGGTGCCATGATGGCCCCCAACGCTGCTCCAGCCCCTGTGTCACCCCACCCTTCGGCTCCCCTCGCAGTGGTGGCCTCCTCCTTTCCAGAGACGTCCCCCGAGAGACACGAAGCAGCAGTGAGAGTCTCATCTTCTCTGGGAACCAGGGCAGGGGGCACCAGCGCCCTCTGCCCCCCTCAGAGGGTCTCTCCCCTCAACCCCCAAATTCCCCCAGTATCTCAATCCCTTGCATGGGGAGCAAAGCCTTGAGCCCCCATGGCTTGGGCTCCCCACTGGTGGCTTCTCCAAGACTGGAGAAGCGGCTGGGAGGCCTGGCCCCACAGCAGGCCAGCAGGATCTCCGTGCTATCAGCCAGCCCAGCGTCTGATGTCAGCTACATGTTTGGAAGGTAGGTTCGGTAGCTTCTAACATTGCACACACATACACACACAGACATACACACGCACACATCCCCTAAAATCATTGAAAGGCACCCTACTCTGAGCAAAATCTGGGCATGCACCAAAACCAAAAGGGAATGCCCTGCCTGGGCATCGCTTACAATCATCCCAGGTCAATTCTCTATAGACCTCACAGCAGAACTGCAGGCACATGCACACCCATTCTGCCCCAGGAAGACCGAACCACAGGACTCTGCTTCCCACTCCACCTCCAAAGCCACTGGCCAAGGCAGTCCCTGGCACAGAGGCTGGGGATTCCACAGCCATGCCCACTGGCACAGGCCTCTGAGCTCGGGGAGAAGTCTGGCTGGATGGGAAGCTGGCCGCCTCCTGCAGCTGGGGAGTTCCCTCTGCATCAGCCACGTTGTGGTCCAGCGTAGGTCCAGCCCATCTGCACGGCTCCTGGGAGTCATGGGGGCCTGGGGAGATCCTGATCTGACAGCTCAGTCAGAACGACCTGGCTGGGAAGGCAGACGGAATGGGGGCCAGCCTATGCCCAAAGCCTGCAGGGGTCAGCTCATCGGCTACTTTAAATGACCAAAGACCCTACCATCCAGGGACATTTCTGTATCCTTACCATCCCTTAAGGATTAGGTGGGGGTGCACTTTGCTGTGGGCTGTACGGGGTGGGGTATGCAGTGTTCTATTTAGCCAAAGCCACGGGAACCCAGATCACCAGATCCAGAGCCTGGCTCTAGCCCCTGAGCCACCTGCTGCCCTAACAACCTGTCTGACTCTCCTGCTGCAGCAGCCAGTCCCTCCTGCACTCCAGCAACTCCAGTCATCAATCATCTTCCAGATCCTTGGAAAGTCCAGCCAGCTCTTCCTCCAGCCTCCATAGCCTTGGCTCAGTGTCCCTGTGTACGAGACCCAGTGACTTCCAGGCTCCCAGAAACCCCACCCTAACCATGGGCCAACCCAGAGCACCCCACTGTCCACCACTGGCCAAAGAACATGCCAGCAGCTGCCCCCCATCCATCACCAACTCCATGGTGGACATACCCATTGTGCTGATCAACGGCTGCCCAGAACCAGGGTCTTCTCCACCCCAGCGGAGCCCAGGACACCAGAGCTCTGTTCGACCTGGAGCTGCTTCTCCCAGCAACCAGGTCTGTCCAGGCACCAGGAGCCACAGCCAGACCCTGTCAGATGCCCCCTTCACCACATGCCCAGAGGGTACGTTGTAAACCAATATTTCAAGCAATGTAAGGTTTGGCTTGGGGGAATAGATAAAGTGCCAGTAGGTTTCTGCAACAGCCAGTCAACACATTTATTGAGCAACTATTGTGTGTCTGGTACTATGCCAGGTAGCGAGGACGCACAAAGGGACACAGTTTAGAAAGAGACAAACACAAATCCTCACGGTAGGGTAGGATAAATGTGGAAGTAAAGAGATATTCTCAATCATATGGGCCAAAGTAGAAGGAATGATTCTTTCAGTCTGGAGAATAGAGGAAGCAACATCAGAGCTGGATCTGTGAAGTGGATCAGAAGTTTGTGGCCAGAGAAGCAGAGGAAAGGCTTTCCCAGCAGAGAGAGCAGGGAGTCCACAGTCGGGAAGGTGTGGAAGCACATGGCATGTTCAGGAAATGCCGGAATGTTGGGTGCAGGTTCAAGTCATTGAGAGTAATTTGAAGCCAGATTGTGAAAGGCCTTCAATGCCAAACTAAAAAAAAAAAAAAGAAAGAAAGAAAAATGGAATTTGCCTTTTAAGCAATGGGGTACCATCAGTGAGCCTCACACAGAAAAGTGATGGGGTCAGAGGTGCACACTCAATGGATCACCCTGGCAGCTCAACGAATAGCAGGGGCCTGAACCGGGGTGGGGCAGTGGGGGTGGAGGAGAGAGGACAGAGCCAGGCGACCCTCAGGATGTGCTTGATGACTAACTTAAGGAGAGCAAGAGGGCGAGTCAGTTCTGACTCTGACGTTCATGGATGACGAGAACGCAGAGGGGGTGTCTGGGGCAATAGAGACAATGCATTCCAGTTCAGACAGCTGAAAACCACAAAGCAGCAAACACCCTCCTTCCCGGAGTCTGAGACTACAGGCGTCCAAGGAGAACAAAATCAACCAGAATCTACGGCAGTAAACACAGAAGCTAAGCTCTAGCACCCTCTGGATGCCTCTCCCATGAGCAGAGTCCCCTGCCAACCCCCTGTTCCCCCTCCCTCGGCCATCGGAGGGCTTCTCAGCCCCCACTTGGCCATGACATTCACAGGCATCAAGGCAACTCTGGGGGAGTGGGGTGAAATGTTTACTATAGCCCAGTGCTCACTCCCACTCACAAAGCCATGTGGAGGCAAGCAGGAGAAAATGACACTTCCAGCATGCCTTTGCATCTGCCCTGATCGATTTCCCAGGACGAATCAGTTGCAGATTTCAGTACTTTTTTTTAATGAGTTACTTGAGAGTAACTGGTCACAACACTCCTTTTCAAGCCGCCAAGGTTGACAGCTACTGCTCTCTGCCTTAGGGACCCAGAGAAATGGCCATTTTGGCATCTCAAAGAGTACATTTACTTAGCCTAGTGATATTCCCATCCTGCTTTGGTCCCATAATATCACTAACTGTACCCCCAGATCTTCTCAAATTCTGCAAAATATTCTCAAAACAACATTCATTTTAATTTCATAGGCAACTGGAACATTAAAGACCCTCAGAAGTTGTTTAGTCCACTTGGTTCCCTCTGAGCTTCGGTTATCCCATATCAGAGTCAAGTCCCAGCCTCCCACCTCCCAGGGGCATGTTTTTCTGCCCGGATCTGCTATTTTCCTCTCCTTCACGTTTTCTGCCATTTTCTTTTCCAAGCTGAATATTCCCCTGAGGAATTCTTAGGATTGTGAAGACGGAGGAGAATGTGATATCAAACATGAAGCATCTGAGAATTCCTTGTTTATCTCTTATTTCAGTCCTCACCAGGGGACTCAACACTAGATTTGAGAAACCATTTCTCCTTAAACTAAGGTTGTAACTATTCATTTTTTTATTCATTACCAAGGATACAAGGGCACTTCTGAGTTCTAGATGCACCAAACCCTGGCATCCTTCTGTTTGATTTTCCCTCTCGTAGGCAGTTTGGAGATACAATGGAGTTAGGGTCTGGGATGGTGGTCGAATGAGACCTTGGAGCAATAGAATAGGGAAGGGTCTCCAGCCTTCTCTAGTGAACATCCCTCAGCTTCCATCTGTCCAGCCTACAGGGTCCCCCTTCTCTGTCTGTCTCCAGGTCCCACCAGGGACATGCAGCCCACCATGAAGTTCGTGATGGACACATCTAAATACTGGTTTAAGCCAAACATCACCCGAGAGCAAGGTAAAAGGAAGCATGAGCGACCCCAGAATCGGATCTGGGTCTTGCACTTTGCATCAGGCAGGGCCCTGGGTTACAGTTAAGGAATGGCAAATAGTGGGTCCAGGGAAGCAGGGGAGGGGGATGTCCTGCTGACCTCATGACCTCCCAAGGAGGTAGGAACCACAGCAAGAGTGGTGGAGATTTGACAGTAGAAAGAACTTCCTGGGGACAAAAGGTGACTCTGTAACATCTGCTCTGTTACGGGGGACAGAGGGGGACAGAGGGTGTCCAGGTGGGGCGGTGTCCATCTCTGACTCAAGGATTGTTCCAGCAATCGAGCTGCTGAGGAAGGAGGAGCCAGGGGCTTTTGTCATAAGGGACAGCTCTTCATACCGAGGCTCCTTCGGCCTGGCCCTGAAGGTCCAGGAGGTTCCCCCATCTGCCCAGAATCGACCAGGTATGCATCTGTCTCTGTGCTCGCTCAAAGTCTCACGGAGGCAGCGGGGTGTGGTAGCTTCCAGTCCTGGCTCTGGCATTAGCTTTCAGGGTGACATGGCACCTAGGAGAAGTGTCCACTCCAGTACTCTCTCCAATGCCCTCCAGCCCCAAGGCACCCTGAAAAATGCCTTTCACAGCAAGCCTGAGTGCTTCTGCCTTCCCGAGCCCCGCCCCCAGTTCCCTGCTTTTTCCTCCCGGTGGGAGAGAAGGAGGAGGGTCCCAGCCCCCCTCTAGGCTGCTCTCTTTGGAGTCAAACTGGATTCATTTCCAGGGAACCTAATGTGTGATTATATGCGTAGCTAGCTTATCTCACGGGTGATAGCTTACCACGTGTGTGTATGAGCTCAGCACACGTGTGTGTGATAGTTCTTATCACATGCTTTCCTGTGGTCTCCCACTCTCATTTGATAGCAAACATCCACAGGGCATCCGCCACACACCAGGCACTGTGTGAGGCTGCAGGGATACAGAGGAATCAGACCCAGACGCCACCTCACCAGGGAGACAGACGAAAACATGATTACAACGCAAAGTACCTGGGTCATAGGCCTCACTCAAACCCCAGGATTGCACCTTCTTATTTAATGGATGAGGTAACGGAGGCGCCCAGAGTTACTTAATGACCCCAGAGCAATTAAGTGATAAAGGGAGGATGAAACACCCAGCCTTGTGTTCTTGACAGTACGCCTCACTGTCACAATAAGAAAGTGACCTCTGAGGAGGGTGTTGCTTATAAAGGACACCTTGCAAGAGGCAATGAACCCAGACTGAGGAGAACGCTGTGAATTGGTGGAAAGGAGTCAGAAGGTCATTGTTCGCCTCCCCCAGCCCCCCACCCCCCTGCCACGCCCAGGGCCAGCGTGGCTCCAGCAAAGATGACCTGGTGGGCAGGAGGAGACAGAAACCAGAGCAAAGAGTCAACATTTATCTATACAATAATTAAGAAGTGTCTTTGCCAGGCACAGTGGCTCACGCTAGTAATCCCAGCACTTTGGGAAGCCGAGGCAGGATGATTGCTTGAGCCCAGGAGTCTGAGACCAGCTTGAGCAACATAGCAAAACCCTGTCTCTACAAAAATTACCCAGGTGTGGTGGAGCACACCTGTAGTCCCAGGTTCTTGGGAGGCTGAAGCAGAAGAATCGCTTGAACCCAGGAGGTCTTTGAGGCTGCAGTGAGCCATGATCACACCACTGCACTCCTGCCTGGACCAAAGAATAAGACCCTGTCTAAAAAAATAATAATAAATTAAAAAAAAAAAATTCCCTAGGCCTCTCTGTGTCTCACACCTGTAATCCCAACATTTTGAGAGGCCCAGGCAGGAGAACCGCTTGAGCTCAGGAGTTGAGACCAGCCTGAGCAAAACAGTGAGACCTTGTCTCTACAGAAGAATTAGCCAGACGTGGTGGGGCACACCTGTAGTCCCAGCTACTCAGGAAGCTGAGGTGGGAGGATTCCTTAAGCCCAGGAGGTTGAGGCAAATAAGCTAAGATCACGCCACTGCACTTCCAGCCTGAGAGACAGAGCAGGACAATGTCTAACAACAACAAAAAAATCCCTGGTAACTCTTGAGCAACAGAAAGGTTTCCCCACCCCACCCCCAAAAAAAGAAGAAGAAGAGAAAGGTTTTCTGAAGAGGGTGTGGCTGGAGTCATTGAGCAGATGTGTTGGCACCTCCTCTGTGGGAGTGAGAGGCAGGGGGATGGACAAGGTGGCATTTTTTTTTTTTTTTCCGGTGAGACAGAGTCTCACTCTGTCACCCAGGCTGGAGTGCAGTGACACAATCTTGGCTCACTGCAACCTCTGCCTCCCAGGTTCAAGCGATTCTCCTGCCTCAGCCTCCCGAGTAGCTGGGACTACAGGCGTGTGAAACACGCCCGGCTTTTTTTTTTTTAAAATCTTTAATAGAGACGGGGTTTTACCACGTCAGTCAGGCTGATCTCGAACTCCTGACCTCAAGTGATCCACCCGCCTCAGCCCCCCAAAGTGCTGGGATTATAGGCGTGAGCCACTGCGCCCAGCCACAAGGTGGAATTCTATCCGAATGCACTTTCTTCTTTCTCTATCCAGGCGAGGACAGCAATGACCTTATCCGACACTTCCTCATCGAGTCTTCTGCCAAAGGAGTGCATCTCAAAGGAGCCGATGAGGAGCCCTACTTTGGTGAGATTCCCCAGCCTCCAGGCTCCCCAGGGATGGGGGACCAGCGAAGTCTCTGTTCTGAACTGTGGGGTGGGCTAGGGAAGCTCTACTCATGCAGGGCTGCTTGCTTCCTTTCAGGGAGCCTCTCTGCCTTCGTGTGCCAGCATTCCATCATGGCCCTGGCCCTGCCCTGCAAACTCACCATCCCGCAGAGAGGTGGGTCTGGGCCCCAAAGAGGGAATGCCAAGGTGGGGGACCTGTTTGTTCTCACTAGAAATGGGGTTCATTTCTACCTTGTTGGTGGATTATTTTAGTGTCACGGTTAAAATTGCGTGTACTGGAGTCACTCAACATCTCCACCTCCTAGCTATGAAAATTTAAGAATGTTGACCTCTCTGAGCCTCAGTTTCCTCATCTATAAAATGGGGACAATCATCATGGTACCCACTTATAGGATTGCTGTGCAGACTAAATGAGATAGCTCAGGCAAGGCTCTTAGCATAATGCCTAGCATAGAATGGATGTTGGATAAATAGCAGCCTGCTTTGAGAGGATGAAAGAGCCTAAATCAAATAGTTTGGAGAGGTTTTCTTTTTCTGGGTCCAATATTTGTTGAGCACTCACTCACCCATTCATGCTTCACTACAAGCTTGTGAAGCAGACTTTGCTGTTATCATCCCCATTTCACAGATAAGAAAATAAGGGCTGGGCACGGTGACTCACGCCTGTAATCCCAGCACTTTGGGAAGCCGAGGCAGGGGGATCACTTGAGGTCAGGAGTTCGAGACCAGCCTGACCAACATGGTGAAACTCCGTCTCTACTAAAAATACAAAAAATTAGCCGGACGTAATGGTGGGTGGCTGTAATCCCAGCTACTTGGGAAGCTGAGGCAGGAGAATCACTTGAGCCCAGGAGGCAGAGGTTGCAGTGAGCCAAAATCGCGCCACTGCACTCTAGCCTGGGCAACAGAGCGAGATTTCATCAAAAAAAAAAAAAAAAAAGAAAGAAAGAAAGAGCAAGGAAGGGAAGGGAGGGGAAGGATTCGGTTCTAGATGTTAAGTAATTTGCCCAAAGGCCCGCAGAGTCAGACCTTGAACTCAGATCAGCATGCCCTATCCAGAGCGTACAGCCAGGTAGGGGGACAGCTCAGATGGAACAGAGCATCTCAAGGGTATGCAGGAGAAGCTCGAGAAGGGCATCGGCGCAGGGGAGTCCCAGAGGAGCGTTGGTGAGAGCCTCCTCGCTTTCTGCAAAGACAGGTCAGGGGTTGGGACAGGGTCCAAAAGAAGTGAGGAGGTCAGGGGCCTGTGAGGACAAGATCATGGCAGCCATCTAAGAGGTAGGGGGGCGAGGAGGGGAAGAAGAGATCAAAAGGGTTGCAAACTAAGCATTTAGGGAGCCCAAAGTGGCCTGTTTGCCTAATTACAGTAATCACACCTGGTTTGAGTCACTTCCTGGAGATGGGGGTGGAGGTGGGAGATCTTCAAAGGGATTTATGAGGCCTGTTCCCGTGAGAGGGGTCCATTCACTCCACCCCCGCCCCTTTGGGGGGCCTGTTTCTTTGCCTTGGCTCAGAACTGGGAGGTGCAGATGGGGCCTCGGACTCTACAGACAGCACAGCCTCCTGCCAGAGGAAATCTGCAGGTGAGTGGTACAGGACGGGAGACACCAAGCTTGGCTGTGCCCCAAGAGGGCACCTCCCGACCCTGCCCACACGCACGCATGCACGCACACACGCATACACGCACAGGCCCACACGTGTTTCCCATCTCAGCTTCATTTGTGCATCTTTAACAAGGTGCCACACCCCCCCCCATCACCCCTGTAAAACAAGATGAGAGGCCAGCAGGGAAGTGGGGTGGGGTTGGGGGTGGTGGGGTGGCAGAACTTGCAGTCTCTCCGGCACGCACACGGGCACGTGCACATGTGCTAGAGTCTCTCTGGGTCTGAGGAGCCTGCCCTGGAGGTGTTTCCAGGTTTGGGATCCTCTATGGGGTGTCAGGTCTGAGTCCTCTAGCCTTCACCAGGGGAAAGGTCCCTGACCCACACTCCCAGAGGCCAGCACACATCAGCACTTGTCTCAGTGACAGCTCCTGCTCTATGCCCGGAGCACGAACGGCTTCCCTCCCCATTCTTGTCTTCTGTCCCTTCTGTCACCAATGAACCAAGACCTTGAGGGTAGAGGTGTGGGGAGGAGGGCAGTCGTTAAGTGTGGACAGAAGGATGTTTTCCTGGGCAACCCAACACACAGGGCAACTTCCCCTCCCCTGCCCCATGCTGGAGGGCCAGGGGCCAGGGCGATGCAAAGCCACAGAAGATCCCAAAGCCCTCTGGGGTTGGCCTCAGACTGTGATCACCCACACACCCACTTCCTGTTGGGTGGCTCTAAGAGGAGCTCCACTGGATTCCTGAACAGGAGACTCACCCCCTCCCCTGGGCCTGGGTCAGTGGCCCAGCACAGTGTCTGCCTCCCACAGGCTGCCACACCCTGTACCTGAGCTCAGTGAGCGTGGAGACCCTGACCGGAGCCCTGGCCGTGCAGAAGGCCATCTCCACCACCTTTGAGAGGGACGTCCTCCCCACGCCCACCGTGGTCCACTTCAAAGTCACAGAGCAGGGCATCACCCTGACGGATGTCCAGAGGAAGTAAGGGCCTTCCCTTGCCCTAGGGCTGCAGGGCTGGCGGCATAGAGCTGGAGGGGATAGCTGAGACAGTCACGGATCAGGGATGAAGGTCGAGTTTAGGGTCCTGGATGACCCAGCGGGGCCAGTGATGTGCTGAGGGACTCCAGGCAACTTCCCTGCCTCCTCCAGGCCTCAATCCACTGCCAAAGCCCCAGTTTATCGTGACTGATGAAAATGGAGTTAACGGAGGCCGGGCGTGATGGTTCATGCTTGTAATCCCAGCACTTTGGGAGGCCGAGGCGGGTGGATCACCTGAGGTCAGGAGTTCGAGACCAGCCTGGTCAACATGGTGAAACCTCGTCTCTACTAAATATACAAAATTAGCCGGGTGTGGTGGCGCACACCTGTAATCCCAGCTACTTGGCAGGCTGAGGCAGGAGAATCACTTGAACCCAGGAGGCGGAGGGTGCCGTGAGCTGAGATCGCCCCACTGCACTCCAGCCTGGGTGACAGAGTGAAACACCACCTCAAAAAAAAAAAAAAAAAAAAAAGAAGGAAAATGGAGTTAACTAGTATTCATGGGTGCTGATCATGTCTGCACCCATTGATGGAACATCTTCCCTAGGCCAGACTCTGGCTGACACTGGGACCCGGAGAGGAATGAGATCGTCCCTTCCCCAGGCTCGGGATCTCACAGTCTAACAGGAGCCTGATCCAGGGCTGAGCACTTCACAGGGAGAAACAAGAGATGACCAAGATGTAATTCGTGTCCTCAAAAAGTTAGGGGACCAAAAAAAAGTTAAATGGCATGGTAGGGGTATGAAAGAAAACCCCAGAGTTTAAGACACAGGCAGACAAGTCCCATGAGAGGAGAGAGGCAGGAGCAGGGCACCAGGACCCCCCAGTGGGAAAAGCCGTAGCGGTCGTCGAGGTCTAACCCAGAGACTTCTTGGAGGACAGGGCACCTGAGCTTGGGGGGAACAAGAGATGCTGGAGGCAGGGTGACACTGGGACAGGTTCTCATCGCTTCCCTTCTCTCCCCACCTCCTCCTAGGGTGTTTTTCCGGCGCCATTACCCCCTCACTACCCTCCGCTTCTGTGGTATGGACCCTGAGCAACGGAAGTAAGTTCAAAGCTGGGCCAAACTAAGAAGGCCGTCCAGGGCCCAGCTGCCCACCAAGGTGTCCTGACGACTCTGGGACTGGGATCCCAGAGGGAGCCTGTGAACCTCAAGGGGTCAGGGTGACAGAATGAGGGTAGGGTGAGGTGTGCTGGGGCGGGGACACAGCTGGCCAGTCCTGCGGCTCCTTCAGGGTCCTGTGGCATGGAGCAAAGCCTCATTACTCGGTATCATGTTCTTTTCCTACAGGTGGCAGAAGTACTGCAAGCCCTCCTGGTAAGGCCTTCCTGTCTACTCTGTTACCAAAAAGGGGTCCCTGTCTCAGGGCCCCAAACCCAACATGGGGAGGGAACTAGAGAAGGAAAGAGGCCCCATTCTGACTTTAATAGTCCAAGGTGTTGATGAGGGCACAGGCCCTGGTCCTCAGGGAGCTCGCATCTGATGGGAAAGACTTTCACTGCCCTCAGAGCCTCTGGGCTGATAGAGGCGACATGAGCCTGGGAGCCCTCAATCTTCTGCAAGAGGTACAGGCTCTAACTTAAGGGAGCCTCAAGCTATTGGAATGTCCCAGTCTGATGATCAAGATGCATCTTTGCCTTCAGGGAGCTTCCACTCTAATGGGGAATGCACAGGTCCTGTCCTCAAGGAGCCCCCACCCAAAACAAACGAAACCCAGAGCTTGAACTTGGAAATCTCCCAGTCTGACAGGAGAGGCACCTTCTTCCTCAGGGAGCCCCATCTTAAGGAGGTGCTGGAGCCAATTGGCTAAGGGAGGGGCAGGGAGGAATGAGGTGCAGGCTGAGGGCCCCCCACCACCCCATTCCCACCAGCCTGATGCCTCCCTGGGTCCCACCCCTCACTCAGACTGCCCTTCCCCACCAGGATCTTTGGGTTTGTGGCCAAGAGCCAGACAGAGCCTCAGGAGAACGTGTGCCACCTATTTGCGGAGTATGACACGGTCCAGCCAGCCTCGCAGGTCATCAGCCTGGTGACTGCTCTGCTGCAGGATGCAGAAAGGATGTAGGGGAGAGACTGCCTGTGCACCTTCCCAACACCTCCAGGGACTCACCAAGGAGCCCCCCTCCACCCCCTGAATGGGTGTGGCTTGTGGCCATATTGACAGACCGATCTGTAGAACTAGGGGGATTGGTATAAAGTTGACACCCTTGAACCTGCTATGGCCTTCAGCAGTCACCATCATCCAGACCCCCCAGGCCTCAGTTTCCTCAACCACAGAAGGAGACCAATAGACAAGATCAGCTGTTCTTAGATGCTGGTGGGCATTTGAACACCCTTCTGCATGATTCTGGAGCATGCCCACATCTGAAGACCCCTGCATGAAAATAACCTCCAAGAACCCTCTGACCCCATCGACCTGGGCTCTGCCAACACAATAGTCTGAGCGAGAGACCTGCAGCCCCTGTTTCAGGTGCCTGGCGTTGACCCACGGGGTATCTGGCTTGCAGCCAGTGATGTTCAAGGATTGACTACAAAACGGGAATGGATAGACTCTATTTCCTTCCATATCTGTTCCTCTGTTCCTTTTCCCACTTTCTAGGTGGCTTTTTGGGTCCACCCAGCCAGGATGCTGCAGGCCAAGCTGGGTATGGTATTTCGGGCAGCTCAGCAGGGGGAACTTGCCCCCTTGGTCAGAGGAGACCCAGCTGTCCTGCACCCCCTTGCCGATGAGTATCACCCCATCTTTTCTTTCCACTTCTTTTTTTTTTTGAGACGGAGTCTCATTGTCACCCAGGCTGGACTGCGGTGGTGCGATCTAGGTTCACTGCAACCTCCACCTCCCAGGTTCAAGCAATTCTCCTGCCTCAGGTTCCCGAGTAGCTGGGATTACAGGCATGTGCCACTCACCCGGCTAATTTTGTATTTTTAGTAGAGATGGGGTTTCACCATGTTGGCCAGGCTGGTCTTGAACTCCTGACCTCAAGTAATCCACCTGCTTCGGCCTCCCAAAGTGCTGGGATTACAGGCACGAGCCACCGCGCCCAGCTTCTTTCCATTTCTTGATAGGCAAATATTCCAAAGCTGGTATCGTAGCTGTCCTAATGTTGCATATTAGGCGGTGGGAGTAGAGATAAGGGCCATCTCTCTGTGATTCTGCCTCAGCTCCTGTCTTGCTGAGCCCTCCCCCAACCCACGCTCCAACACACACACACACACACACACACACACACACACACACACACACACANCACACACACACACACACACACACACACACACACACACACACACACACACACACACACGCCCCTCTACTGCTATGTGGCTTCAACCAACCTCACAGCCACACGGGGGCAGCAGAGAGTCAAGAATGCAAGGAGGCCGCTTCTCTAAGAGGCTTGGAGGAGCTGGGCTCTTTCCCACCCCCACCCCCACCCCCACCCAGCCTCCAGAAGCTGGAACCATTTCTCCCGCAGGCCTGAGTTCCTAAGGAAACCACACTACCGGAGTGGAAGGGAGGGTCAGGGAAGAAGCCCACTCTTGCTCTACGAGGAGCAAGTGCCTGCCCCCTCCCAGCGGCCAGCCCTGCCAAAGCTACATTATCTTTGGCCAAGGTTGGGCCTGATGGTTATGATTTCAGCCCTGGGCCTGCGGGAGAGGCTGAGACCAGCCCACCCAGCCGGTGGTCGAGCACTGCCCTGCCGCCAAAGTCTGCAGAATGTGAGATGAGGTTCTCAAGGTCACAGGGCCCAGTCCCAGCCTGGGGCTGACAGAGGCCCCCATATACTCCGCTACAGCTCCTATCATGAAAAATAAAGTGTTTGTCTTTGCAAAACAGTAAGTTCTGAGGCAGTCAGGGCTGTGCCCTCGGAGATGGAGACCTGAACAGAGAAGGGGGCCTGACTTGGGAGGGCGTGGCTGTGTCTTAGGGGAGACCAGGTGTGCCACACTCCCTCCCACGCTCCTGGCCACGGCACTACAGGCTCAGCAGGCTTCCACGTCGTAAACCATTGCTTAAACCACTCTGTGTCCCCCACACGCCCAACACGCTTGTTCTTCTTTCTTCATCACCCCTTTCCTGCCGCTTTGCCAGGGAAACAGGAGGATTGTGATTTCCTGGGGCCCAAAGTGAGTGTGTATGGTGCCCCTGATGGATTCCAAAGTCTCACTCAGCCCCCACTGAGAGGCAAGGAGAGGCGGGCAAAACAATAACTCCTCAAGAAGAGTCCAGAAGAGTCCCCGAAACCAGATGGCCCCAGAGCTGCCAGCTCCGCCCTGAAGAACCGGACTGTGGTTGGGTGTGGTGTCTCACGCCTGTAATCCCAGCACTTTGGGAGGCCAAAGCCGGAGGATTGAGCCCAGGAGTTTGAGACCAGCCTGGGCAACACAGGGAGACCCTATCTCTACAAAAAAATACAAAAAGTTAGCCAGGTGTGGTGGCACATACCTGTAGCCCCGGCTACTTGGGAGGCTGAGGTGGGAGGATCACTTGAGCCTGGGGGTTCAAGGCTGCAGTGAGCTGTGGTTGTGCCACTGTACTCCAGCCTGAGTGAGAGTGAGACTCTATCTCAAAAGGAAAGAAAAAGAACTGGACTATGGCCTCTTGATCCCACCCTGGGCGTGGGGAGTTCTACCCCCAGCTCCTTCCAGTGGCAGTCCTCCCCTAAACCAGTCCCAGAGGAATGCCCCCCTCCCAGACCTGCTCCAGACTTCACTGCAACTAGGAAGCCAAGGCTGGCATGCCCTGAGAAGGCCTCAGCAAGCGATGCAAGAGAGGCTGTGGCACTTCTGTTCTCCTAAAGAGCTTTGGGAACAGGAGAGCCCCTCCTGTGTGGGCTGAGCTATGTGACCCAGTGGCAGGGGCCTTGAACCCCCGCGGGGTAGACCCTGCCTCCCTTTCCACTGCCCCAGTGCAGTTCCAGATGGAGACTCCTCTCAGTCTCCTGCTCTGGCCCTGCTTAGCCCAGCATGGAACAGAGTTCGTGGAAGGCGATCATTTCTGCTGCATTTGCCACAGCTCATGTTTCCCCTAAGAAGATTTAGCAGAGAACTTAAGACTTTTGCTGAGGGCAAAGCAGCCAGCCCGGCAGGGGCTGGACGGCTGGACAGGCTGGGAGGGCTGGACGGCAGAGGGGAGGCAGGACAACCACCGAGCCAGGAGCCAGGAGGGGAGGAGCCACCCTCCTATCCACCCAGGAACACCAGAGGAGAGTTTTCTCCAGGAGGCTCCAGGCCTTATAGCCCTCGGTCTTAACCCCTGCCGCAGCCCCCGCTCCAGTGTCTCTCTCCCCCGAGTCTTTTCATCCCTCCCCATCCCTTTCTTGATCTCCATACACACACATACCACCCACCCTCCCTCCCTCTCTTCTCCCACTTCCTCTCTCTCCTTTCTCACCATCTCTCCTCATTATGTCTTCTCTACTCGATCACCCCTTCGCAGAGAAACCTTTCCAGCTTCTTGCTCTTTTCCAGTTGAATTTCCTCGCCCCTTTGTCCCAGGTGGCTGGACATGCAGCAGAGTCCAGCTGCTGCTGGAGTTCATGAGAAGGGAACCGGAAGCCTCTCACACTGCCAATCGTTTCTCAAAACTGAGGTTCCAGTTTGAGACCAGCCTGGCCAACATGGTGAAACCCCGTCTCTACAAAAAATACAAAAATTAGCCGGGCATGGTAGCGCACCTGTAGTCCCAGCTACTCGGGAGACTGAGGCATGAGAATCCCTTGAACCTGGGAGGCGGAAGTTGTAGTGAGCTGTGATCGTGCCACTGCACTCCAGCCTGGATGACAGAGCAAGACGCTGTCTCTAAAAACAAAAAACAAAAAACAAACGAACAAAAAAAAACTCAGATTCCCACTCCCACTAAACCCTGCCTCCTCTCAGGCTACAGAGGCCTCTTCAGGAGACTGAAGTGCCCTTACCCCGACCATCTGACCAGCCGCTGCCCCATGCCCATGACCCACCAAGGGCTGAGGCTGCTCACTGCTCTGTTTTATCTTTGGCCTCTGGTCCTTCACTCTTGTGCCAGGGCTTAGACCCAGGGCAAGGTCTTAGACCCAGGGCAGGGGCAGGGTTAAAGGCTTTCAACCCAGGGCCAATGCCTTCATTCATGCAACAAATGCTTTCTGGCTGTGTGCTTTATTCATGTGAACCAGGAAAACAGAAAAATATGACAGTGTTTCTAACAGAGGTTTACAAGTGCTGTGCAGGGCTGGCAGAAAGAGTAGAAACTGGAAAAGATAAACTTTACCCACTTGAAGGGAAAGAGGGCAATGTTACCAAGAAGGTAACATTTGAGTTGGGTCTTCAAGGATGAATAGGAGTTCAGCATGCAAAGAGAGGTAGAAACCAACTTTTAGGAGGGGGAGGGGCTCTCATGTGCTACATATAATCAGAGGCACATTATATATGCCTAATCCCATTTTACAGGTTAGAAAACTGGGGCTCAGAGGGTTAACTTCTCCTAACTGTAAATGGCAGAGAAACAGGATTTCAAGTCCATGCCCATCCTATTGCCCCAGCGTTCAGAGAAAGCAGAGGGAGACATTCGTGTGTGAAGCACACAGGTGTGAAAAGATGTACCATGTTTGATGTGGCTCAAGTACATGGTACCTAAGGGAGTAGGTGAGAGAGAAAGCAGAAGAAAAAGGCAGCAACAGGACCCTCAGGACCCTTGGGTGCCAGCTGAGAATGTCTGGAGATTGAAGACTTGCTGAATTAATGAGGTGGGACTCAGGCCTGCCGTGTACGATTTTGTAGGCTATGCAGTGCATGGTCATACATGGCACCCTGGTTCAGCTTTATCCCATAGGTAATGAGGATGAGGTAGGAAGCAGGACTGGACTCCAGAGGCAGGGCTTGGACACAGGTCCAAACTGAGGACTAGCTAAAACAGGGATGAGGTAGGAGGAGCTTTCCATAAGACACACCCTCCAGTGTGACATGTCAGTTTACCATTGCCATGGCAACACCCAGAAGTTACCACCCCTTTCCATGGCAGCAACAACCTGATGACCCAGAAGTCACCACCCTTTTTCTACAAATCTCTGCATACTCTGCCCCTTAACTTGCATGTGTTTAAAAGTGGGTGCAAATAAGAGTGTGGAAGCTACTGAGCTGCAGCTCTCAGCACACTGGGGTAGCCCGGCTCTGGAGGAGCAGTCACGGGATTGTGACACTGCCACCTCTAGAAAGCTGCTTTCTTCTACCACCATTTGCCCTTGAATTATTCCCTGAATGAAGCCAAGAACCCTCCCAGGCTAAGCCCCAATTTGGGGCTCGCCTGCCCTGCATCAGGGAGACATTTCAGCCGAGGAGTAATTGACCAGATTTATGCTTTAGAAACATGGAGGCCGGAGATGTCATCTGAGGCTGAAGCTGGGGAGAAGAATGCTGGGATGAGAACCTGGAGTTCGGACCAGGGAAGGGATGAGAGCCTAAAAAGAGGAGCTCTCACCCTGAGACACGCTGGGGCAGGAGCCTGCTTGATCCAGGCCTGGGTCCCTGGTTCTCTCTGAGCTTGGGAGGACTATGTGAGACAGAGCAGGACCAGGGGCCTGCATTCCCCCTTGTATTATTCATCTTCTCGGGCTGCCATAACAAAATACCATAGTCTGGGCAGCTTACACAACAGAAATTTATTTTCTCACAGTTCTGGAGGCTTGAAGTCCAGGATCAGGATGCCATGATGGCCAGGTCTGGGTAAGGACTCTCTTCATGGCTTGCAGACAGCCACCTTCTCCCTGTGTGCTCAGATGGTCTTTCCTCAGTGTGTGTGCATGGAGAAAGACATCTCTCTCCCTCGCTTCCTTTTATTTTAAAGCCACCATCTGATTAGAATCTCACCCTTGTGGCCTCACTGAACCTTAAGCCTCAGAAAAGCCTTATCTCCAAATATAGTCACATGGGAAATGAGAGCTTCAGCATGCCAATTTGACGGGACACAGCTCAATCCACAGCACCCATCCAGGCAGAGTCCTGCCCAGTCGTGTTCCCCATCCCCACCAAGCCTCAGTCCGGACCAGGCTGGAGCCCTCAGCCCCAGAAAAGGAGATCCTCAACTTCCCGGGCTCCCAGGGCCAGCCAGGGGCTTATTTTGCAACTGTTTCCTGGAAGGCTTTTCAGTGTTCTCCTCTCCCCATCTGGACTAGCCAAGAAAGGCAAGTAGAGCTTGGCTGGGAGCAGGCCTGGGGGTCAGGGAGACAAGCCGGGAAGGAGGGAACCAGAGAGGAAGAATGAGGAGGGGGTTAGGAGGGCGAGCAACACACACTCATTCATTCACGCATTCAACAAATAAGCGCTGTGCTCCCATGTGAACCACGCAGAGCCAGGCGAACGGGGTTGGCCAGGAGCTGGGGGAGCTTACACGTGCCCCAGGAAGCGATATTCTCTCCTCCAAGAATTCAGACTTGACACCCTTTGAACACTGACATGGGACATATTCTTAGTTCACTCCACTCCCATCTATGTATGCAAACACACGTGCGTGCGTGCGCACGCACACACACACACTTGCTTCTTTTGGATCAAGAACTGGAAGCCAGCCGGGTGTGGTGGCTCACACCTGTAATCCTAGAACTTTGGGAGGCTGAGACGGGCGGATCACGAGGTCAGGAGATCGAGACCATCCTGGCTAACACGGTGAAATCCCATCTCTACTAAAAATACAAAAAAAAAAAAAAATTAGCCAGGCGTGCTGGCAGGCGCCTGTAGTCCCAGCTACTCGGGAGTCTTTTTCTGAGAAAAGACAGGAAAAAAAGAGATATGGAGAAACAGGAAGGAAAAAAAAAGGGCATGGAGAAACCAGGAGGAGGGGCATCCGAGAAGAAGAAAACCCAGAGGAAGAACAGGGCCAGAAGACAGGAGACCCAAATCAAGGCAATCTACAGAGACACATTCCGTCTTACAAAATGGAGAAATAAGTCAGGCACAGTGGCTCACACCTATAATCCTAGCTCTTTGGAAGGCCAAGGTGGGCGGATCACTTGAGGTCAGGAGTTCAAGACCAGCCTGGCCAATATGGTGAAACCCCCATCTCCACAAAAAAATGCAAAAATTAGCCAGGTGTGGTAGCACACGTCTGTAATCCCAGCTACTCGAGAGACTGAGGCAGGAGAATCCCTTGAACCCAGGAGGCAAAGGTTGCAGCGAGCCAAGGTCACACCACTGCACTTCAGCCTGTGACAAAGTGAGGGAGATTCCATCTAAAAAAAAAAAAAAAAAAAGACGACGACAAAGAAGAAATAGGGCTACTAGGTGCCAAAGGTACAGAGCACAGGAGAAAAGCATTTATGGGAAGTAGGCATTGAAGAGACAGGCAGAAAGCCCCTTGCTACATGTATTCAGTCATCATTCAATATCTGCCTCAGGCCTCCTGTGTATCTGGCACTGTGCTTAGCCCTTAGAGATGGGTTGGGACACATTTATGCTAAAAAATTATTTGTTCTTTATCTGAAATTCACACAGAACTGAATGGGCTGTGTTTTTTATTTTCTAAATAGGTAGCCTGGAGCTACAGTGATGAATGAGGTTCCTGACTTCATGGAGCTTATACAAATGAGGGATAGCCGGGCACGGTGGCTCATGCCTGTAATCCCAGCACTTTGGGAGGCCGAGGCGGGCAGATCACAAGGTCAGGAGTTCAAGACCAGCCTGACCAACATGGTGAAACCTCGTCTCTACTAAAAATACAAAAATTAGCTGGGTGTGGTGGCGGGCACCTGTAATCCCAGCTACTCAGGAGGCTGAGGCAGGAGAACCTCTTGAACCCAGGAGGCGGAGGTTGCAGTGAGCCAAGATCACGCCACTGCACTCCAGCTTGAGCAACAGAGCAAGACTCCATCTCAAAAAAATAAAAAGAAAAGAGGGACAAAGATACAGAGTAATTGCACTGTGAATGCCTAACTAAACACTCTTCTGTTGAGAAGATGCGCAAGGTGCTCTGAAATGAATAGTCGGGAGAACTGACCTGCTCAGGGAAGTCAGGGAGGGCTTCCCTAAGGAGGTGATGATGGCTGAGATGAGAGCTGAAAGAAAATCCATTGTCGGGGATGTGGAGAAGGGGGCACTGGGAGCCTTGAAAGCAGAGGGACCAGCATGTGCAAAGACCCTGTGGTGGAAGGGAATGCAATACGGCCAGTCTGGCTAGCGGCCCCAGAGAGCAAGGGGGTGTGAAAGGCAGGGGGCCTGGTGAGGTCGGCAGGGGCTAGGCCAAGCAGGACCTTCAGCCCATGTTGGGGGCTTTGGTCTTGACCCTTCCCTGAGAGGCCAGGGAAGCAAGAGGCTGACAGGACTCAATTTCCTGGTATTGTAGGAAGAACTGATTGGGGGCCAGGTGTGGTGGCTCACGCCTAAAATTTCAGCACTTTGGGAGGCCAAGATGGGTGGATCACATGAGGTCAGGTGTTCAAGACCAGCCTGCCCAATATGGTGAAACCCCATCTCTAGTAAAAATATAAAAATTAGTGAGGCGTGGTGGCATGCACCTGTAATCCCAGCTACTTGGGAGGCTGAGGCAGGAGAATTGCCTGAACCCAGGAAGTGAAGGTCGCAGTGAGCCAAGATTGCACCACTGCACTCCAGCCTAGGCAACAGAGTGAGACTGTCAAAAAACAAACAAACAAAAAACTGAGGATAAATAAGCTGAGAATGGCTGTAGAGTAAGCAAAGGAAGCAATGGTGGAGGCTACGTCTAGGACCTGGATGGAGGCAGGACAGCAGGGATAGAGCAGAGAGATACTGACAGTTAAAATCCACAGGACTTTGAGATGGAACAGGAGTGAGAAGTGGGGGAGGGGGTTATCTAGAAGGACTTCCAGGGTTCCAGCCTACAGGAATGATGGTGGAACCCTCTCCTGAAATGGGGAGAGCCAGGAGGATCCAGCTTAGGATAGGGATGAAAACCTGAGTTCTGAGTCAGATCCCTGCCCCACCCCTCCCATCAGCTGGGCAGGACTCTCTGAGATACCCCCATGAGGACCATCCTCCCAGACAGGGCAGCCAATCATTCTACTAAATTGCCAAGATGGAAACTAATGCATAGTGGAGGAGAGGAGGAAGATGAACAGAAAACCACCCACTTTGCCCTCCCTGAAGGGTGGGGGCCGGGGCCGCCTGAGCCCTCAGACACGCTTGGGAGCAGGTGTGTGGGGAGATCCCTGGTGCCTCACCCTCACTTCCTCCATCCACCTCCCCTCCCAAAAGCCGGGCAGCCTTGGCATTATGGCAGAGCCTATCTCGCACTGCAGAGGGTCTTTTGTGGTGGCAGGAGAGGGCATGCCTCAGTTCCAGGCAGACCACAGAGTAGTGTCGGGGAGTGGGACACAGGAAAACTCAGTGATGGGGCAGATTTAAGACGTAGGGGGAGGCCGGGTATGGTGGCTCACACCTGTAATCCCAGCACTTTGGGAGGCCGAGGCAGGTGGATCACCTGAGGTCAGGAATTCGAGACCGGCCTGGGCACCATGGTGAAACCCTGTCACTACTAAAAATACAAAAATTAGCCAGGTGTGGTGGTGTGCGCCTGTAATCCCAGCTACTCGGGAGGCTGAGGCAGGAGAATCACTTGAACAAGGGAGGTGGAGGATGCAGTGAGCTGAGATCACGCCACTATACTCCAGCCTGGGTAATAGAGCGAGACTCCATCTCAAAAAAAAAGAAAAAAAGGGGGAGTGGGAGAGGGAGACAGAGAGGGAGAAAAGGGACAGGAGCACAGGATAGCAAGACACAGAAAATGGAAAGATAAGGCCCAAATAAGAGAACCAGGACCAGAGGCAAAGGAACCCACAGAAAGACAGAGGCATAGATAGAAAGACAGCTAGCTGGCTGGGGTGGCTCACGCCTGTTATCCCAAAACTTTGGGATGCCGAGGCAGGAGGATGGCTTGAGCCCAGGAGTTTGAGACCGGCCTGGGCACCATGTCAAAATCCTGTCTCTACAAAAAAAAATACAGAAATTAGCTCGGCGTGGTGGTGTACACCTGTGGTCCCAGCTATTCAAGAGGTGGGAGAATCTCTTGAGCCCAGAGGTTGAGGCTGCAGTGAGCCATAATCACACCACTGCCCTCCAGCCTGGGCAACAGAGTAAGACCCTGTCTCAAAACAAAAACAAAAACAACAACAAAAGATGAAGGATGTCGAAGTGCCAGCTTTCTTGTCGCACTGAGCTCTCCTGTCTCAGGAAGGCTTCTGCCACCTGGGCTGTCCTTAGGGACCCCACAGGGTTAGAGCAGGAAGAGTGAAGAGAAAGGCAGAAATGAGCAGAGGGCCCTGGTCCCCTTGTAAAAAGCCTTCAGCCCTGCAGCCACCCAGGACTGCTGCCCGTTTCTTTTTTTATTCACTTATTCATTCAATAAGCATTCGTTGAGCACCTACTGTGCACTCGGCTCTGGAGATTCAAGTGTAATTAAATAAGACCAGCATGTGTTTTAGAAAAACAAGGGAACCCAGGGAACAATTGTGAAAAACATCATGCAGGAAATAAACAAGCTGGTAGAAAAGTAAGGTTGAGGGAGATTCTTTACCTAGGATGGTCAGAGAAGGACTCTCATAGGAGGCGACATTTGGCTGAAGGCTGGAGGTCGGGGAGCCAGCCTTGTGAAGAGCAGGGGTGAGAGTGATTCGGCAGAGAGAACAGTATGTGCAAAGGCCCTGAGGCTGGCAGCGTCATGCTAAAGGGGCTGGAGAAACTCGGAGAGAGCCCTACAGGCCAAGGAAGGTATTCAACAGGAGGCCTCTGGAGGATGTTACACAGGGTCCCAAGCAGATGCCTCTCCACTGCCTTCCTCTGCCCCTGAGCTCAGGTACATAAGGCCACCACATAGGTGTGTGGTCCCCAGCAGGACCTCACACACATCCGTCCCCCTCGCGTAGGATCATGGCTCTTCTGCCCAGAAACTGTGCCCCCTTCCTTCCTCCCAAATGAAAGCCCCTGGCTTAGCTTCACCTCTCTGGTGGCCGAAGTGCCCCTTCCTATTTAGGTTCCCCTTTTCATCCCACCAGGAGACACTGGGGGAAAGAATACGGCCCTGAGTTCTAATCTGCTTCCGCCACCAGTTCATTTACACCTTCCAACAAGCCAGTTCAGGCCCCTCGAGGCCTCGGTTTCCCATCTTCATAATGGACCTGCCAGAGAGGAATGTGCTGGTCCCAACCCTGGTCTTGGGGATGACCTTTCTCAGCCACAGGAGAGAGCCATCCCTTCCCTTCCCCTGACCACATGCACACATGCACACACACATACACACATGCACACATACACCCTGCTCTCTCCTCTCCAGCCGTGACCCTGCCCTACTCTCCCCAAAGCCTCCTGTGTGGTCTGCCCCCTCTCCTACCTCCCACCCCAGAACCTTGAGATCCGCCTCTGGCAGCCTCTGCTCTTCCCCCTTTTATCCCCTCCCTGCCCACCCACCACTTAGGATTGCACTGACCCTCCCGTCCTCTGCCAGTGCCCCAGGGCTGCTGACTGCAGACAGTACAACTGGAGGCTGGCCCTTCCCTGGCCTGCAGGGCCTTCCCCACTCATTAGAGCCCTAAGAACATCCCTGTGGAGGGGTTTACAAGGCCCATTTGCATTCTTTTTTTTTTTTTTTTTGAGACGAGTCTCGTTCTGTCGCCCAGGCTGGAGTGCAGTGGCACGATGTTGGCTCACTGTAGCCTCCACCTTCCAGGTTCAAGGGATTCTCCTGCCTCAGCCTCCTGAGTAGCTAGGAATACAGGCACGCACCGCCACACCAAGCTAATTTTTGTATTTTTAGTAGAGACGGGGTTTCACCATGTTGGCCAGCATGGTCTTGATCTCCTGACCTCATGATCCACCCACCTTGGCCTCCCAGAGTGCTGGGATTACAGGTGTGAGCCACCTCGCCCGACCCCATTTGCATTCTTTTTTTTTTTTTTTTTTTTTTTTTTTTTTTGAGACGGAGTCTCGCTCTGTCGCCCAGGCTGGAGTGCAGTGGCCGGATCTCAGCTCACTGCAAGCTCCGCCTCCCGGGTTCACGCCATTCTCCGGCCTCAGCCTCCCGAGTAGCTGGGACTACAGGCGCCCGCCACCTCGCCCGGCTAGTTTTTTTTGTATTTCTTAATAAAGACGAGGTTTCACCCTGTTAGCCAGGATGGTCTCGATCTCCTGACCTCGTGATCCGCCCGTCTCGGCCTCCCAAAGTGCTGGGATTACAGGCTTGAGCCACGGCGCCCGGCAACATCCCATTTGCATTCTTAAGACAACCTCCACTCCCCGCCTCAACCCTAAAAATAAGACACTTTCTCCAAGTTGTTAAGGCTCCAGTTTATATTGTAACATAAACCCCTGTGGGCCTGGGCCTAGGCTGTAGGAATCACCCGCGCCTAAACTCTCCTGTCTTTTAGAGGCACGTTTGTTTCCACCGCAGCCCCTCCCTCGTTGTGAGGCGCTGGGGCTGCCCAGAGAGAGTCCTGCGGGCCTTGTCTCCAGAACAGACCTCAGAGGGCTTTTGAGAGTGGGGGTGGTCACAGATCCTGGGAGCTCGAGTTCTGTGCTGGCCTGGCCTGACCCCTCACAGGGCAGGCGGCCGGCCGGACCAGGGTCACAGAGAAGTCACATGTCACTTTGAATGAGAAGTTTTGAATTGTGGCTGAGAAATGAAGTTGGAAAACAGCTCAGCCAAAGGCAGTTGGAGTTTTGTTTTTTCTTTTGAATTTTTTTTTGGGGAAAAAAATCCTCTATTGTCCGACTAGCCTTCCATGATGCTGGAAAATTGAATTTATTTCCTGGGCAGTCTAGTCTAATTTCCCCTGGGTGGGGTGGAGGCTGAGCTCCCCTCCCTGCGTTCCAACTTAGAAGTTTCTGGTTCTGCTCAGAGACCAGGACCCAGGAGGGAAGCAGAGACCCTGAGCTTTGGCCCTGCCAGGCAGCCCCTGCTCCCCGTCATCCTGCCTCGGGAAGCCCCCATCCCAACCCTTGCAAGTTGGGGAGGCTGTTTCAAGAACTTGGAGATTCCTCATCACTCTCACTCTCCCAGCAGCCTGGGTCTGTCTGGGCTTGTCCCCCACCCACCCTTGCTCTCTACTTGTGCCCTCTGTCTCCTGGACTCCCCACCTCTGTCTCAAAGCTCTCCAGGGCAAGCCGACCGAGGGACAGCTGCAAAATATTTGTGCTGGGGCACCATTTGCAACTGGGTAGCTGCCAGGCCTGAAATGATGGGAACCCTGGGCCCCAGCCCAGCTCCATCCCTTTCACTCGAGCCCCAGTGCAGGGACCTCTGTGTCTGCCAAGACCAAGGAGGCCGAGGTGAAGGAAATGGCCTTGAGGCTACTCCAGGAGACCAGGGGTCAGGCATGGTCAGCCCTCACTTGACAGTCTGCAGCTGAGCTGAGCTCTGAGAATGGGGGGCAGGGTAGGGAGGTGAGGGCAGTGGGTACTGCTCCTAGAGGGTGGCATCGGGTAAGGTAGCAAACTGCCCACCCAAGCCTCGGTGAGAGGCTGTCCACAGCTGGCCACCCTCTGTGGGCTAATAGAAAGATTTCCAGGCCACAAGCCTAGAGAGACGGAGAAGGGAAGAAGGAGTCTCCCTCCCAGCCCCTGCGAAAAGGGAGCCCACACACACCTCCACCACTTGCCCTTGGTCTACCCCCACCTCCTCTCCTGGGGGAGGACACGGAATGAGTAGACAGATTAGGCCTCCAGCCGCAGCAGACCCATCTGGTTCCAATCAAGAGAACAGGTTCCCAGACCATAGAGGATACATGGGGAGGGAGGCCACAGACAACAAGCAGCCCGCCCTTGTTCAGGACCCCCAAGCTCCTCCCGAGTGCAGCCCCTGTCCCATTTGGTCTCCTTTCACCCTCCAGATGGGCCTCACACACAGCCACCGGAGGGCCACGTGGGGCAGGGAAACCTTAGGGGGCGTGGACCTCCCTTTCCTACCTAATCACCTGACCACAGCCCCAGACTTCTGTCCATAGTTAGACATTCAATCCACAGAAGAAGGAAGGAAAGGGAAGGAAAGGAAGGGGCTAGAGGGAGGAAGAAGGGCTGCCAACATAAAAAGAGCAAGCAAAGCTTCTAAAAGCCATCAGATTCCAGCTGGATCTTGTTATAAATGGGGAAACTGAAGTCCAGAGAAGGAAGTCTAACAGAACTTAGTGAGCTCAGCCCCAAGCCTGTTCATGCATCATGCCCATCTAATGGTCTCCACAACTCTAGATAGGAATTACCATTCCCATTTGACAGATGGGAAAACGTAGGTTCACAGGAGCAGAAGGTCTTACCTGCCCAACCTCACTCAGGTGGTCAGCAGCCAGGTCTGCCTGAATCGAGTCTGGGCTCCAGGCTGCCCACCAGAAGTGAAGGCCGCCTCGACCGCCCAAACCCCAGGGCCATCTTCCCTTTCCCACTGTCTCCAGACTCTGACCAGGTGGGAATCTAGTTCTGGAGAAGTCCACCATCCCCATCCAGGGTCTGCCTTGGTTCCCACCCCTTATCCATGCGGCCCCAACCTCAATCTCTGTCTTCAAGCCCAAGGTCAAAGGACACGAGCCTGAGGAAAAAAAAACAGCCTCTCTAGTTACGGCTTAGTGCCAGAGTTTTAATCCTGGCTCTGGATGACCTTGGTGTCTGGGCCTTGACTTCCCCATCAATAAAATGTACTGGGTTGTCTAAATCTGGGTTGGACAGTGATTCTGTAATTCCCCAACCCTCCATTCCTATCCTCCTGAACAAACCTAGAGGCTTCCCCTTGGCTTGGGTGGTCTTCAGAAAAAGGGTTCTGACCCCAATTTCAGAATTTAGAGCTGGCAAGGGGACCAAGAGCAGGAGGGGACCCAGCCAGCCATGGAAGCCACTAATCTCCATCTTTCCCCGGGGGACTGCACTGCCGCCTCCACTGAAAGCAATTTGTCATGCCCTGAATTAAGTGATTCCAACAAGGGTTTAATTTCCGTTTAATGGCTCTGTTTTTATGTGTAATTAAATCCTATTGCATGGCGAAAATATGTTGTTTGCACTTTAGAGACTGTGTAAGGGCCTAGGAAGCCAACCCCACCGAGTTGCTGCTCTCAGGCTCCACCAGCGCCTCCCCCAGTTTGGCTGGAATTGTCCAGGTAGAAGGGAAGGGGGTTGGGGACCTAAGGAAAAGAGGTTGGGGAGTAGGGGTGAGGGGAGGGGTGGTCCTGGTGGCGCCTGCTCATTCAGTAGAGCATGTTTCTAATTATCTGCAGCTACTCCCCCAACTTCTACTCCCTGACCCCACCCTCCCCAACCCTGGGGCTTCAGACATAAGAGGGGACGGGTCACTCTGGGAGTGAGGATCTAATTAGACCCTTGGTTGGCTGCAGCAGTGTCTGCTTCTCCACGGGTGTGCCCAAAAGTCTGCCCCACAGTCCCGACCCAACACCGACCTTCTCTTTCGAGGTCAGAGAGGCCTGGAATACAGGGGGAGTCTCTGTCAGGGAATGTTGCAGGCCATTTACCACACAGCCATATAACAGCCCCCTACACTGGGAAGGAGGACTGAGCAGGCGCCCCAAATCCTGCATGCCTCATAACATTCCTGGAGCAGCTTGGTGGCAGAATGTGGCTCAGGGGACAGCGGGGTTAGGACAACCAGCCTTTTCCTGGAAAGAGGTGGGGGACTGCAGTGGCTGGAACCTCAGGGCCTGAAGAACAAGCAGGGCCAGGAGGCTTGGCCAGCTCTCCAGAGATTCCCCAACCTGAATCCAAGGCTGGAATCAGTTCAGGTCTCCATTTTTCCTCCCTCCTCCCACCCCACCTTCTTGCCAGTGGAAAACCCAGCTCCCAACCCCCAGCCGACATCAGGGCTTGATCTCCACTAGTGAGCTGGGAAATGGAAACCAAATGCTTTATGTAGATCAGCTAGGGGTTGCTGGCAGGCGGGATGTCCCATCCCCTGCTCCAAGCCAGTGGGAGGGAATGACATGTCTCCAGGAGGCAGGGCAGAGCACTCAAGGACTTCATTTCTCAAGTCCATCCAGGTTTGGTGGTGCCACCAGGACCTCCCTCCCACATTTCCCAGAGGTGCTGACACCCCTGTGGCAACTAGAGAGACCATTCGGGTATTCCCACCATTTCAAGGGTGGGAGGGCCTAGGTGCAAACATGAAGCTGCTTTTATTTGCTTTTTGGTACTTAGGACCTGGCTCCAGGATCCTGTGGGCGTGAAGGCTGGATACGGCAGTGTTTCTCTGTGATGTGAAAGTCCTCTCCCAAAAGTACATGTTTATTCTCTAGTGGCAGACATCTCCCCACAAACCCTGAGGCGGGATCACCTAATGAGCGAGAGTCCACTCATCCACAGCCAGGCGGGACATGTGTGTTCCGTGAATGTCTCACTCCCTCTCTCCTCACATCGCACACGTGTTCACACTCAGACACACCACATATACACACCACACAAATGCACACACCACATATACACACCAAACAAATGCACACCTTGCCTTCACACATCAAACAGGCATGCACATCCCCAAAAAGCCCATACGCTGTCACGTTTCAGGTATCACTGCATCGTACTCACTCACATGCATGCACACACACATACTCCACAAATGCATGTGTGTCACGAAGGTACACCCACGCCATGCACACAGCTACTTCCAAGCTGACTGGGCTTTTTGGGGAGGCTCATGAAAGAAAAAGGACCTCCTACCACCACTGCCAAGGGTGCAAGGCTAGAGCATCGGGAAGGGGCCTAGAGACAAGGGGGGCTGAAAAAGATGCCTTAGGGAAAGAGTTACTTTCCCTTGGCCTGGGCTCCAGAAGGAAGGGGCTCTGTGAAGAGTGACTGGGGCTGAGGGAGCAACCCTCAACCCCGCTTTGTTCTTTATCTCCTGCTGCTGGCAGCCGCCGTGGTGCCTCAGGGAGACCAGATGGCTGCAGGACTTTGCTGCTGGGGCAGAGCTAGAGATGGAACTGCAGACCCAGCCTCAAGATGCAGACCGGACAGGTGCCAACAAAGTTGGGGCCCAGTGAAATCAGAAGCCTGGGAGTGCCTCTGGAGCTGGGGAGGGGGCTGAGAATCCAGGACACAGCTAGACAGGGGGGAGCCCCCACAGCGGGCGGCAGGCTCCATGCAGCATCTCCAGATTGCCTGCAACCTCCTGGAAAAAGGCCCCCACTGAGAGATCAGCTTCTGCTCCCAGACCCCCTACCCCCTGCCACACACACATGCGCGTGCACACACACACACACAGACCCCCTACCCCCTGCCACACACACATGCGCGTGCGCACACACACACACAGACCCCCTACCCCCTGCCACACACACACACACACAGACCCCCTACCCCCTGCCCCCCCCCACACACACACACACAGAGCACAGAGGTGTGGGAGGGGAGGGGCATTTGGAGGATGGCCAAGAATCCAGGCATACCATGTGAGCACAAACTCTGAAGCTGTGGCTGGCACTGAGTCTACAGCAAAGTCAACCCCTCCCAGCCTCAGAATCCAATCTCAGCACAATGCCCGAGTCAGAGATCTCGGCAGTCAGAGCTGTGGAATGTGCTGAAGCATCTACCCCATTTCCCCAAATGCAGGGCAGTGTCCCTGCCCCTCCCCAACAAATTATTAAATCAAATCCAGATGCAAGCCCAGTCTGCCCGATGCCCTAGGAAATGCCCCAGCCCTGCATGCCAGCTGACCCCAGACACAGCTCTGCCCCCACAGGGCTGTCCTTGGTCACGCCCCCTTTCAGGAGCCATTGTTTGCCCGGAGTCTAAGTACAGACAGCACAGACTTTGAAGCCAAGGAGTTCCCTAGGAAACTTCCCTTGCAGGGAAAAGGAAAGTGGATTGGCCATCCTTCTGCAGTCCCTTACCATTCAGGCAGGTCTAGGAACCACACAATGCTCACCTCCCAAAATCTGTCCCCCTCTCTCCACCCCTGGTGCATCCCTGTGTCTAACTGAGAATAAATCAACCAAACACAATCCTCTGGACACTTTTTGGTTTTGTTCTGTTTTGTTAAAAAAAGAAAAAGAAAAAGAAGAAAAGACATCATGGCCAACTGGTAAGTTCCTAAGTCTCCTTCTGTCCAGTCCAGCCAGAAGATGCCCAGGGCAGTAGGGAGGTGTGGGGAGGGAGGTGTAGGGGAAGGAGATATGGAGAGGGAGGCAGAGCCACAGGGAGTGAGCCACTGGAAGGACAGGGTCATCCCGGTGACTTCATGGCTGTGACCACAAATGGGGTAGGGAACAGGACCCAGGAAGCCCCTCATCCCCTAGCACGTGGGTCTTCTCCATTAGGCACATTCAGTCCACTCTTGCATTCTTTCTTCCCACCCTGACTGCTCAAAGAAATGCACCCCACCTCCCTAGCCCTCTGTGCTTCAAGTTTGACCCCTTTCCTCCCCCACAGCAGGGCTCTCAGCTGCCAGCCAACCAAGCAGATGGTGCAACAACCAGACCTAAAGGAAGGACCTGGGGAAGAAGAGTAAGGGAGTCTGGCAAGTCCGAGCTTTGGGAGTGGGTCTGGACCTCGTGACCATTACACCATCTGCTACCCCACGCTTCCTTAGGCTCCCACCCTCTGACTAGCTTGAGAGGAGGGACGATGGTCAAGGTACATGTGTCTTCTCCTCTGACCCTGGGAATGAGATTTTTCTTCTCCCACAGGCTTGAGCTCTCCTTATAGGAGTGTCTCCACATGCCAAAATCAGAGGAAGTCAGAATAAAACCTCCCAAGGCTGAAAACTGGAGCTGGCATGTAGTATGTGGTCAGTAAATGGTTTTAGGTGGCTGGATGAATGAAGGAATGAGTGAGTGAGTGAATCCAGGATCGATCTGGAAACACACCAGGGCTCAGACCTCTTGGGCTAAGTGCCACTCTCAGTCCTCTTGGGCTGTGTAATACCAAAGAGAACACCCCAGGCTCTGGCTTACCCCAAGGGCACACCCATGCTCACACACACACACACGCACACACACGCACACATGCACACGTGCACTTGAGGGAAACTTCTGGGCTGCAGGCAGAGACAGGACTCAGACTCAGACTCCACTCTGGGTCAGCTCTGCAGCCTCCAGAGCACGGGAGTAGCAGGGGACGCTGAGCCCCTGGCCTGCTGGCAGGCCTCACTCTTGAAAGCTGTCAGCCAGCTGGTGGCAGTCCAGCTCCCCCTTCGGCTCCAGGCCCCCCGGAAGCTTCACCCCCGTCTTCCGGTCCACACACCAGCACTTGCCACGCTGCCCATCCAGAGCTGGGTGACACTGCCAAGAGAAGGGCATGAGGAGTCAGTTCCAAGGCAGGAAAAGAGACCCCAAGTGGCCCACCCCAATCCCAGCCCAGCCCCCAAGTCAGACGGTTGCTGCTTCAAGATGGCCTCTGAGGGCGGTGACTCTCTTTTGAGCATGGGTCTTCTGAGCTCACTGAAGCAGGGAGAACACGGTCAAGAAGGAAAGGTCCAGAGAGTTCTAGAAGGCAGGACTTTAAGAAGGCCCTCGGGTTTAAAGGCACAGCTGGATTTGAAAGGCTGGGTTCAGGTCGGAGATGTTTTGGGTACATATTCTGATTGGGTTGGGATGTTAAGAAAGGGATTATAGTTATGAGTAGGATTCAAGATGGGATTAAGGTAGGACCAGGAGAAGAGTTGCAGTTGAATTAGGAAATATGACTAAAATTTGAGTTGGATGAGTTGGGTGAGGGTTAAAGCCCAGGTTAGAAACACAATTGGGATAAAGACAGAGGTCAAGATCAGAATAATTAAAGTTAAGCGAAAGTTTGGGTCAAAACTAGACAGTAGGGGGTTCAGGGGACGCAAATGTATATTTCAGTGTGAGAATTAAACTTGGAGTAAAGGATGGCTTAAGGATCAGAATTGGTCTGGGGATAAAGTTCAAGTGTCAGAACTTTCAATGGGATAAAAATCAGAGGAAGAGGCCAGGCCTAGGGCTCAAGCCTGTAATCCCAGCACTTTGGGAGTCAGAGGCAGTGGATCGCTTGAGCTCAGGAGTTTGAGACCAGCCTGAGCAACAAAGAGAGACCCCTCCATCTCTATGCAAATTTTTTTTTTAAAAATTACCCTGGCATAGGCTGGGCGCGGTGGCTCACGCCTGTAATCCCAGCACTTTGGGAGGCCGAGGCTGGCGGATCACGAAGTCAGGAGATCGAGACCATTCTGGCTAACACGGTGAAACCCTATCTCTACTAAAAATACAAAAAATTAGCCAGGCAGTGTGGTACGCCTGTAGTCCCAGCTACTCAGGAGGCTGAGGCAGGAGAATGGCGTGAACCCGGGAGGCAGAGGTTGCAGTGAGACAAGATTATGCCACTGCATTCCAGCCTAGAGGACAGAGCGTGAGACTCCATCTACAAAAAAAAAAAAAAAAATTAGCCTGGCATGCAGGCATGGTGGCTCACGCCTGTAATCCCAGCACTTTGGAAGGCCAAGGTGGGTGGATCACTTTAGGTCCGGAGTTCAAGACCAGCCTGGCCAACATGGCAAAACCCCATCTCTCCTAAAAATACAAAAAATTAGCCAGGCGTGGTGGCAGGCACCTGTAATCCCAGCTACTCAGGAGCTGAGGCAGGAGAATCACTTGAACCCGGGAGGTGGAGGTTGCAGTGAGCAGAGATTCCGCCATTGCACTCCAGCCTCGGCAACAAGAGCCAAATTCTGTCTCAAAACAAAACAAAAAAAAATTAGCCTGACATAGTTGTGTGCCTGTGGTCCCAGCTACTTAGGAGGCTGAGGTAGGAGGATCACAAGAGCCCAGGATGTGGAGGTTGCAGTGAGCTGTGATGGTACCACTGCACTCCAGTGTGGGAGACTGAGTGAGACCCTGTCTCTAAAAAAAAAAAAAATGGGAGAAGAAAATGCATAGAATTATATAACACAAAAAGTGAACCCTAATATAAACCACTAATTAATAATAATATACCAATATTGGTTCATCAGTTGCAACAAATATAATGTAAGATGTTAATAATGAGGAAACTGAGGTAGAGGACAGTACATGGAAACTCTGTACTCTTGCTTGTTTTCTATAAACCTAAAACTACTCTAAAAAATAAAGCTATTAATTGTTTCTTTAAAATTAAGAGAAAACGGGAGGCTGAGGCCGGAGAATGGCGTAAACCCGGGAGGCGGAGCTTGCAGTGAGCTGAGATCCGGCCACTGCACTCCAGCCTGGGTGACAGAGCGAGACTCTGTCTCAAAAAAAAAAAAACAAAAATTAAGAGAAAAAGGTATTTTTGTGTTTTTGTTTTTGTTTTTTTTTTTTTGAGACAGAGTCTCGCTCTGCCACCCAGGTTGGAGTGCAGTGGCATGATCTCGGCTCAATGCAAGCTCCGCCTCCCGGGTTCACATCATTCTCCTGCCTCAGCCTCCCGAGTAGCTGGGACTATAGGCACCCGCCACCATGCCCGGCTAATTTTTTGTATTTTCAGTAGAGACGGGGTTTCACCGTGTTAGCCAGGATGGTCTCTATCTCCTGACCTCGTGATCCGCCCTCCTCGGCCTCCCAAAGTGCTGGGATTACAAGCGTGAGCTACCACACTCGGCCAAGAAAAAGTTTTTTAAATTGGGACGAAGATAAAATCCGTGTTAGGATAAAGGTTAGAAATAGGCTAGGCATTGGTTTTGGGGTGCCCTCTCTGGCCCTTCACTCATACCCTTTTCATGCCATCCTGGGATGCACAGACCCAGGGCAGCCTTTGTCCTTATATCTAGGCCTCCACTGGCCGAGTGGCAGCTCAAATTGTGGATTTATCTATAGCTCATGGAGCAGGGCAATGGGTCTGTCTACACCCACAAAGAGCTCCAGGCTAGGGTTCCCCAGGCCACACCCAGCAGGAGGCACACCAGGCCCTGCCCAGACGGGCCACCCATTCTGACGGGCCAGAGATGGGCTGAAAGAGGCCAACCCTGCTGACCATCCCAGCCTCCTGGAGGCTTGTCAGAGGACCCCAGCTTCCAAGGGCAAGAAGGAATAGGGAAGTTGCTGCCTTTGTGTCTTCTCTCCTGCCCACTCCTTCCTCTGCTTCTACCCAAAGTGCCTGTCTCCAACCATCCAGTCTGGCTTGACCTCCACCCTTGCTGTACTCCAGGTGGTTTTGCTGCTCGCCCTGTAGGGAGGGGGAGGCTGAGTTTCCTCCCTGACTCCTCATGACTTTGGCCCTCCATTCCCAGATGAAACCTCACTCAGTGGCAGGAGGAATGACTCATAGGAATAGAGTAGAGTGAATGAGAGAGTGTTGGGAGCCAGAGGTTGTCAGGGTTGCTAGGTCTGTACCAGAGATGGTGAAATCCAGGGCTGAGGGAAACTGCCCTGGAGAGGGAGGCAAGATCTGCTGTTAACTTGCTCTATGACTCTGGACTAGCCCGGGCGCTTTTACTCCTCTCTGGATCACCGTTTCCTCATCTCCAAAATGAGTGACGTTTTGACACTGATGTAGGGTTTAGGGAGGCTCCAACGGGTTGGGTTGGGGTTGAGGAGTTCCCCCTTCCTGAGATCTCCATCCTGGACCATCCTGCGGAGAGGCTGGGAATGCCCCAGAGCTGAGGCCAGGGGCAAGGCCAGGGGCAAGCCACTGGGAGACAGAGACCCACCTGCTTGGGGTGGAAGTTGCCGTTGCGGTCGCAGTTGGGGATGGGAATGATGTAGAGGTCCTCGTGGGTGCGGCTCTGTGAAGCGGCCAGCCGCTCCAGGGCCCGGTGCAGCTCGCTCTGGCAGGAGCCCTGGGGCTGGAGGAGGGGAGAACAAAATTGCTCAGCAGAAGGAAGAGAGGCAGGAGGCCCAGGCCTGGGGTCAGAGCTAAGTGGGAACTAAAGGCCCCAAAAGGAGGCCGGAGCCCCGGGGGCTGGGCAGGACCCAGTGAGGTGAAGAGAGGGGCCTGGGTCCAGAGGACACAGTGGGGAGGGCAGACACATGAAGGAAAGGGTCTCGAGCCAAAGAGCTTCTTCAAAGGAGGGGTGGGAAGTGAGGGGACACTGTGGGGAAAGGGGCTATGGGAACCTATGCAGAAAGCCAGGGAGGGGGTGATTTCTATGCAGAAGGGACAGATAAAACTTACAACTGACAACTTGTAAGACCTTCAGAAGGGACATTAGCCAGACCCTGAAGCAGGGTCCTCAGGCCCCCTGCTATGGCCAGCATTTACCCTTTGGTTACTGAGAAGGTCTGGGGTGGGGAATCCAAAAAAGGTCAAGAAACCCCAGGGCACTTTGGGCAACTGCTTTTTACCAACCGGTATAAAAGTTTTTCAGTATTTAATAATACTGAATAATATTTTCAGTATTTTTCAGTATTTAATAATCACTTAAGCTGTCCCGATGGATATAACTGATGGGCAGGAAAGGAATCCCAAGGAAGGGAATGAGTGCTTTCTCTGGGTCCTGATGACTCACACTAGTTGTACCTTGCACACGGTAGTCACCCTAGAATGTGTGCTGAATGAACACACCCAGATCTGGTGATGATGGTGTATGTGTGTGTGCCTGCTTGGGGGCGAGGGGCGTGTGTGTGTGTGTGTGTGTGTGTCTATGCACATGCACATTTGTGCATTGGAGGTCCTTACCACAGGCCGGGCATCCTCCCGGGGCGCCCCATTGACCTTCATCTTGCCCCCACTGGTGCTCCGGTCTCGAATTTTGGCGAAGTGTTTCTGCAGGCACCTGCGGTCATGGGCACTGCAGGGGCTGAAGCTGTTGTTGGGGTGGTCGCCCTCATCCTTGTCTGCATTCAGGTCACGATAAGGAGAGGTCAGCACCGGAAGAGGTCAGAGCATCACACCAACCCAGCCTCCCACCCACGTTCTCCTTCCTGGGGATTCTCCGGCTTGGAGCTAGAGAAGAGCAGGGGACCTGGGGAGCAGGAAGAAACAAAAGCAGCCCCCTACCTCCTCCCCTCTCCCCTGGATCTCTCAGAATATTCCTCTTGAAGTCCTTGACTTGTCCCTCACCCCACCCAGGCCAGTGCTCAGATGAGTCACCAGCTGCAGCTGCCCAGATGGCAGGAGGGTCCCCTGGGCCCTGCAGGGAGGTCTGAGGCAGGCAGGGGGGCCCCCTGCTGGATCCTGTCCCCTTTCCATTCAGCTCCTCCCGCCATCCCCCTCTCCATCTGATCGTTCTCCCTGTCGCCTTTCCTGATTTTTTCGGTGGCTGGCTGAGCCAGCCAGGGGATCCCCAGGGCTGTGGGCTCTGCTCACCCTCTTCCAAATGGCCAGAATCAGAGTTTCCATGAGCAATGAGAACTCTAGCCCAAAAGGCTCTCCCCATTGGCTGGGTGGGAGAGAGTAGGAGTTAGTGTATCCGCCTGCATGAGGAAGAGTGAGTGTGTGTGTGTTTGTGTGTGTGTGTGTGTGTGTGTGTGTGTGTGTAATACAACCTGTGTGGTCCCAGGACCACAAGAACAGCCTCACACATTCCTTCAGTCCCCCACCTGGAAGTTTCCCTTCTTAGACTTTAGACTCCATCCAAAGTCCATAGGGGTTGCCCAGAACCAGGGCACCTGGGATCTGGAGACAGGAGTGATGAGGCTGGACCTTCAACCCCTCTGTGGGATCTCCTGAAGGCTCTATCTGAGCTCAAGAAAAACTTCATCTAAACAGGGCATTGTGGCTCATGCCTGTAATCCCAACACTTTGGGAGGCTGAGAAGGGAAGATTACTTAAGGCCAGGAGTTTGCGACCAGCCTAGGCAACATGGCAAGGCCCCATCTTTACAAAAAATTTTTTAATTAACCGGGTACGGTGGCATGTGCCTGTAGTCCTAGCTACTCAGGAGGCTGAGGCGGGAGCATCACTTGAACCCAGGAATTCCAGGTTAACAGTGAGCTATGATCACACCACTGCACTCCAGCCTGGGTGACAGAGTAAGACCCCGTCTCTTAAAAAATAAAACAAAATACATTTTTTAAAAAAAGAAAAACCCCATGCTCGAGTCCCAGAACTGTAACCACTGCTCCTCCCTCCAGGCAGTCAAAACCAGATTACAGGGCGAGCTGGAGAAAGAGGTTGAAAGACCTCTCTACAGATCAGAGCCACCTCTGAAATGCTCAGGCTTGGCAGCTCTCTGCCGGCCTGAGTGCAAAGCCCCTGCCAGCATTCCAGATGTTGGCAGCCGGACAGGAGGTTACATCTGGTTTGCGTCAGGATTTTTTTTTCCTGAGGAGTTAGCAGGTTCCTCCATGCGTGGCAGCAATCCCAGAGCTGCCTCTGGGTCAAATGGTATTTTTCTGCCTAGCCAAAGTTTGGGGGTTGGTTCTCTTTTCATTCTCCTAGTTTGGGGGGTGTAGGGAGAAATATGTGGATAAAAGCAAACAAGGCAAGGAGGAATCTAACCAGAAAGTCTTTGTCAATAACCTTCCACACCAAAGGTTATTAATAAAATTCACTAAGGATGGAAGAAGATTTTTGTCACGGTGGAGGGCTGGCTTAGAAAGAGGAATAAAAGGAAAGAGGCCGGGCGCGGTGGCTCAAGCCTGTAATCCCAGCACTTTGGGAGGCCGAGACGGGCGGATCACGAGGTCAGGAGATCGAGACCATCCTGGCTAACACGGTGAAACCCCGTCTCTACTAAAAAATACAAAAACTTAGCCGGGCGAGGTGGCGGGCGCCTGTAGTCCCAGCTACTCGGGAGGCTGATGCAGGAGAATGGCGTAAACCCAGGAGGTGGAGCTTGCAGTGAGCTGAGATCTGGCCACTGCACTCCAGCCTGGGCGACAGAGCGAGACTCCGTCTCAAAAAAAAAAAAAAAGGAAAGAAATAAACAGAGGAGACAGATATAATCCATCCTTCTGCACATTTAAAATCCCAAGGACAGGCCGGGCGCGGTGGCTCAAGCCTGTAATCCCAGCACTTTGGGAGGCCGAGACGGGTGGATCACGAGGTCAGAAGATCGAGACCATCCTGGCGAACACGGTGAAACCCCGTCTCTACTAAAAAATACAAAAAACTAGCCGGGCGAGATGGCGGGCGCCTGTAGTCCCAGTTACTTGGGAGGCTGAGGCAGGAGAATGGCGTAAACCCGGGAGGCGGAGCTTGCAGTGAGCTGAGATCCGGCCACTGCACTCCAGCCCGGGCGACAGAGCGAGACTCCATCTCAAAAAAAAAATAAAAAAAAAAAAAAATAAAATCCCAAGGACAGTCCAGAGGGGACTCCAGTCCTACATCAAGTTCCTAAGAGTCAACCAAAGAGAAGACACTATAGCAAGACCCCCCGGCCAAGGTAGGCAGCAAAAGAAGAAGCATAAACTTCAGAAGATGAGGATTGTGCCAAGGAGCCCATAAGAAGATGGATCCTGAGCCCTCGGTTAGGAACCAGAGAAAGATCTGGGATCTAGGCCATTCCTTGGAGACCCTCCCAAGGAATTCCTCCAGCCAAAGAAACCTAAGCTGGCCCAGTGATCACCTCCCTCCATGCCTCCACCTTGCACAAAGCCATAAGGCTTGAGGATGGAGTCACAGTGTTTCAGGGGTGTAAGCTGGAGCTGGGGAGTGGAGAGAAAGAGGAAATGGAAGACCTCAAAGAATTAGAACCAGGCTGGGAGCTCACACCTGTAATCCCAGTGCTTTGAGAGGCCAAGGTGGGAGGATCACTTGAGGCCAGGAGTTCAAGACTAACGTGGGCAACATAGCAAGACCCTGTCTCTACCAAAAAAAAAAAAAAAAATAGCCAGACGTGGTAGCACATGCCTGTGGTCCTAACTACTTAGAAGACTGAAGTGGGAGGATCGCTTGACCCCAGTACATCAAGGCTACAGTGAGCTATGATTGCACCACTGCACTCCAGCCTGGGTAACACAGCGAGACCCTGTCTCTTAAAACAAAAACAAACAAACAAACAAAAAATTCAAGAACTAAAGAATCAGAACCAAATGTCAGAAGGACAGAGGCTGAGCTGAGATATGAACAAAGGCCCCACCGTGTTACTTAGGTACGACTGGAGGAGATCACGTAGACTTGTTTGCCACAGCCTAGGACACTAACACCAGGGGGCACCCTTCCAACCTGGAAAGCCTTTGTTTTTCCTGAGTTTGCTTTCTTGTAATGACCATAAAAGAAAGTACTAGGGGCCAGCCGGAGTGGCTCATGCCTGTAATCCCAACACTTTGGAAGGCCGAGATAGGTGGATCGCTGAGCCCAGGAGTTCAAGACCAGCCTAGGAAACATAATGAAACCCTATCTCCACAAAAAATTAGCCTGGTGTGGTGACGCACACGTGTAATCCCACCTACCTGGGAGGCTGAGGTGGGAGGATCACCTGAGCCCAGGAGGTCGAGGCTGCAGTGAGCAGTGATCAAGCCACTGCACTTCAGCCTGTGCAACAAGTGAGACCCTATCTCAATTTTTTAAAAAAGCAAGCACTATTTTGTACAGTGATTCATTCCTCTCAGTAAGTGGGCAGAATATTCTTTGGTTCAGGGAGTAAGGAAGGGTTTTCAGGAGTTCAAGGAGCGGGGAAGAGTTTTCAGGAGCGAGCTCCCATCCTGGAGGTGTGGAGCATTAGGGTAGCAGCAGCCTCAAAAATCTCAAGAGATATGGAATAGAAGCATGACCACAACTATGCTTTCCATGTTGAGTTTCTTCTTCTCTCTCTCTTTTTTTAAGAGACAGGGTCTCACTATGTTGCCCAGGCTGGTCTCAAACTCCTGGCCTCAAGTGATCCTCCTACATAGACTTCCCAAAGTGCTAGGATTACAGGTGTGAGCCACAACGCTGAGTTTGTATGAGTCAAAGTTCACAAACAACTAACCCTCAGAGGATTGTTAATGGATATTTGGGATGTTTACCATCAAGGAGGATTAGGTATGCTCATTGAAGCCTAGGGCTGCATGGGGCACAGGGTGAGCCCAGAGGCATGGCTCATGCTCTTGGGTTAGTGTGGCCCCATGTCACATCAGGGGTTACCTGGGAAAAGCTGAGCCAGCAGCCTGCCTGGCTTCTCCCTTGTTAGAGTCCGCATTAGCCATCCTACTTATCCCCAGTTCTTGTCTACAAGGAGTAGAACCCACCAGATAGGGAGAGTAGCTCCCTCCCTAGTCTCATGGGGACACAGGGTAAATCTGTATTTGCCTACTCACACACAGACAGGCTGGGGCTCAAGAATCGCAAATGTATACAAACAATCACGTGTCCAGACACACACTCATCCACATGTGCCTTACTCACATGCACTTGGGCACTCTGACCCTGCCCTGGTCAGAGACACAGAGCCAGGGCAGGGCATGCTGACTTCAACAGCTTCTCTGCACCGTGGTTTGTTGACTTTCCATGTAATCTGTAACTTTTCCTTGCCCAACACTGCTTAACTGGCAGACTGAAGAGCCACCCCAGGATCCACCCCTAAGCACTAGGTTTTTGTGGGGGTAAGGGTTACAGCATTGAGTCTCTTGATAACGTTAACCTTCTCATCTCCAAAACTGGCTAAATACTTGCTAGTTTCCAGCCACCTGGTGCCACTCATCCTGGTAGTGCCCTCTGGAGAAATTTCAGTGCCTGTGGGTTCCCCTCTGAGCAGGAGTGGAGTCAGACCTATTCCCCTGAAAAGTCTGACCTCCAAAAAGCTTGTTTGGGAGATGGGACTTCCAAGCAGGCTTGGTCCTCCTATAGCCCCCAGCTTGGAGCTAAGCCAGCTGACATCTGGCTATAGGGGAAACCTCGGTCTTTGCTCCAGCAGCAGAGGAAGGGAAGGCGTCAGAGAGAGAAGAGGCCACACAGCTGTGGCACCACCGGCTGCAAAGTTTGTGGCAAAAGTCAGAGGATTTCCTCTTTCCTGTTGCCTGATTTTACCCTCACGATTTCTCCCCAACACCACCCCCTGGCCCCTGAGAGACACCTAGGCTATGTACTGAGTGGGCTCATCCATCCCGACCAGAAATTTCGGCTGTGATCCAGAGGGTCACCCACCTGTCCTGCTAGAAAGGTCTTTTCCCTCTTCCCCTAGACTCTGGCTGGAGAAGCCAAGACCACTGGTGCTGGGTACCAGGCCCTTTCTCTGAGGTCTGGCTCAAGGGGTATCCCCCCAACAGCTGTGTCATGCTGCCAGCCTCAGAATAAAAAGTCAGATAAGACAACTTGGCCTGTTCTTCCCATGGTGACAGCAGCAAAATGCACCAAAGGCCACCCCACCCCTCTCAACTTCTCTGAATGTTGCCCCAAATTTGCTCCCTTGTCCTACTGTTTCCCTAAGTCCTAGCATCGGCTTCTTCTTCATCACCATCTTCATCATCACTTCAATTATTGAGCTCTTACCCCATGCCAGACACCCCAACGCTGTGAGGCAGGTCCTGTTGCCCTCCCCACTTTGCAAATTAGGAAACTGAAGTAGACTTGGTGGAAGGGGAGGAGGAGAGACTTAGCTCTGCAGCACTCTGTCTTTAAGTGGAAAGACTCCTGATACCCGAGGCACCAATACTGCTGGCTTTGCCAGCACTAAATTAAAAATGGGAAGCAGCCATGCTCCTCCCTCCCCCTCCCCACAAGGCACAGAATTTCTGGGAATGCCCTTGTTCCCATGACATAACTGGATTCCCAGTACTGAAGTAGGGGGGCAGTCAGTATTTGCTGCATTGACTAAAAATTAACCCAGCCTGCCTGTTCCCTAACCCTGTCCCAAAGGGACTGAGAGTCCAGCTTAGGAACTCCCCGTCCAAACGCTGATCTTTCCGCTGTCCACTCCCCCAGATTCCATGAGTCGAGGATCAGTACCAAGATGGAGAGTTGTGGACTTTTGACGCACATACCCCGCCTCATCTCTGATGGCCTCAGTGGTGTTAAACCACAAGCTGGCCAGCTCATGGAAAGCTGAGACAGGAGGGTGGGCGGGGGTGGCTGGAGATGGAAAGGGGAGATCTGCCCCTGGGGCAAACAAGAGGCAGCTGGACCATAGCAGCCAAAAAAGGAGGCATGCCAAGTGGCCACCCTCCCCCAGCCACCTGCTGACACTCAGCCTCAAAAAGAAAAGGCAGAAAGAATAGACAGGCAGCCTCGATCAAGCTATTCGCAGGCCAGTGGGCCCAATCCTTGGGACCTAAAGCAGACAGTGGCCTACTGACTGTGTAAGGCTAAAAAGATGGGTGGGTAGGGGCTTGGTCACCTTATCTCACCCATAGACCCTGCAGGGCTGCAGCAGAACTCTAGAGAGTGCCATTTACATGGTGCCATGTGGCCCAGGTCACAGCAAGGAATTACTTCTATGATGACTAGGAGGTGTGGGAGGGCACAGGCATAGCTTGCTCAGTAGGTACCTCCAGGCTTCTCCTGTCTCTCTCCAGATACCTGCATCCATTGCATGGCTGGAGGACAAGGCAAGGAGGAAAGGAGAAGGGGCATTACAGACCTTGGCTGTGTCATCCAAAGGGGACTTAAAGCCGCCCCATTCCAAGACACTGTTGTTTGTTTGTTTGTTTGTTTGTTTTTTAGACGGAGTCTCGCTCTGTCACCCAGGTGAAAGTACAGTGGCGCAATCTTGGTTCACTGCAACTTCCACCTCCCAGGTTCAAGTGATTCTCCTGCCTCAGCCTCCCGAGTAGCTGGGACCACAGACGGGCACCACCATGCCCAGCAAATTTTTGTATTTTTAGTTGAGACGGGGTTTTACCATATTGACCAGGCCTCAAATTCCTGACCTCAGGTGATTCACCCTCCTCAGCCTCCCAAAGTACTGAGATTACAGGCGTGAGCCACTGCACCCAGTCTACCCCTTTTTTTTTTTTTTTTTAACGAAATAGAGAAATAGAGTCGCCCAGGCTGGAATGCAATCATGTGATCATAGCTCATTGTAACCTTGAGCTTCCCATCTCAGACTCCCAAGTAGCTGGGACTACAGGCATGAGCCACTGCAGTTGGCTATTTTTTTTTTTTTTGTAGAGATGGGGGTCTGGCTATATTGCTCAGGCTGGTCTCGAACTCCTGGCCTCAAGTAATTTTCCCAAAGTACTGGGATTACAAGCATGAACCTCCACACTCAGACCCTAGACACTCCTGGAGACTCCTGGAGGCCAGTTTGCATTACATCCAGAGGACAACCAAGGACTTTTCATGCCATGCCCTCCCCAAACCCCTAGAGGATCTTATTTTCCTCCACTACAGGATGGAGTATTCCAACCCAACCAGAGGATGAGGTATTCCTATGCAGCCCTTTGAGGGCTCTTCTGTCTTGCATTCAAAGTGCTGAGAGAGGAGGAGGCTAGCAGCCATCCTTATCTGGTGTCAGATACCCTCTGGCTGGTGGAGGATGGAGATTCAAAGGGAACGTGACCCTGTTGTACCCTGAGAACCCAAGGGCTCAGCCTTGCTCCCAGTCTCAGTACCCCTCCTCTACCACTGCCTCCGGCATCTCTGCCCCAAGATTAGCGACTTTCTCCCCCAGAACCCCCCTTCTCAGATATGCTGGGTGCCAGGCTGGCATTTCTCCGAGAATGTTTTCTGCTGACCCATCTCTCCCTACCCAAGGGCAGGAAGGGCAGAGAGGCCCGAGGCCCAGACCCCTGGAGTCCACCTCCTTCCTGTTTTCCCTGCATCCTGCTCTCCTCGGCTGACAAGCTGCAGAGGATTGAGGAAGTAGAGGGTTTGGGACCCAGGACAGGAAGCTTGGGGCTGGAGTCCCAGTATCCGGACTGCAACAATGGAAGCTTCAAGCACCAGGAAAAGAGACAGAGACAGACAGAGGCACAGGAGAGCAAAACAGAGCCAGAGATGGAATGAGAAACAGAGGCATAGATACAGAAAGGCAGACAGAGAGATTCCCAAAGTAACAGAGAAAGACAGAAACAGTGACAGAGACACAGAGAAACAGCAACAGAAAGAGAGGAAGAGAAGCAAAGCAACTGAAACAGAAACACGGAATAAAGTGGAGAAAGAAAGGCATGATGAGCAGAAGACACTGAGGAAAACAGAACTGGAGAGCATGACTAGTGAAACTAGAGGCTGAGAGACAAATCAGGAAGAACAAAAGAGCAAGAGAAAGAAGGAAAAGACACTGAGAGTCTAAGAAGAAACTGAGAAAGGTTCACTGAGAAACAAAAAAAGAAAGTGTAACAATGAGGTTAGGGCAAGGGCCTTCTCAGAGTCTCTCTCTCTCTCTCTCTCTGTCTCTCTGTGTCTCTCTCTCTCTCTCTCTCTGTCTCTCTCTCTCTCTCTCTCTGTCTCTCTCTGTTTTTCTCCCCTGGCCCCCCATCCACTTCTCTATTCCCTAACCTACACACATGAGGTTTCTGCAGCTCTGGGCTGGGAGCCAAGACTTTTCTGCCACCTCAAATCATACCTACCTGGAGAGAAGAACAGGGGGCCTGTATACCAGGGCAGGCAGAGGTGCCCAGGTCTGGCAGAGGGACCCCTGTATTCCCACTGCCTCTCAAACAACAAGGTGACCTGGTTCCGGGCTTTGGGGAAGGGCAAGTCTAATGCCCCTCACCGCCAAAGTCCCTCTAATTTGTATGTCCCACTCCACCACTGGACCATGTAAAAAAAAAAAAAGTTCAGGCTCTAGCTCCCCAGACCACTGGGATTTCACCCTCGGCCTGGATCAGGAACAGAAAGCTTTCCCCCCTCCCCCATCCTCCCCAACACACACCCCACCACCATCCTCCAGTTCTCTGGCCCTGGACAGCTGACTTAACTGGACCTTAATCTGCCACTCTTGCACCAGCAGCCAGGCCTCCCACTGGGACCCCCTTATCAAATAGACAGCCCTTGGAGGTTTCAGATGGAGCGATGGGACAGTCCCCCTTGGTGATGGCAACAGGCTGCTAGGGACTCGGTAGCAGTTTCCTTGGTGAGCCCGTCCCATGCCAGTCGGGCCCTGCCACGTACCTGCCTTCTCTTCAACTCACGGGGGATTTTTAAGGGCCTTCCAGGGTGGCTGGAATGGGGAAGAAGCCGCTGGGAAGGGAGTGCACTCAGGAGGGAACTGGGAGGCCAGGGGTACCTTACCAGAGGGCTGCAGGCTTTCCTGGATGGCCTCGATCTCCGCCAGCTCCATGCACACGCCTTGCCCGTGCATCAGTGTGTGCAGGGGCTTCTCCACCCCCCGGGGCGGGTAGCAGCGCAGGCCCGAGCCGCAGCGGGGGGTGTACACCCCGCAGGGCATCCCCAAGCCCAGGGCACAAGTGGCGCAACAGCCGCAGCCGGGCTCTCGCACCAGCTCCTCGCAGCCCACGGGGGGGCGGCAGCGCGCCAGCTTCTCCTCGGAGCAGGGCGGGCAGTGGATGGCTTCGTCGCCCAGGCTCGGCCCGGGCCCGGCGGCCAGCAGCAGGGCGGCCACGAGGCAGAGGGGCAGCATGACCGCGCGAGGACTGGGCGCGGGCGCAGGGCGCGGGGCGCAGGCGGGGAGCGCGGGCGCGCGGGCGGGCGGCGGAGGGCACACGGCGGCAGCGCCCGGCGCGCCTGGAGGACCCGACCCGGAGGGCGCGGGGAGACGGGGCGGCCCGGCAGGCGAACGGGGACGGAGCGGGGGAAGTTAGCAGGCGGACCGGAGGGGAGCAAGCCTGGCCGCCGAGGCGCTGCGCCGCATCCTCGGCCCGGCCCAGGCAGGCGGCGGGCGGCGAGGGGGCAGGGGGCTGAGCGGCTGCCCGGGACCGGCTCCCCCGGACTTTATACCGGTCCCTGGCCACACCCCCAGCGCCTTCCCAGAGGTGGGGGAGCCGGGGCGGGCGAGGGGGAGAGGGAGAGGCGGCCGTTAGGGGGAGGGGGCGCTGTCCTGAGTCGCCGCCGCCGCCGCCGCCGCTACATCTGAAAGTCCTTTTCTGCCGAAGAAGGAAGCGGCGCAGTTTGGAAGCCGTGGCAGGCGCCCAGAGCGCCTCTGAACCGGAGCCCCGGAGGGGAGGCAAGGGAGAAGGGAAGCCAAGGGGCTGCTGCGGGGCCCCCTCTCCCGACCTCGGAGGAGTCTTGTCCCGCCCCGCCAAGGCGGCCTCAGTCTCCCACCGAGAAAGGGACCTCCTAGCCCGAACTCGGCTCTGCGGATCTGGTCTCCCTGGACAGAACCCTTTCCACCCCACCCCGGTGCTTTCAGCCTCAACCGCTGGAGACCAAGCCTTGTGAGGTGCGGTAAAGCGTACAGGCACTTAGCTTGGGGCACAGAAAGGCTTGGTGGCCCTAAAACGTTAACAGGCTTCTTCCCACTTGCCCCTTGCAACCTCTCCCACCCCCGCAATCTCCCCAGGGCTCATCTGGGCCCTGGTCCACTCTGCTTCCCCAGGATGGAATCAGCGGAACTCCCGGGGAGGGAGGTGCTACCGAGCCTCTTCCTCCTTCCTGAATGTTCGCCTCTCAGGCCCACTCAGACCCACTCGTGGAGGGAGGCAGGCCTGGGAGATTGCCATTTGCAGTGTGCAAGTTTTGCGTTGAACAACTCTAGTGGGGCCCCATTCCTTGTAGTCATTATGTATTTGTAGAGCTGTTGTGATTATTTACCAGATGGCAGTGAAGGATTTTTGAGGGGCCTGCAGCAGTGGCTCACACCTGTAGTCCCTGCATTTTGGAGGCTGAGGCGGGAGGATCACTTGAGCCCAGGAGTTCAAGACCAGTCTGGGCAATGTAGTGAGACCTTGTCTCTATAAAAAAAAATTGTAAAATTAGCCGGGTGTGGTGGCGTTCGCCTGTGGTCCCTGGTACTCGGGAGCCTGAGGCAGGAGAATCACTTGAGCCGAGGAGTTGGAGGCTGCAGTGAGCTAGAATTATGCCACTGCACACCAGCCTAGGTGAAAGAAGGAAACTCTGTCAAGAAAGAAAGAAACAGAGGGAGGGAGGGAGGGAAGGAAGGAAGGAAGGAAGGTAAAAGAAGGTCGGGTGTGGTGGCTCATGCCTATAATCCTAGCCCTTTGGGAAGCCAAGGTGGGCAGATCACCTGAGGTCAGGAGTTCAAGACCAGTCTGGCCAACATGGTGAAACCTCATCTCTACTAAAAATACAAAAATTAGCTAGGCATGCTGGCACATGCCTGTAATCCCAGCTACTTGGGAGACTGAGGCAGGAGAATCGCTTGAACCCCAGGAGGAGGAGGTTATAGTGAGCTGAGATCGCACCACTGCACTCCAGCCCGGGTGACAGAGCAAGACTCCTCAAAAAAAAAAAAAAAAAAAAAAAGAATTTTAAGGAAGGGATGCTTTTTTAATTCACCCAGTGTTGCTACTTGGGCTAGTGTTGGGCCTGGCTTGACCCTCTGTGAAGTCCTATTGATGCCCCTATTCCCCCAACCTTGCCCAATCCTGCCCAAATTGAGAAGAGCCCTGCAGTAGCATTTGGAGCAAAGATCCATCTCCTAGGTTCCCTTTCAGGACCCCCCTAATTCCCACCCATCCTCCCCTACAAAGGTTTCTGCTGTACTGGAGCTGGTTTCAGGATAAGGGTACCTGTCCAGGAATAATCAGTAACCCACTGTGGTTGGTTTGTTTGTTTGTTTGTTTTTGTCTTGGCCTGGAAAGCTGCAGGTCAACCAAGCTGAAATGCAGTTCAGAGACCCCCTTCCTGCTTCCCCAGGACAGGAGTCTTTCAGCCTCATGGGGGTTGGGCTACCTCCTACTTCCTGCAAGTGCAGACTGAGAGATGATTGCAGGGAGATTGGGACTGGCAGCCGGACCTGCAGGACAGACCAAAAAGTTGCAAACTGACGGCACCTACTGGCAACCATCAAGACTGCAGAAGGGCTGGAAAGTGATGGGGCCAAGATTCTGGGGTTCTCTCCATTCCATCTCAGAGATGAAGTGGGGACCCTTTTGCCCCATATGCCTTGGAGAAGGGCAAACAGAACCAGCTTCCTCAAGTCCCTGGGGAAGCCCAGCCTGTGCCTGATTCAGAAAACTGCCCCCAGGCCAGGCACGGTGGCTCACGCTTGTAATTCTAGCACTTTGGGAGGCCAAGGCAGGCGCATCATGAGGTAAGGAGATCGAGACCATCGTAGCTAACATGGTGAAACCTCATCTCTACTAAAGACACAAAAAATTAGCCGGGCGTGGTGGCACGCGCCTGTAGTCCCAGCTACTGGGGAGGCTGAGGCACGAGAATCGCTTGAACCTGGAAGGCGGAAGTTGCAGTGAGCTGAGATTGCGCCACTGCACTCCAGCCTGGTCGACAGAGCAAGACTCCATTTCAAAAAAGAAAAAAAAAGAAAGAAAGAAAAGAGAAAAGAAGAAAAGGAAAGAAAACTGCCCCCACCCCATCATCACTGGACCCTGTTCTACCACCAACTTGTGTGAACTTGGAGTTTGACTCATCTTAGCTGTAACATGAAGGCAGAGCATCTCCACCCATCCTACCTCATGAAGCTCTTGTGAGAATAAAATAGAATGGAAAAGAATAGTTCTGCTCCCAATGCCAGACATGTCCCCTGGTCAGCAAACCCAAGAGGAGAAAAGGTGCCGGGACATGGAGGCAGGAGTGCAGGAGAGGCTGGACAATGTCATGCAGCATGCCTGGGATGAAGCGTGAGTGCAGGTGAGTGTGGGAATCTGGAAAGGCTGCCAGACAAGACATTCCCACACCTCAACCCCAGCCCCTCAGTCCATCCTCTGGTGTCCCTCTACCCCTCATCATTGGGTTAATTCCAAGGAGGCAGGAAGATGCACAGGAAGAGGCCTTCCAAGCTCCTCCCACCATTCATGCAACACACATTTACTGAATACCTAATATGCACAGGCTTTATGCTACATACCAGGGATGCAGAGATGACCAAGATCATCCCCTGTCCTCAAGGAGCTCACTGCCTAATGAGGGAAGATAGTATGTAAATAAAATAAATCTGAGAAGTGTGCAGGTGCCCTGGGAGATGTTCATATGGGGCACAGTGGGGATCCAGAGCCACAGGTGGTCAGTTCTACATTCAGGGCATACAGGCTGAAAGCCTTCATTAGAGATGATCCTTTTTCACAAGATGGCACTGAAGGCGAAGAAGGAAGCTCCTGCCCCTTCTAAAGCCGAACTTAAGAAGGTAGTGTTGAAAGGTGTCCACAGCCACACAAAAAAAAGATCCGCAGGTCACCCACCTTGCGGTGGCCTAAGACACTGCAACTCCAGAGGCAGCCCAAATATCCTCGGAAGACTCCCCCAGGAGAAACAAGCTTGACTACTATGCCATCACCAAGTTTCTGCTGACCACTGAGTCCGCCATGAAGATAGAAGACAACAACACACTTGTGTTCATTGTGGATGTTAAAACCAACAAGCACCAGATCAAACAGGCTATGAAGAAGCTCTATGACATTGATGTGGCCCAGGTCAACACCCTGATTCAGCCTGATGGAGAGAAGGCATATGTTGGACTGGCTCCTGATTACGATGCTTTGGATGTTGCCAACAAAATTGGGATCATCTAAACTGAATCCAGCTGGCTAATTCTAAATATATGTGTATCTTTTCACCATAAAAAAATTAAAAGAGAGAGATGATCCTTGAGCCAATGGCCCTCCGTGCTACAAGAATCAGCACAGTGCGAGCGTCAGGATGACCTGGATTCTGACCCCAGCTGTGCTCACTAGGCTCACTGGGCTCACTAGGAAACCTAAAACAAGTTGCTTTAGCTCTCTGAGCTTTAGGCCTTATCTGGAAAATGGGACTTTGCAGCAAGAAAGAGAGAGAGACCTATCGAAAGTGCCTGGCACGTAGTAAGCACCAAGTGTTTGCTCCCTCCTACCCCTCTTCTGCTGGGAACTGTAACTTCTCCACATGGCTAAGAGTCCCTGGTGGCAAGACCTGTGTCTCCCCCACTGAACTAGAGGCTCTCGGAAGACTGGATTTAGTGTCCGCCTTCAGCCTGCAAGTGTCGTGTCTGGGAGAGGCTATATAAAGAGCATGGGGCCAGGCACGGTGGCTCACATCTGTAATCCCAGCACTTTGGGAGGCCAAGGCAGGTGGATTGCTTGAGCACAGGAGTTCAAGGCCAGCCTGGGCAACATGGCAAAACATTGTCTCTGCAAAAAAAAATACAAAATCTAGTCAGGCGTGGTGGCATGCACCTATGGTCCTAGCTACTCGGGAGGCTGAGGTAGCAGAATCACTTGAGCCCAGGAAGTCAAGGTTGCAGTGAGCCAAGATAGCTTACTGCACTCCAGCCTGGGCAACAGAGTGAAACCCTGTCTCAAAAAAAAAAAAAATTAGCCAGCTATGGTAGCATGTGCCTATAGTCCTAGCTATTCAGGAGGCTGAAGCAGGAGGATCCCTTGAGCCCAAGGGTTCAAGGCTGCAGTGAACTATGAGTGCCACTGCATCCCAGCCTGGAGAACAGAAAGAGACCTGGTCTTTTAAAAATAAAATATAAAATTGTTTCTAAAAAGAGCAGCCAGGCGCAGTGGCTCACGCCTGTAATCCCAGCACTTTGGGAGCTCTGACTAGGACCCTCTCCAAGGCAGAAATCTGGCCCTCCTTCCCTGACATCTTTCTCAGCCCAGGGCTCTACCAGAAAATGAAACCTCCTCTCCCACAGCATCATTGTCTGCCCCTGCCTCCTGGGTACCCTAAGGACTGGGAAGACACTCCTCCTGATGAATGGATGAAGAAAATGACTACTCCCTCCCAGCCTCCTCTACCTCCCACCCTAGCCAGCTTGTTACTTAGAAGGTCTCACTGGCTTCCTTGTTTGTACAATTTCCAACCTCTGCAGCGTTCAGGCTGGGCGTCTTAGAGAATAGATAGGAAGAGGCCGGGTGAGGTGGCTCACGCCTGTAATCCCAGCACTTTGGGAGGCCAAGGCGGGCGGATCATTTGAGGTTAGGGGTTCGAGACCAGCCTGGCCAATATGGTGAAATCCCATCTCTACTAAAAATACAAAAATTAGTCAAGCATGGTGGCAGGTGCCTATAATCTCAGCTACTCAGGAGGCTGAGGCACAAAAATTGCTTGAACCTGAGCAGCAGAGGTTGCAGTGAGCAGAGAGAGCACCACTGCACTGCAGCCTGGGCAACAGAGCAAGACTCCGTCTCAAAAAAAAAAAAAAAAAGAGAGAGACAGAATAGATAGGAAAAAAGCAAGCTCAGTTCTCAGGGGGAAAGACACAGTTCTGCCCTGAGGGAACCCCTGAGTTAATGGGCTTGCCCTAGGGATCATCTTGTCTGATTGAGTAGGCAAACCTTATGTAATAATGAAAGTTAAGCCAGGCGTGGTGGCTCATGCCTGTAATCCCAGCACTTTAGGAGGCCCAGGCAAGTGGATCACTTGAGGTCAGGAGATCGAGACCATCCTGGCTAACATGGTGAAACCCCGTCTCTACTAAAATTACAAATAATTAGCCGGGCATGGTGGCAGACGCCTGTAGTCCCAGCTTCTCAAGAGGCTGAGACAGGACAGTAGAATGGCGTGAACCTGGAGGCAGAGTGGCCGAGTGCAGTGGCTCACGCCTGTAATCCCAGCACTTTGGGAGGCCGAGGAAGGTGGATCACGAGGTCAGGAGATCAAGACCATCCTGGCTAACAGGGTGAAACCCCATCTCTACTAAAAATACAAGAAATTAGCCGGGCATGGTGGTGGGCACCTGTAATCCCAGCTACTCGGGAGGCCGAGGCAGGAGAATGGCGTGAACCCAGGAGGCAGAGCTTGCAGGGAGCCAAGATCGCACTCCAGCCTGGGTGATAGAGTGAGACTCCGTCTCAAAAAAAAAAAAAAAATTGACGTGTAAGATCTCAATTCCTGATCTATTGGATGTTCTACTGTACACACTGCTTCCTCAAAGCCAAGGGAATTAATCCTTAATGGTATATATTATATATATGTTATATATATCATATATCATATATCAATCATATATAATATCAGATATATATATCATATATTTTATATATATATATGAGTTTATTAAGGAATATTAAACTCACATGATCACAAGGTCCCACAATAGTCCATCTGCAAGCTGAGGAGAAAGGAAGTCAGTTCGAGTCCCAAAGCTGAAGAACTTGGAGTCCAATGTTTGAGGGCAGGAAGCATCCAGCCTGGGAGAAAGATGTAGGCTGGGAGGCTAAGCCAGTCTAGTATTTTCACATTCTTCTGCCTGCTTTTATCCTAGCCGCACTGGCAGTTGATTAGATTGTGTCCACCCAGATTAAGGGTGGGTCTGCCTTTCCCAGCCCACTGACTCAAATGTTAATCTCCTTTGGCAACACCCTCACGGACATACCCAGGATCAATACTTTGCATCTTTCAATCCAATCAAGTTGACACTCAGTACTAACCATCACAAGGAGGTAAAAGAGAAAGAGGAAAGGGCAGCCATGAAGAAAGGGACACAGGCCTCTTCTGTTCTCTCAGGGAGACCCACCTGAGCATAGATCACCTTTTCAGATGGACTAGAGGCTCCAGGAGGCCCCTCCAAGCCTCTCCCACTATGCAAGCCTTGCTCTCTCTTCTACCCTATATTTGGAAGGGGGGTAGAATACTGGATAAGATGAGCTCTCCAGCCCCTGGAGAACCCCCCAGGGGGAGATCCTAGGGGAGTGAGGTACAGGCTCAGTGAGCCAATAGGCATTACTGAGCATCTATTAAGCTTCAGTTTCTGACCACACAGGGTTGTGTAGGACACAGTGTCAACCAAGTAGGCAGCATTTGTTGTAGGAAAACATGTAGGGAAGGATGGGGGATGGGGTGCTAAAGAAAGAGAAGGAAGGAAGAGACTGAAGAAACAAAGGGAAGGGGAAGAAAGAAAGACGCAGTTGTTAAATCTTTTTTTTTTTTTTTTTTTTTTTGAGACGGAGTCTCACTCTGTCGCCCAGGCTGGAGTCCAGTGGTGGCATGAACTGCAACCTCTGCCTCCCAAGTTCAAGCTATTCTCATGTCTCAGCCTCCCAAATAGCTGCGACTACAGGCATGTGCCACCATGCCCAGCTAATTTTTTGTATTTTTAGTAGAGATGGGGTTTTACCATGTTCGCCAGGATGGTCTCGATCTCCTGACCTCATGATCCTCCCGCCTCAGCCTCCCAAAGTGCTGGGATTACAGGTGTGAGGCACCGCGCCCGGCCGTCAGTGTCTCTTAACCCATACTCCAGTTGTGGCAATCGGACATCTAGAGAAAGGGTGGCTAAAAAGCTCAGTGATAAGTGAGCAGTCACCTGAGAGAAGTTAAAAGGGGGATGTCAAGGTTTCAGGAGGGCTTGGGACAGAGGAGTGGGTTGGCAGGGTAGGTGGCTTCTTCTCACCTATAGACCTGGCTGGCCTGGTTGTCCTTGAGGAAACCCTGGCCCAGAGGCTTCACTGGTCCTTGAACTCCATGGATTCTTAGGAGCTTGTCTGGGCTGGGCAACCCTGAAAGGCCCAGTGTCCACAGGGTTACTGGCAGCCCCTAAGTTCCTGGGCATCCAGGGTGGTCCTGGGGCCCTCATGGCCAGAGTAGACCTAAGGTCCTAGGGGTCATAGAGATCCTGGGCTGCCAGGAGGTCCAGAGGCCCAATTCTACCTTGCAACTGGAAGAAGAGGCCGGAGCGGTGGATGTGAACCACAGAAGTAGGGGTGTGTATTCGAAGTTGGGAGTCTCTTATAGGGGCAGTCAGTGGGGCCAAGCCTGGGAACCCTGCTGGGACTAGAGCATGCACACAGGAAAGGGCCCATGGCCCTGAGATCACTTAGGGAAATCCAAGATGGTCCTGGGGGTGGGGCTACTGGGTTCCAGGACCTATCCCAGCACTTGAGTGTAAATATAGAGATTGTCTCTATAGTTAGAGACAATATGGTTTCTTAGCTTGAGACTCCTGTCACCACCTTTACCCCAGACCCTTAATTCACAGGACCTTCAACCACCCTTCTACCCAAATAATGCCATCACCTGTCATTCACCCACCACCTACTTATTACCCACCCACTATTCATTCAGCCCCATCCACCATTCACCCTCCTCCCCACCCACTCACCATCCACCCATTTGTCTGCCCACTGTCAACTCACCACCCACTTCCTACCAACTGCATACCACCCACCCTCAGCTCTGGTCTAGCTGCTCCCTCCAAAGATAGTGCTAATCGGGGGCCACAGAGGGTACTGGGAGGCCAGGGTCTCTGAGGAGGGTCTGGGGGTCCCCTGAGGAGTTCCTAAGGAGCAGGGGATCTTGGGTTCCCTAAAGCTCCCTTTCACCAGGAAAGCCAGGGGCCCATTTTGTCCTGGGGCACTCCTCTGCCCCTGCTTTCCCTGCTGGAACAAATGGGGCAAGCAGTAGAGATGGAAGCAGGGAGGAGAGGGTTTTCTGTCTCACTCCAGCTCCTTAGTCTTCCGTTTGTTCACCCACCTCCCCTCCACTGCCAACCCAGGGCATCCCAAAGGCCCAGAGATTTCTCACCCAAGGTGGCACTTATTGATATTCAGGGGGCCCAGCAGGGCAGGCATATCCAGAAGGTGAGTTGGGAGCAGGATGAGATAGGCATGGAAGAGAGGTTAGAATCAGGCTGGCTTTTAGATTACTAAGTCCCACCTCCCCATTGTACAAATGGGAAAACTAAGGCCCAGAGAGAGGTGTAACCATAGATGACTGCAATGGGGCAGCAAGCTGACCTGGGGGATGCGGTGAGAAAGCCAGCGATGCCTCCTAATGTGGTGGGGAATAGGGTCACCTGAACCTGTCACTTTCTCCCTAGCTCTGACATTCCACATGAGGTCCTTGGGAGGCACTAGGGTGGGGCCAAAGAAGAGAGGAGTAGGATGGGGTAGAGTGCTGTGTGCCTCTACCCGGCATCCATCTGTTTCCCTGACCATCTCACCTTTTCAGGCTCTACACCTTCTCTCCCTCCTCTATCCCATGCCTGCTTACTTGTTTGCCTGTATAGGAGCCAGATACTGAGGGGTACACATCAGTGTGGCCTGAAAGAGCCTAATGAAACTCCCATTCATTAGTGGGAGTCAGGGTGGGAGTGGGGGCAGGGGACCAGCATTCCAAGTAGCTGACCCCCGCCTCGGACTTTGGACTCAGAACCCAGGGGTCTGACTTGAGGAACTGCAGAAACCCATCCTCCAGTCCATTGGGTGATGCTGGGAGCAAGTCTGATGGGTAGATGTGGGCTCTGAGACTTGGTCTAGCTTGACAGCTACTACCTCATTCTTTCCTCTGAGGAATGAACAAATGAATGAAGAGGAAGGGTTTGGACCGGGATCTTTGATTTCATATCTGTTTCTAAATCTCTCCCATCTCTCCAAGTTTTTCATTTCATCACATCTATTCATCCTTCTCTGCCTTTCCGTCTCCCTGTCCTGTTCCCTGTTTCAGCCCCTCCCTCTCTTGGTTTTTCGCTTGCTAGTACTCCCTCTTCTTCTCTCTATCCTTTCACTCCAAATCATCATAGAATTTTAGCATCAAAAAAGATCCAAGAGGGTCATAATAAGGACACTATCAATTTGTAACCTGCTTTCTGGTATACAAGCCTGTCATTTTTATAGACAGCCTCATTTGATCTTCCTTAACAGCCTGCCGGAGTGAAGTAGGGAATAGCATCTCCAGTTTGCAGATAAGGAAACTGAGGTTCACAGTGGTGAAGAGACAAGCCCACAGCTAATAAGGGCAGAACTGGGATCTGAACCCTTGGCTCAGACTGCAGGACCAGTGCAGACTGCCCCACAGTTTGTGCATCCCAAGCTGGGAGCAAAGCTCTTTTCCATTTCAGGCTGTCTGGCTTTCCCTGGCTTGGGGCCCAGCTTCTGCTGCTCTTTAGATCATCATGACTGGGTGGGGGTAAGGAACAGCCTGCACAGATCTCAAAGATGACTGGCTCCAAACATCAAGTCTCTGAAAATGGTGCAGGCCAAGGGAGTGAATCCAGGCTTCAGGAGAGGACACGGAGGCTCTGTGGATTAGGAGTTCCAGGCGTGATAGGCCTTGTTGCTGGGCCTACCCAGCCCTGTTCCTCTACCGTCAAGTTCTCCCCAGCCGTCACCAGTCATCTTTACCTCTCTCAGACCAAAGACAAAAGGAGACTGCAGTGATAGAGGCCCCTGGTATGGGAAGCTTGCTGGGCACTGTGGCTTCCCTCTGGGATCCTCTCCTCCCACAGCTGAGGTTAGATCTGGGGCCCGGGATGCACCCTGACTGAGGGCACCAGAACTCTTAGGTTGGTGCTACAGCTGGGCCAGCAGGGAAGACACAACCCCCTCTGGGCACACAGAATCTGGCAACTGGAGTTGGAAAGACAAGGGCTTCAGTGGGTAGCAGGACCACTGGACAGGAGGAAAAGGTGCTGATTTGGGAGAAAAGTCTCCAAGGCTCTGCTGCCTCTGGAGGTGGGGAGGGGGAGGTGCCAATTAGAGGCTGGGTGTGAATGGAACACAGGCTCTGTTGTCCTAAAAATAAGTTTGAATGACATTTAGTTGCATGTGACCTTAAGCCCATGTTTTTACTACCTCGAGCCCCATCTATAAAATGGGTTTATAGGGTTACCATGGTGATCAATGATCATAATAACAGGCATTGAGCCTTACTCCATGCCAGGCACTGTGTTTAGTGCTTTACGCACATTGTCTAAGTAGGTTTCTGCACAGCCCTATTGGGTTGGGCTGGCATTATCTCTCTTACAACTGAGGGCATTTGAGGATAAGAGGGAGGATGCCACTTTGCCAAAGTCACAGAGCTAGTAAATGGCAAATCCAGGATTCAGTGCAGGACTTTTGGCTCCAGGCTCTTAATCTCACTCACTTGGCTGGTCATGGCTAATAACTAACACTCATTGGGCACTTAATGTTTGGCAGGCAGCACTCTCAATGTTTTATGCAGATTCATTCATTTAGTCATCATAGCCACACTATAATAATATTCATTTAATACAAAGAATGAGGACACTGAGGCACAGGCTAACTTATCCCAGTTTCTGCTGCCAGGAATGCAGCCCAGGCAGGCTGACTTGAGAGCCAGCACTCTTTGAAAAACATAAACAGGAAAAGCCTTTTTTTTTTCCAGTAAAAATGGAAGTATAACATGCATACAGAAAAGTGCAGAAATGAGAAATGTCTAGCTTAATAAATGTTCACTTAGTGAGGTTGTAACTAAATAATACTACCTGTACCCCAAAAGGCTACCTCCACTCCTCTCCCCACATGTAAACTTTATCCTGATTTCTAAAAACATAGATTAGTTGTCTTAGTCTGTTTTCTACTCTTATAACAGAATACCACAGACTGGGTAATTTATAAACAATAAAAGTTTATTTGGCATATGGTTTTGGAGGCTGCAAAGTCCAAGAGCATTGGACCGGGATCTGGCAAGGGTCCTCCCATGGTGGAAGGCAGAAGGGCAGAAGCAAGAAGTGTGTGAGACAGAGAAGGAGGCCAAACTTCATCTTTTTTTTTTTTTTCTTTTTGAGATGGAATCTTGCTGTCACCCAGGCTAGAGTGCAGTGGCATGATCTCAGCTCACTGCAACCTCCATCTCTAGGATTCAAGTGATCCTCCTGCCTCAGCCTCCCAAGCAGCTGGGACTACAGGCATGTGCCACCATGCCTGGCTAATTTTTGTACTTTTAGTAGAGACGGGTTTCGCCATGTTGGCCAGGCTGGTCTCGAACTCCTGACCTCAGCTGATCCACCCGCCTCAGCCTCCCAAAGTGCTGGGATTACAGGCATAAGCCTCTGCGCCCAGCACCTTTTTGTTTTTTTGAGACCAGGTCTTACTCTGTTGCCCAGGCTGGAGTGCGGTGGTGCAATCACAGCTCACTACAGCCTCCACCTCCTCAGGCTCAGGTGGTGATTCCCCCACCTCAGCCTCCTGAGTAGCTAGGACTATAGGTGCACACCACCACACCCAGCTAATTTTTGTATTTTTTGTAGGGACTGGGTTTCGTCATGTTTCCCAGGATGGTCTCAAGCTCTTGGGCTCAAGTGATCCTCCTGTCTTGGCCTGCCAAAGTGCTGAGATTACGGTGTAAACTTCATCCTTTTATCAGGAGCCCACTCCTGTGATAACTAACCCACTCCTGTGATAACAGTATGAATCCATTCATGAGAGTAGAGCCCCCATGACCTAATCATCTCTTAAAGGCCCCACTTCTTAATACTGTCACAACGGTGATTACATTTCAACATGAGTTTTGGAGGAGACATTCAAACCGTAGCATTAGTTTTGCCTGTTTTTGAGATTATATAGAGTGATACAGTAGTAATCTTTTGCTAACATATGATTTGTCTATATTGTTGGATGTATCAACAGCATATTCAAGTCGAGACTTAACTATTCTACTATTGGTTCCTTTTTTGGCTATTCTGAAGAGTGCTGCTATGACACTCTTGAACATATGTTTTGGAATACACACACACACACACACACACATTTCTGCTGGGTATATATCTAGGGGTGGAATTATTGGTTGCTTCTCAGTGGTTGTACAAATTTGTTTTCTTACCAGCATTATATGAGAATCCCCTTACTCCACATTCTGGTATCGTCAGTATTTTAATTTTTTACCCATTTGGTGGGTATGGAGTGGTTTCCCATTATGTTTTTCCATATGTATTTATTAAATGAGACATAATCGGAAGCAGGCACTCTTACCACCCACTCTGTACAGTTTCTCATAACAATCCCATGCACAGCGTATTCCGCAGATGAGGAAATGGAGGCATGCCTTTCCTCTCTTGTAATCCCCTCACCTTTCCTGGAGGCCCTTCCCTACTTTTCCAAGTGGGACTGGGATGTCTGGTCACCACCAATCTTGAGAGGCCCCTCAGGCCAGGATGTTCTTCTGGGAAGGGAGAAGAGGAAGTGGGCAGGGGTAAGGAGGAGAGAAAAGATGAGGCATAGACGCTGGCATGAAGGATCCTGGCTCTGGCGATGGAATGATGGGGACAGAAGAGAGTCTGGGCATATGCAGAAGGCATGACTGATGCTATCTGTGAGCTCCTACTGCTGGTGGGGAAAAGGGGGAGGCATGCAGCTGGGGGGTAAGTCCCTGTGTGCATGGGTGTTGGACATCACTCTGAAGGTCCAGCAAACTCTAGGGGCTTACCGAATCTAAAGTCTTATGCCCCCTCTGTGGGGGCGTCTCTAAGCCTAAAGCCCTTTTGGAGGACTCTCTGCGTTCAGAGCTCCCTTGGTCTCTTTAGGATTTCCTAAGGGGAAGGTGGCACTTTTTTCCCCAGGGTTGGGGAAGCAGGAGTCAGGGCCTGGAGGCCCTCTAGGAAATTTGGACAGGGTGTCTGCTCTGATTCTGGATCTCTGATCTGTCAGGCCACCTGCCCTTTGACTCAACAAGCATCAGGGGAAGCAGGGCAAACGATTTCCCAGCCCAATCTCTGGCTCTCTCTCTGCTCAGAGTCCCCTGTGTGTCATTGCTTTTGCAAATGTTCTCTGCAAGATTTTCCCAGGTTGCACTTTCTTCTTCTGCCCCTACCCCCATCTTTCTCGAGTTCTGAGTCCATAGCTCCCGGTCAAAGAAGGCTAAAATTGTAGGAGGCAGTAATTGTATTTGGCACAAGTCTTGGCTAACCCTAGCTGTACACTCTTGGGTTAGCCTCATCACTTCTCGGAATGGTGACAGAACGCTCATAGGGCCCAACATCATTCACTTGGCTTGTCTCCTGCTTAGGCTTTGGACAATGAGAAAGCGCTCCCGTTGGTGCCAATTGGCCTGGAAGCATTGCAGGCTCTGGAGCGTTGGAAGCCATGCCAGCATGGGGCCTTGGACCATGCAAAAGGAATCATCCGGAGGTCCTAGATTCCTAGATTGCCACAGCTGGAAGGGACTTCACAGTTCAGTGAGTTGCCTTCCCCCATTTCACAGATGGCCAAGCTGAAGCTGAGGAACAGGAAGTGGTCACAAAACTGGTAAGCAGCTGAGCAGGATGGCCTGGAGATATGAAACCAGATCCTGGCCAGCCCAGCTGCGGATGGCTCTCCCCTCCCCTCCCCATGTCTTGCCTGGGTGTTCACCTCTGGAACCATGTGTGCCCAGGGAAGGACCCAGGCTCCACAGTCTGGGGCTGGGCTGGATCAGGCCTCCCTTTGCACTGTGTTGTCTCTGTGGAGATCCTGGCTCTCCTGATCCGGCCTCTCCAAGTATGGCACCCTGGTGGGCAGGAAGGCAGCTGTACTGATGCACCATTGCTCAGCCCACACCGGCGGTGACTGTGGGGTGCCCCGTCTGGGACCAGATGTCAGTCGACATGGAGGGAGCTGAGCTCCCTGACTCAGCGTGGGCACCGTGCCCAGCCACACATGTCAATTCTCATATATCAGTGAAGCCTATGAGAATGTGTTTCTCGACCGTGCGCGGTGGCTCACACCTGTAATCCCAGCACTCTGGGAGGCAGATCATGAGGTTGGGAGATCGAGACCATCCTGGCCAACATGGTGAAATCCCGTCTCTACTAAAAAATACAAAAAATTAGCCAGGCATGGTGGCAGGCACCTGTAGTCCCAGCTACTTGGGAGGCTGAAGCAGGAGAATGGCATGAACCAGGGAGGCGGAGCTTGTAGTGAGCTGAGATCACACACTGCACTCCAGCCTGGGTGACAGAGCGACTCTGTCTCAAAAAAAAAAAAGAAGAAGAAGAAAATGTCTTTCTCTTCTCAGAATAAATAATTCCAGATGCCAGATACCTCCCCTGCCCTCTCTTCTCTCACCTATCTGTTCATAATTTAAGTCATTGGCCATACCCTGCCACTCCCCTCATTGTTTCATCTGCTCCCCTTCTCTCAAAGTTCTCTGGCAGAAGTGGATGCTCTCCCTCCTCCCTACTGCCTCTAATGCCACCATCATTACCCCTAGCACCTTCTGCCTCCAGGTGTTCCCCTGGTAACAGAAGAAGGAAGGTGTCTACAGAGACACTCTATCACTGTCCCCTGTGACTGTTTTTCCTCCGCTTCCAGAGGACAGACATAACCTGGTTCCTCAATCAGACCCCTGCTGACACTTTATCCACTTCCCAGCTAGGAGCAGGGTTCATTAGCTCTAGTGGAGAATTCCTTTCCCCTTTTACCTATGAGATGCAGCCCTACTCAAGAGAAGCTTTCTCTGAGACCCTTGCAACTGACCCCTTCTGCCCCTTCTGGGTTTTCTTTCCTGCAGCTTTCTCACTGGGTGTCTTAGTCTGTTTCATGCTGCTATAACAGAATATCTGAGATTGGGTAATTTATTTAAAACATGGATTTATTTCTTATAGTTCTAGAGACTGGGAAGTCCAAGATCAGGGGGCCTTCATCTGGTGAGGGCCTTCATGCTGTGTCATCCCATGACAGAAGGCAAAAGGGCAAGAGAGCAAGACATCACACTTGCAGCCTCAACTCCTTTTATAATTGTAATTAATCCATTCATGAGGGGGGAGTTCATGACCTACAAACCTCCCATTAGGCCCCACCTTCCAACACTGTTGCATTGGGTGTTAAATTTCCACACATGCTTTTTGAGGGACACATTCAAACCGTAGCCCTGGGTCTTTGAGTCCAAGGTACAGATGTTCCTTCATAGCCCCAGTGTCCACAAGGACAGCCCAGCTGATGTCAGCAATGAGTACTGTACCTTCCACTGAATCCCAAGAGGATGGAACAAACTGCTGATACAGTCATCCCTGGCTTCTACCGGGGCATAAGCAGAGGCTTGTGTGGACATTTCCCTTCACTTAGGAGTTTGACAGCCCAGCCTCATGGCCAGAGACCTGGCTTTCCTACACGAGGGGCCTGTAGCTGGGTGTGCTGCCCCCAGGTGGACAATGATAGTGCTAATAATACCATTCACAGAAGGCCTCCAATGGGTGGGCATTGTACTAGGTGTTGAGGGTACCAAAGAAGTAAGCAAATCCCTGCCTTTAGAATAGCTTGTGGTTTGAAGTGGAAGACTTGTGGGTTAACACACAGCGCTGTGTAATAGAGAGAAATGCACAGGAAGCCAAGAAAACAAAGATAAACCAAGGGTGGTTAGAGCAATCTTCAAAGGAAGGTGATATTGAGCTGGGTGTGTTGGGTGACAATCCCAGCTACTCTGGAGGCTGAGACAGGAGGATCCTTGAGCCCAGGAGTTTGAGGTCATCTTGAGCAACATAAGAAGACCCCATCTCATAAATAAGTCAATAATTTTTTTTTAAAGGAAGTGACATTGGATCTGTGTCTTGAAAGATCAGTAGAAATTCACAATCTTGGGGACATTGCCTAACTCTTGCAAGCCTGAGTTGCCTCAGTTTGAAGGATTGTTGTAAAGATTAGGGGAAACGTTATGTTTGGCATAACGTTATAATTGGCATTCAACAAACTATCATCAGCAAAACTATTGTTGGAAATAGAGTGTGTATCAGTCAGGGTTCCCATCTTCCTGCTCCTGTAGCTTCTCTCCTTTCATGATCAGGAAGGAAGACAGAAAACCACATAAGCAGAACTTAACTGCAGGCCTTTGGGAAACATCATTATTTTCTTCAATCCTAAACAGAAAGATCTAACTTTCTATTTTCTTCATGTGAATAATTTGCTCCTAGCACCACTCCGCCCCTTTCCAAACTGCCTGGTGTCTCAGACCATCAGTGAAGGGACCCCTACAGATATAAACTGGCCCTGATTGCCTTGGAGATAGCAGCAGAGGGGACAACTGTTGGATAATGGAGGGAAGACACTCCAGAGATGTACGTTTTTATTCTTCTTCCAAGGTAGAAGATTCCAACACAGAAGTTCCTCGGTGATGACCTTCTGTGTTCCACAGTGACCAAGTAAAACATACTGGGGGTGACCATTCAAGTAGCCTGAGGACTAGCAAGATACTCAGTCTGGTTCTGCCTCCCTTTCCTGGTGTGAAAAGCTGAGAGAACAGAGAGGCCCAGCCCTGGCCTCTGCTGTCAGATAGGAGGACCACTTTACCACTTCCATTCTGTGGGCTACAGAGGAAGGATGTGGGGAGCTAGAGAGTTTAGGGGTGAGGAAGCAGCAAGGGGCTCATTATGTTTGCCCAGGTCTTGCTGATCAAGTCTCCAGTAGGCATGAAACTAAGGACAAGATCCAGTTCCAGCAGCTGCCATCAGCAGCCACTGGTGCCAGAGAGGGGCAATGGGGATGTCTTAGGGAGCTGGCAGAGCCCCGGCCATACCACTAGGCCAGAAGATGGGGAAGGGATGTCACATAAAGAATGAAAAGAATCTGCGGCCCTGCTCTGCCTCCCCATATACCAGGGTTCAGCCCCAATGGGCTTGAGTTCCTCTGCAGCCTGGCTGGGCTCTGTGGGGGGAAAGGAAGACAAAACTGCAGGCATACCCTGATTTAAACCAACTCAATACATGAAAAGTCATATTTGGAATTACAGTGTCAGAACCTGAAGAGCCCTTAACAATCATTTACCCATGAATTTAAAAACTCTAAGCAGTGGATCCCTGTGTTTAATGAAGTCTTACACAGAACCCAAAATATGAAAAGATGAAGGTGTGGCTTCATCTTTGGTTTGGTTAACTGGGCCTCACCTCCTCCAAGTGCTCTCACTGTCACCTCTCTAAGACTGTAAGGAAGGCATTTTGCAACCCACTCCTCTAACTGGGGTACCTCAACTTCAGTTTACAGATGGGGAAACTGAAAACTAGAGAGAGAAGGGGATTTACCCAAGGTCACGCAACTAGGGACAGCAGAGCTGGGCTGGGACTTCTCGCCACAGCACAGTGTCCCTTACTTTGGTCCAAAGATTTAATTTTTCTGTAGAGTTCTTACCACTGAGTTCCCAAGTCTACTGAGAATCTATCTTTATCTACAAAAATTACATTCTCACACAAACTTGTATAGACAGGTATGCCTGCCTTCAGTGAGGTGACAGGGGTGAGAAGGGTGACCATCCTTTTAAATTTTCAAATAGGAGGAAAAATACAAAAAAGCAAGTCTTGGCTGTGTGCAGTGGCTCATACCTGTAATCCCAACACTTTGGGAGGCTGAACTGGGAGGACCACTTGAGCCCAGGAGTTGGAGACCAGCCTGGGAAACATAGCAAGATCTCGTCTCTACCAAAAAAAAATTTTTTTTAATCAGCCAGGCTTGGTGGCACAGGCCTGTAGTCCCAGCTACCAGGGAGGCTGAGACAGGAGAATCGCTTGAGGCCAGGAGTTTGAGGCTGCAATGAGTCAAGATGGTGCCACTACACTCCAGCCTGGGCAACAGAGCTGAGACTGTGTCTCAGAAAAAAAAGAAAGAAGAAAAGAAGTCTTCCTTTTCCCTCCACCTCCTTACAATTCCTTCCAGATATTCTCAATCCATATATATATATATGTATATGTGTATATGTGTGTGTGTATATATATATATATATATATAATTTTATTTACCCAAATGGAATTACGCTCTACACAGTATTTGCCTCACTTTTTAAAAAACTTAACGGTATCTCTTAGAGAGACCTCCATATCAGTACACTTAGACCAACGTCCATCTCTTTAATAGCTGCATATCATTTCATTCCATTAGCTTGCTGCCAGTTATTTTCTATTAAAAACAATATTGCGATAAATAGGCTGGGTGCAGTGGCTCACACCTGTAATCCCAGCACTTTGAGAGGCCAAGGCAGGTGGATCACTTGAAGTCAGGAGTTCGAGACCAGCCTGGCCAATGTGGTGAAACCTCATCTCTTCTAAAAATACAAAAATTAGCTAGGCGTGGTGGCAGGCACCTGTAGTCCCAGCTACTTTGGAAGCTGAGCCAGGAAAAATCACTTGAACCTGGGAGATGGAGGTTGCAGTGAGCCAAGATTGTACCACTGCACTCCAGCCTGGGCAACCCAGTGAGACTCCGTCTCAAAAACAAAAAAGAAAAAAGAAAAGAAAAAGAAAACCACCAACGTTGCAAAAATCCTATACATATGTACATACATCTTTGCACAATTCCACAACTGATTTGAATTGATTGAATTCAGTATTCCTAGAAGTTCAGCTGCGGAGTTACAAGGTGTATACACTTTTAAATTTTTGATGGTTAGGGAATTTCTGTGTAGACTTAGGGATTACTCATCTCTAGTCCTGAGCTGCTGCCCTCTGTAACCTCCCTTGCTCTCCTCCCAACTTTGTCCACATTTCTTTGCCAGGGGCCACCTATAGGCTGGGCTCTATGGGACATTTTGGGTTTTCTTGGCCTCCTCCAACTGGAGGCTGGTATCCCTGGTGAAAATAAATAAATAAACATAAATAAATAAATAAACTGACCAGACTCTGCCAGTTGTCAACCTCAAAGTAAACAGAGCTTCTTGGCCCAGCCCTAACCACCTGAGTACTCTGGCGCCGGCCCAGCCTCATCCAGGAATTCCCAGTGGGGTCCAGTCTAGCCAGCTCCAAACCCCAAATCCAGAGCCACAGTTTCAGTCTAGCCTCCTTCTGCTGGGAAAGCCTGCAAAAGAGAAGAAACGCTGCTCTTTCTAGGGGACCTTCCAGATCCAAGAAAGGGACACTATGTCTCTAGGACCTTCCCCACCCCCACCCCCCCCCAACCCCCCAGCCAAAGAGCAGAAAGAACGGAAGCACACAACCCAGGAGAAAACAACCAAAGAATACTTATAAAAGGAACTCATCTACATATGCAAATATACCTCAAAAGACTTGAGGAGGTTCAATGAAAAAGACTGTCAGAGAAGGTTCCCTGGGGAGGATAATTCTGAACTGGTTTTGGAGAAGGAATTGGTGGGACTAGCAGGGAGAGAAGATCCTGGAAAGGAGTAGAGGTAGTCTTTGCTAACATGTCTTGAGCACTTATTACTTGCCAGACAATGCACTAAGAACTTTGTGTTATGTCACCCTATGAGGAGCAGGAGAAGGTACTCCCATTATCCCCATTTTAGACTGTTAAAAATTATGGGAGGTTGGCTGGGCGCGGTGGCTCACACCTGTAATCCCAGCGCTTTGGGAGGCCAAGGCAGGCTTGATCACTTGAGGTCAGGAGTTCAAGACCAGCCTGGCCAACATGGTGAAACCCCGTTTCTACTAAAAATACAAAAATTATCTGAGCGTTGTGGTGCACGCCAGTAATCCCAGCGACTCCAGAGGCTGAGGCAGGAGAATTGCTTGAGCCCGGGAGACGGAGGTTGCAGTGAGCCGAGACTGCACCCCTGCACTCCAACCTGAGCAACAGAGTGAGACTCTGTCTAAAAAAAAAAAAAAATTATGGAGGTCATTGTTTTAAACTGGGCTCCTGCACTAGGCCCCAAAAGACCAGACCAAACCAAGATGGAGTCATTCATGCTAAATGCCACATAATCCAACTGAAACTTTAAAGAAGCAGATAGATTCCAAAATGGACCACTTTTTCCTGAAAACAGGAATCCAATCTACCTAAGTCAGTTTAATAAGGAAGTCCCCTCTGCTTTAACTCCACAAAAAAGTAACCTGAAGTACCTGATGTTAACCAATCAGGTTTTTTTCTATTGCTGCTTCCTGGTTCCCACCTTACAAAACCCACTGTTCTGCTATTGCCCAGTAGAAGCTTTCATTCTATTTTGTAGAATGGGGGCTGCCCCAATTCATGAATCACAATAAAAGTCAATTTGATCTACAACTTAACTTGTAATTTTGTCTTTTGATGAGAAGAAATGGAGGCACAGAGAGACTGAGTGACTTGCCCAAGGTCATATATCCAGCAAATACCCTAGTCAGGGGTCTGCCTTAAGTACTCAACCACATATTCAAGTACAGGTTGGGGGAAGGAGGGGGGTAATGTCCAGGTAGCTACTTTGGGCCCCTGCAGAGTGGGGGCAGGGTGAGTGGATAATGAGGATGGCATCTTTCCCCTCCCCAAACCACAGCCCCCTGGAATTACCCCCAACCCCTTCTTGCCTCCCAGGACTAGTGTCTGGCAGGCACCTGCAGTTCCCTCTTTGTGTACGATGCCTTCCAGGCCCACCCATCCCAGACCCCCACCCACTTCTTTCTTCAATAGTCCCCACAAGTCCTGCAGGACCCCCTGCAATAGGCTCTGGGAAGAGGGAGGGGCTGGCAGAGAAACAGTTTGTACCCAGAAGAGAAGGGGGGTGGGCCAGAGCAAGACCACCTTGTGCTAGAGAGCTGGAAAAGGATTGTCCCAGACACTTGCATATCTCATTTTGCCCCCTGTGCCTTCGATGAAGGATAATGGCATGGGGAAACCAAAAGACCCAGGAAGAATTCTAACTTAGGTGTGTGTGGCCCCAAAGTCCTTTTGTGTTTGTTTGTTTGAGACGGGGTCTTGCTCTGTCGCCCAGGCTGGAGTGCAATGGTACAATCTCAGCTCACTGCAAACTCCACCTCCCGGGTTCAAGCTATTCTCCCACCTCAGCCTCCCAAGTAGCTGGGATTACAGGCACCCACCATTAGGCATGGCTAATTTTTTTTGTATTTTTGTAGAGATGGGGTTTCACCAAGTTGACCAGTCTGGTCTCAAACTCCTGAACTCAGGTGATCCACCCACCTCGGCCTCCCAAAGTGCTGGGATTACAGGGATGAGCCACCACGCCTGGCCCCCAAAGTCCTTTTGACTCCACAGTACTGCTTCTGGGTTTTTGGAACAAAGACACACAGGATCAGGCTAAACTGCAGGAGAGATTTAAAGCTGGGCCCCCAAAAAATAGGGCTGGAGCTGCTTGTTAAATTCCTGTTGCCTCATCGCCAGGTGGGTCACTGCAGCCTAGGATGAGCTACAGGGTGGAGGCCGGGAGCTGCAGAGACTGAGCTGCCATTCTTGAGGAAGCATGCCCACCATCCCCACTACCTTGGAGGCAGTGTGTTTCAGGAGGTAGAAGCCAGCGTGGCTGGTTTCTGTCAGCGCCCTCGGGTGTCCTGCAGAGAGTGGCATCTTTCCCCTCCCCCCACCGAAGCCCGAGAGGCTTCCTCCATCGAAATGATAGGAATGGCAAATTGCTGAGGTGGGACTGAAACCCAGGTAGAGGAAGGAAGCAATGAATGGAAGGAGGTGGCTCAGTTGGAATTAGTAGGCACTCAAATTGTGCAGTTTTGTTTTGTTTTGTTTTGTTTTGTTTTCCAGGCATCTTGTAAGGGCAATAACTTTGTTTAATCCACTCAAACATTTATATGTAAGAGTAATTTAAAAACTTCAGTCTCCGCCGGGCACAGTGACTCACACCTGTAATCCTAGCACTTTGAGAGGCCGAGGCGGGCAGATCACTTGAGGTCAGAAGTTTGAAACCAACCTGGTCAACATGGCAAAACCCTCTCTACTAAACAATACAAAAATTAGCCAGGTGGGCGCCTGTAATTCCAGCTACACAGGAGGCTGAGGCAGGAGAATCGCTTGAACCCGGGAGGTGAAGGTTGCAGTGAGCCGAGATCGTGCCATTGCACTCCAGCCTGGACAACAGAATGAGACTCCATCTCAAAACAACAACAACAACAACAACAAACAAACAAATAAAAAACTTTCAGTCTTTGGCATTTCCTTGTCAAATTGGAAGAGCTGTTCTGGACTGCATGGTTCACGGAGGTGAGCAAAAGTAGCCAGTCGGCGGGCATCTGGCCAGCTGGCTGCGGAAAAGGTTTCAGCCCCGGACGGCTGAGCCCACCCTCAGCTCAAGAGGCTACGACCACAAGTTATCCCTTTCCACTTACCAGCTGCAGTCCAGTGTGGCTCTACTGGGGACCCGAATGCTGCTGCCCTCCATTTTGCAAAGCCTTTCTACATCCTTCCATTATATGGAACCCCCAAACCACAACTGTAGCACTTTTATTTTGATTATTTGTATTATTTATTTATTTATCTCTTGATATGGTCTCCCTCTGTCACTCAGGCTGGAGTGCAGTGGAGCGATCACAGTTCAAGGCACCTCGATCTCCGGGGCTCAAGCGATCTTCCCTCCTCAGCCTCCGCAGCTGGAGTTACGGAGGTGCACCGCCTCGCCCGGCTATTTTTTTTTTTTTTTTTTTTCCTTTTTGGGTAGAGACGGGGTCTCGCTATGTTGCCCAGGCTGGTCTCCAACTCCTAGGCTCCAGCGATCCTCCCACCTCGGCCTCCCAATGTGCTGCGAATACAGACGCCAGCCACTGCACACAGCCTACTTTTATTTCTTTGAAAAATAAATTCGAGGGGAAAGGGGGCGGGGGAGGCAGATGCCAGAATCCGTTCGCTTCAACCAGGCTGCCTGTCCAGAAAGCCGGCACTCAATTTCCTCAGGAAAACGAAGCTAAGGCTCCCATTCCCCTCGCTAACAACGTCAGAACAGAGGACAGTTTTTAGATTTGAGGGATCTTAAATAGATTGGCAGTTCCTGAGAATAAACATCCTTTGCTTTTTTCACCTGCACGCTTTTGCCTCAGGCAACCCCTTCCCACTTCAACGCCCATCTCTTTCAAGCTTTCCGCACTAGAAAACAAGTGAGTCCTTGTCATTGGCCAGAATCCCTGTCAATCTCTCCGCTACAACGCCGAGTGGTGCCTTTTGAAGCCTCTCTAGTCCCGCCTCCCTAACCTGATTGGTTTATTCAAACGAACCCCGGGCCAACTCAGCCGTTCATAGGTGGATATAAAAGACCAGTTACGATTGGTTCTCCTGGACGGAGACGGTGAGAGCGAGTCAGGGATTGGCTCGTCTGCTTCGGGCGGGCTAAAGGAAGGTTCAAGTGGAGCTCTCCTAACCGACGCGCGTCTGTGGAGAAGCGGCTTGGTCCGGGGTGGTCTCGTGGGTCCTGCCTGTTTAGTCGCTTTCAGGGTTCTCGAGCCCCTTCACGACCGTCACCATGGAATTGTCACCATTGCAGGTACGGCTCGCGGGAGGGACTGGCGGTGGAGCCTCAGCGCGGCCCGGGCATCTCTCTGGCCGCCCGTGACGAGTGAAGCTCCGGGGCTGCGGTCAGGCCTGCGACAGGCTTGGGAGCCCATATTCTCCATCTCCCGGTTCCGGGGTGATCGTGGAGAGGCGGAAGCCCCTTCTGGTGCTAGTAGTGAAGTATGATCCGGCTTCCAGGGTGTAGTGCGTTGTTGCTCTGTTTCTAGGGCCAGGAGTCCGTTGGTCCCGTAGTAGATCCATGTTACAGCGGCCCGGGTGCGACGTTATTGACTCGCGCGGACAGATGCTTTCCCCTCCTGCCCTCTGCTTGAAAACGGTCTTGAATGTCCCCGATCTTGGAAAGGGCAGAGCCTGGCACAGTGTTCCCCTGGAGCAGCTGGCCAGCTTCCAAAAGCGCCCCCTTCCTGAGTTCGCAAGGCTCATGTGGCCGAGGGATTGAAAACTGATAGCCGCCCCAACTGCTGCTGCCGACCTAGAATCTGTCGTGTGCTCGGGACACCGTGGTTTATAATAATAGGCACTCGGTAAATAATGTGTGCAGGAACTGAAAGAAATCGGTAAATAATGTGTGCATTTTATTGATGACATCTACCACGTTGCTCAAGAAAAGAGGTTTCCAGACAGACCCACTTGGTGAGATAATATGTGTCTGTTTAACCTGACACCTGAGGACCTGGCCGCAGCGAATTTAAATTGTCCTCTTTGTACACAACCCCACCACTACCCACTAACAGATTGCAATGTGTGTTGACGTCTCACTATGGTAGGCATTTTGTTCCTAGTTTGGGGTAAACTTATGATTAAAAATCCCCTTTCTTCTCTCTCTCTCTTTTTTTAATTGCTAGCCTGTAAATGAAAATATGCAAGTCAACAAAATAAAGAAAAATGAAGATGCTAAGAAAAGACTGTCTATTGAAAGAATCTATCAAAAGAAAACACAATTGGAACATATTTTGCTCCGGCCAGACACCTACATTGGTTCTGTGGAATTAGTAACCCAGGTAAAATCAAGCTCATCAAAGGCAGTTACCTAGTAGTTGAAATGGATACTCTTCTTTCTGTACCTCTTGGGTACTGAGTGTCACTGGAACTGGCCTAAATATGGTAATATTTAATACGAAGACTTTGCAGTAATCGTGATAACAGAACAATGAATATAGAGTAAAAATAACAGTATTTCTTTGCCTTATTTCTAGCAAATGTGGGTTTACGATGAAGATGTTGGCATTAACTATAGGGAAGTCACTTTTGTTCCTGGTTTGTACAAAATCTTTGATGAGATTCTAGGTGAGTAAATCCTTTAACATAAAGATCTGCTGGTCAAATCTTTCATAAGAAATATCATTCCAAATAAAAATAAAAAAAGATAAAAGTAAAAAAAAAAAGTATCATTTCTAGCAAACCTGCTGTAGCCAGGGCTCCTGTCATTTCAATTAGTTGACAAAGGTGCGGTAGTTTCCTGGAGCCCAGGAGGTTGAGCTTTCTCCTGGAAACAGTACTATGAACAAAGATTCCTAAATTAACACCTTATTAATGCCACTCCTGTGCTGTTTAGGAACTTTTTTTTCTATATCTTACTTAGAGTTACAGAATGTTTTTTTAAAACACTAATTTCTTACAAATGTATATTTTATTTTCTTTCAGTTAATGCTGCGGACAACAAACAAAGGGACCCAAAAATGTCTTGTATTAGAGTCACAATTGATCCGTACGTCTTTTGCTTAGTTTTTGTTTGTTATGTAGCTCATTGCTATTGTTAGTTGCATATATTTTGATTACTGGTGAAGTTGGTTTTTCTTAAACAGAAATTCACAAAAGTACACAAAAGCAGAATGCTAAAATGAAAAACCTGTGGATACCCACCACCTAGATCCAACAGTTGCCAACGTTTTTCCATATTTTCTCCATCTTTTTTTAATTAGTTCTTTTTTTTTTTTTTTTTTTGAGGAAGTGCCTGGGCTGGTCTTCAAACTCCTGGCCTGAAGCAATCCTCCAGTGTTGGCATTATGGGTGTGTGCCATGGCACCCAGCCTATTTGCTATGGATCATTTCAAAATAAATTACAGGCCTTATGACACTTAATCCCTAAATATTTGAGCAAGCACCTTCAGTAATGGCCTTAAGTATTTTGGCATCCAGAGTTTTAACTTTTTCTCATGATGCTATTCAAACAGTAAACCAGTAGGTGGTGGTAGAGAATAATTTGATCTAACATTTCTGCTTATAAATACGGGGTGTCCGTTTGTGGGTGATCAGGGTGCTTATTTCACTTTTTTGTTAGTCTGATTAATTAGGACAAAGTATACCTGGATTTTCCTAAGAACTCAATATCATAGTCTTTAAAAAATGTTGAGCTAGTTTTAATTAGTTTTTTTATAGATAATAAGTACTATGTAGAACAAGAACCATAACGCATATCTAGTTATTAACTAAAATGTATTACTATCCAAGAATTAACCGAAATAAGTCCAAATAAGTTTTCAGCATTTTATTTGAGAGCAAGGCAGTTTATGATTGATAGAGTTTTGCTCTTGTTGCCCAAGGCTGAACACGCCTTCCGGGTTCAAGCAATTCTCCTGCCTCAGCCTCCAGAGTAGCTGGGATTACAGGCGCACACCACCACGCCCAGCTAATTTTTTATTTTTTTGATAGAAACGGGATTTCACTATGTTGGCCAGACTGGACTGGAACTACTGATGTCGTGATCCGCCCGCCTCGGCCTCCCAAAGTGCTGGGATTACAGGCATGAGCCACCACGCCCAGCCAACAAATGAATTCTTTTTTTTTTTTTTTGAGACGGGGTCTGCTCTGTCGCCCAGGCTGGAGTGCGGTGGCGTGATCTTGGCTGACTGCAAGCTCCCCCTCCCAGGTTCACGCCATTCTCCTGCCTCAGCCTCCCGAGTAGCTGGGACTACAGGCGCCCGCCACCATGCCCGGCTAATTTTTTTGTGTTTTTTTTTTTGTTTTTTTTTTTTTTGAGACGGAGTCTCGCTCTGTCACCCAGGCTGGAGTGCAGTGGCCGGATCTCAGCTCACTGCAAGCTCCGCCTCCCGGGTTCACGCCATTCTCCTGCCTCAGCCTCCCGAGTAGCTGGGACTACAGGCGCCTGCCACCTTGCCTGGCTAAGTTTTTGTATTTTTAGTAGAGACGGGGTTTCACTGTGTTAGCCAGGATGGTCTCGATCTCCTGATCTCGTGATCCGCCCGTCTCGGCCTCCCAAAGTGCTGGGATTACAGGCTTGAGCTACCGCGCCCGGCCATTTTTTTGTATTTTTAGTAGAGATGGGGTTTCACAGTGTTAGCCAGGATGGTCTCGATCTCCTGACCTCGTGATCCACCCTCCTCGGCCTCCCAAAGTGCTGGGATTACAGGCGTGAGCCACCGCACCCGGCAGCAAATGAGTTCTTAAGCACAGACAGTACCATATCTTTCTAGGGTTCTCTCTCATTATTCTACAGCATACCATAGCTGCTCAGGAGTCACTTGTTGAATTGAACAAAAGTTGGTCAGGCTGGTCTCCAACTCCTGACCTCAGGTGATCTGCCTGCCTCAGCCTCCCAAAGTGCTGGGATTGCTGGGATTATAGGCATGAGCCACCACACCCAGCCTGTTTTCCCTTTTATGTTTGTTTTGCAAGGTACTTTGTTGGGTGGGAACAAGAGATGTATAGATGATCCTCTTAAAAGGGGTATAATAGGCATGGTGGCTCACTCCTGTAATCCCAGCACTTTGGGAGGCCAAAGTGGGAGAATCAGTTGAGCCCAGGAGTAGTTTGAGACCAGCCTGGGCAACACAGTGAGAACCTCATCTCTACAAAAAATTTAAAAATTAGCCAGATGTAGTGATGCACGCCTGTAGTCCCAGCTATTCGGGAGGCTGAAGTGGGAGGATTGCTTGAGCCCAGGAGGTCAAGGCTTCAGTGAGCTGTGATCCTGCCATTGCACTCCAACCTGGGTGACAGAGCAAGATGCTGTCTCAAAAAAGGAGTGGGGGCCGGGCGCGGTGGCTCAAGCCTGTAATCCCAGCACTTTGGGAGGCCGAGACGGGTGGATCACGAGGTCAGGAGATCGAGACCATCCTGGCTAACACGGTGAAACCCCGTCTCTACTGAAAAATACAAAAAAACTAGCCGGGCGAGGCGGCGGGCGCCTGTAGTCCCAGCTACTCGGGAGGCTGAGGCAGGAGAATGGCGTAAACCCGGGAGGCGGAGCTTGCAGTGAGCTGAGATCCGGCCACTGCACTCCTGCCTGGGTTGACAGAGCGAGACTCCGTCTCAAAAAAAAAAAAAAAAAGGAGTGGGAGTGGTGTATAATGTTTCCAGATTGTTCTTTTCTTTCCATTGGGCATAAATCATTTCCCTTTGTTTATTCTAACATTTTAAATTTTTATATTTTTTCAACATTATCAGTGTCTATTCAGGTGTTGGAAAGTTTTTTTTCCTCTTGACTCCTATTTCAGGAATGTCAGGAACTGAGCATGGTGGGAAATGTTTTTTGTTTTTTTTGTTTTTTTTTTTTTGAGACGGAGTCTCGCTCTGTCGCCCAGGCTGGAGTGCAGTGGCCGGATCTCAGCTCACTGCAAGCTCCGCCTCCCGGGTTTACGCCATTCTCCTGCCTCAGCCTCCTGAGTAGCTGGGACTACAGGTGCCCGCCACTTCGCCCGGCTATTTTTTTGTATTTTTTAGTAGAGACGGGGTTTCACCATGTTAGCCAGGATGGTCTCGATCTCCTGACCTTGTGATCCGCCCGTCTCGGCCTCCCAAAGTGCTGGGATTACAGGCTTGAGCCACCGTGCCCGGCCACGGGAAATGTTGTTCCTGCTGAATTTCAGAATGTATATATGAAAAGAGTAAAAAAAATTGAGGGATAGGCGTGGTGGCTCACATCTATAATCCCAACACTTGCAGCAATTCTCCTGCCTCAGCCTCCCAAGTAGCTGGAATCACAGGCGTGCGCTACCACGCCTGGCTAATTTTTTTATTTTTAGTAGAGACGGTCTCAACATGTTGGCCAGAACTGGCCTCAAGTGATCCGCCCTCCTCAGCCTCCCAAAGTGCTGGGATTACAGGTGTAGGCCACCGCGCCCAGCCTGAATATACATATTTTAGAAATAATAGTATTTAAATATTTTAAAACGGTAAGCATTCGTTTAATGTGTTGTACAATACAATTCTCAATCTTGTTTTCTTAGGGAAAACAATTTAATTAGTATATGGAATAATGGAAAAGGTATTCCTGTTGTTGAACACAAAGTTGAAAAGATGTATGTCCCAGCTCTCATATTTGGACAGCTCCTAACTTCTAGTAACTATGATGATGATGAAAAGAAAGTGACAGGTAGAGTATTGAGGGGAAATAACATATTTGTTACTAAAAATATATGTATTTTAAATATATATGTATTTTAAATGACTGTCTGTGGCATGAGGGTTAAAAATATGGAAATAAATCTCTATAATTGAATAGCTCTCCCAGTGATTAAGAAATAAAGCTGTCAATGAGATAATAACAATAAAATAGTGTTTCATATTTGTTTGCCCAGGTGGTCGAAATGGCTATGGAGCCAAATTGTGTAACATATTCAGTACCAAATTTACTGTGGAAACAGCCAGTAGAGAATACAAGAAAATGTTCAAACAGGCAAGTAAAAAAGTGTCTTGTACCTTAATGATAAATGGTAGTAGTATAGCCATTTATAATGGCATTAATGGTCAGTTTAATTTAACATAATTTATAAGCTATTGAAGTATGAAAAATTATTCATAAGCATATATTAGGTTATTAGGATGCATAAATTTATGTTATTTACTTCTAGTTTGTGAGGTGACTTGAATTTTTCATCTTTCCTATTCTTTACTTCCATAGACATGGATGGATAATATGGGGAGAGCTGGTGAGATGGAACTCAAGCCCTTCAGTGGAGAAGATTATACATGTATCACCTTTCAGCCTGATTTGTCTAAGTTTAAAATGCAAAGCCTGGACAAAGATATTGTTGCACTAATGGTCAGAAGAGCATATGATATTGCTGGATCCACCAAAGATGTCAAAGTCTTTCTTAATGGAAATAAACTGCCAGTGAGTATTTTCCTGGATGTTAACGATAATAAGGGATTTTGTAATCATTGTCAAATGCAAAATTGATTTTTTTCCCCTCGCATATGTTTTTTTTTTTTTTGAGACAGAGTCTCACACTGTTGCCCAGGCTGGAGTGCAGTGGCACGAACTGCCTCCCAGGTTCAAGCGATTCTCCTGCCTCAGCCTCCCGAGTAGCTGGGATAACACGCCCGCCACCACACCCGGCTAATTTTTTATGTTTTTAGTAGAAACGGGGTTTCACTATGTTGGCCAGTCTGGTCTCGAACACCTGACCTCATGATCCGCCTGTCTTGGCCTCCCAAAGTGCTGGGATTACAGGCATGAGCCATTGCACCCGGCGCCACCATATGTATTTTCTTACCACTTCTCACATATGTTCTTGAAAAGAGAATAGTATGCCACATTTTTTAATCAGCTCATTTTAAATGTATTGAAGGAATTTATTTCTCAAAGAAACACCTAAAATACATATTTCATGTCCTTTTTTTAATTTTACTTTTTTTTTTCTTTTCTTAATAGCCTCTCATTCTGTCACCCAGGCTGGAGTACAGTGATGCAATCACGGCTTACTACAGCCTGGCCCTCCCAGGCTCAAGCAATCATGCCACCTCAGCTTCAGGAGTAGCTGGAAATACAGGCAGCAACACCATGCCCAGCTAATTTTTTTTTTTTTTTTTTAATAGAGATGGGGATCTCACTATGTTGCCCAGGCTGGTCTTGAACTCCTGGGCTCAGGTGAGCCACCCACCTCGGCCTGTGTCCTTTAATGACCATTCTTTTATGCCTATCAGTGAATATCATTGCATTGGTTTTGGAAAGTCCTCATAGTCTATCATTGAAACTATTTTTTAATAACTTTCTTAATACTATTACCTTTAATTCTTGTACAGGTAAAAGGATTTCGTAGTTATGTGGACATGTATTTGAAGGACAAGTTGGATGAAACTGGTAACCCATTGAAAGTAATACATGAACAAGTGAACCACAGGTGGGAAGTGTGTTTAACCATGAGTGAAAAAGGCTTTCAGCAAATTAGCTTTGTCAACAGCATTGCTACTTCCAAGGTAATTTTATTCTTAAATTATTAATCATGTTTTAGCTTTACATATATGTGTTCTTATTGTTTTTAATATATGAAGTAGACTTGAATATTTGGCTAGCTAGTATAAAGGAGGTTAAATTAGTTTTTTTTAATGTTTGATGATTATAATTTTGAGGATACTGAGTTTTATGGTTTGGTGTTTTTCTTTATTAGGGTGGCAGACATGTTGATTATGTAGCTGATCAGATTGTGACTAAACTTGTTGATGTTGTGAAGAAGAAGAACAAGGGTGGTGTTGCAGTAAAAGCACATCAGGTATGTGCTTTTGGCAGTTTTCTTTTTCTAAAGTCAAGGAAGAAGAGAAAGGCTATAAATAAAGCATGAGTACATTTTTAGTGACTTATTATCAACTTTTATTGCAGGTGAAAAATCACATGTGGATATTTGTAAATGCCTTAATTGAAAACCCAACCTTTGACTCTCAGACAAAAGAAAACATGACCTTACAACCAAAGAGCTTTGGATCAACATGCCAATTAAGTGAAAAATTTATCAAAGCTGTAAGTACTTAGAGGGAAATAAAAATAGAAACACCTGACTTTATTTTCCATTGCACTTCTCAGCTCTGCAGAAACTGATTCTTCCCACAGTGCACTTCTCCAAGTCTTCCCAATCTGAAAAGGAAGTAAAAAAGGGCTTTTCTTTAACTGATTTTACCAAGGACTTAATTACCATCTATATTTCAGTATTTCCCAATTACATATCACTATTAAGCTTAGATCACTTTTGAATTAATCTAGCTGTTCAACAAACACCCTCACTTAAATGCCTAAGACTTGCTCTCAATCATCCACATCTAAAATTGAATTCTTTACCTCCATACTCACTGATTTGCCCATACAAGCAGCTCCCCATGCTCCAACAAAAAAACAACTTTCTATCTTTGTAAAAAGCCCCAGCCAACCTCTAGGTTGTGTAAACAAAGCTGGGAGCCTTCTCTTTATTTCCCCTCCTCTCTAATCCAGTCAATAAGAATCATCTCTTGGATGTCGCAGTAGCTTCTCACCATTATCTCTTTTTTGGTTTGCTACAGTAGGTTCTTAACCTTCATACTGGTCAAGTCCTTTCCTTGCAATGCTTTTGAGTGACCTTTTTGTGTTAAAGCACACATTTTTGTCTTCACTCTCATTTGAAATCTTTCAATGACTTCCACTCAGGGAAAGTCCAAATTCCATAATTTGGCCAACAAGAAAGATTGGCTGTAATCTAATTATACCTACTTCTCCAACTCATCTCAGTGCCAGTTTTTCCTGTATGGTCCTGTTGCTTTTAAATTACTGAAAAGCACAGTACTCTTCCCCTCATCAGAGTTTGTTCACATGCTAATCCCTCTGTCTGAAATACATCCTTTTCACCTGGCTACTTTAGGTCTTGTCCTTTCCTCAGGAAAGCCTTTACTTTCTACCCTTCCCACCACCCAAGTTGGTTCCAATATAATATCGAACATACCTTATTAGCAAACTTTTTGCTTATCCATAACACTTATAACACTGTAACTTACTTTATTTCTGTCTTTTTAGGCGGAGTCTCGCTCTGTCACCCAGGCTGGAATGCAGTGGCCTCCTGGGTTTCAGTGATTCTCTTGGCTCAGCCTCCTGAGTAGCTGAGATTACAGGCGTGGCTACTTTTTTTGTTGTTGTATTTTTAGTAGAGACAGGGTTTCACCATGTTTGTCAGGCTGGTCTCAAACTCCTGACCTCAAATGATCCGCCCGTCTCGGACTTCCAAAGTGTTGGGATTACAGTTGTGAGCCACCATGCCCGGTCTTTTTTGAGACAGAGTCTTGCTCTGTTGCCCAGGCTACTGTGCAGTGACGTGATCCCGGATCACTGGAATCTCTGCCTCCCAGGGTTAAGCAATTCTCCTTGCCTCCTGAGTAGCTGGGATTACAGACATGCACCACCACGCCCAGCTAATTTTTGTATTTTTAGTTAGAGATGGGGTTTCACCATGTTGGCCAGGCTGATCTTGAACTCCCGGCCTCACTTGATCCACCATCCTAAGCCTCCTAAAGTGCTGTGATTACAGGCATGAGCCACCGCACCCACCTATGTCTGTCTTCTGTGTTGTGTCTTAAACTTCATGAGGACAAGTGTCTCAATTTGTTTTATTTGTGTCTAATTTTATTTATTTATTTATTTATAATTTGTTTTTGAGACAGCTTCTCACTGTTTCCCAGGCTGGAGTGCCATGGCTTGATCTCAGCTCACTGCAACACCCGCCTCCCAGATTCAAGCAATTCTCCTGCCTCAGCCTCCAAAACAGCTGGGATTACAGTCGTTTCACACGTGGCTAATTTTTTTTTTTTTTTTTTTTTTTTTTTTTGAGATGGAGTTTCACTTTTGTCACCCAGGCTGGAGTGCAATGGTGCGATCTTGACTCGCAACCTCTGCCTCCCGGGTTCTAGCGATTATCCTGCCTCAGCCTCCTGAGTAGCTGGAATTACAGGTGCCCACCACCATGCCGGCTAATTTTTGTATTTTTAGTAGAGATGGGGTTTGGCCATGTTGGCCAGGCTGGTCTCAAACTCCTGGCCTCAGGTGTTCCACCCACCTCGGCCTCCTAAAATGCTGAGATTATAGGCGTGACCCACCGCGCCTGGCCTAATTTTTTTAAACCACTATATCTCCAACAAGTAGCTCAGTGCTAGCACAATATATGTACATAGTAAATATTTATTGAACGAATGAACCAAAAGGAGCAGCTCCCTCAGCAGTGATAACCTGACATGGAAAGATGTGCCATCCTCTATCCAGAAATTATTGTTCTACATCTTTTTAATTTTTGAATCGTTTTTATTGAGGCTCATTTGTATTCTAGGTTCTGAAAGATCCCTTCTTCTCTAATATGAATCTCCTCATTTTCAGGCAATTGGCTGTGGTATTGTAGAAAGCATACTAAACTGGGTGAAATTTAAGGCCCAAGTCCAGTTAAACAAGAAGTGTTCAGCTGTAAAACATAACAGAATCAAGGGAATTCCCAAACTTGATGATGCCAATGATGCAGGTACATATTTAATAATGTTTCCAAACTTTAAGTCTTATAGTTGTTATTTTATTCATTAATGGCATACCATGGATAGTTATTTTTCCCTTGACAGAATAACTATATTCAACAGAATAACTTGTTAAAAATCAACCTGTTTCCTATTGTGGAACATTTAGGTCATTTCCATGTTATAAATAATATTGAGGTGATTATTTTGGAGTATAAAACAAGAATGTTTACATCATGATCTATTACCTAACAAATAATTTTACTTGATATATAATAAATTATTTGTGTTTTATCACAAGGCTATAAACAGCATATCCAAGTTAGTATATTTGAGGTTGAACTGAATGAGCTAATATTAATTTGTGTATTTTTATTTTAGGGGGCCGAAACTCCACTGATTGTACACTTATCCTGACTGAGGGAGACTCAGCCAAAACTTTGGCTGTTTCAGGCCTTGGTGTGGTTGGGAGAGACAAATATGGGGTTTTCCCTCTGAGAGGAAAAATGCTCAATGTTCGAGAAGCTTCTCATAAGCAGGTAGAATATAAAACTATCTCTGGAATCTAAATCTAGTTTATAATACAAGACTTCATGCTTATATTTAATTCCCTCATTAGGCATTTTAAAATATATTTTAGACAGTTTGTGATTATTTTGAGAAATTAGGTACACTATAGCCTATTTTAACAGACCTTTCTGATGTAGTAAGTTATAAGCTAATAGCTCAAAATATTGGAGCTCAAGAAAATTCAAGCAACATATACTGATACATTTCTTTGTTCTTTTCAAATTTATAAACAAGACACTTTTTTTTGGTATATGTCCATTTCAGATCATGGAAAATGCTGAGATTAACAATATCATCAAGATTGTGGGTCTTCAGTACAAGAAAAACTATGAAGATGAAGATTCACTGAAGACTCTTCGTTATGGGAAGATAATGATTATGACAGATCAGGTCAGATTTGTTATTAAATTTTTAGATTGTTCAACTAAATTAAGCATGTCTTAATTTAATTGCATTGTGGGTTTTTTGCCATGAAAATAAATTATTTAAATAGGAGCTTTATTCATTACCTCTAATCAACATCTAATCAGATAAGCTCATATCATATGTATATTACAAATACAGGTTAAGTGAGCCAGGATTTGAACAGACCTTTTTTGATTCCCATAGAAAATTTGACAAATTGCCAGTAGGTCAATCATAATTTTTTTTTTTTTTTAATTTCTAAACAATTCTTTGTTTGTTTGAGATGGACTTTCGCCCTTGTCGCCCAGGCTGGAGTGCAATGGCACAATCTTGGCTCACTGCAACCTCTGCCTCATGGGTTCAAACGATTCTCCTGCCTCAGCCTCCTGAGTAACTGGGACTGCAGGTGGATGCCACCACACCCAACTAATTTTTGTATTTTTAGTAGAGACAGGGTTTCACTATGTTGGCCAGGCTGGTCTCGAACGCCTGACCTCAGGTGATCCGCCTGCCTTGGCCTCCCAAAGTGCTGGGATTACAGTTGTGAGCTACCAGGCCCAGCCTAACAATTATTTTGAACTTTGGCTTTCAAATATTTCTAGGACCAAGATGGTTCCCACATCAAAGGCTTGCTGATTAATTTTATCCATCACAACTGGCCCTCTCTTCTGCGACATCGTTTCCTGGAGGAATTTATCACTCCCATTGTGAAGGTACACTAATTTCTAAGATACCATCATGGATATTTTAAGGCCCTACTCCTCAAACCTGGATATACATATAAGCCCAGTCACATGCAGAGGTATACAGGGGACCCCACAGTGTGCAAAGCCACAGTCATTGTTTTTTATCACAGGTGTCCAAAAACAAGCAAGAAATGGCATTTTATAGCCTTCCTGAATTTGAAGAATGGAAGAGTTCTACTCCAAATTATAAAAAATGGAAAGTCAAATATTACAAAGGTTTGTAATGAAACCCATATAGAACTTCTTATTTTATTATACACCCTGTACAAGACTATATGAGGGAACTTGGTATTCTTGCTTTTATAGGTTTGGGTACCAGCACATCAAAGGAAGCTAAAGAATATTTTGCAGATATGAAAAGACATCGTATCCAGTTCAAATATTCTGGTCCTGAAGATGATGCTGCTATCAGCCTGGTACGTTTGAGTTGTATTTTATATATACATTCTAATTTTAGAAATCATTACTTTAGTCAATTGAAACATTTACATTTTTGTATAAGACTCTGTCTCGGCCAGGCATGGTGGCTCACGCCTGTAATCCCAGCACTTTGGGAGGCCGAGGTGGGCAGATCACGAGGTCAGGAGATCTAAACCATCCTGGCTAACACGGTGAAACCCCGTCTCTACTAAAAATACAAAAAATTAGCCAGGCATGGTGGCGGGTGCTTGTAGTCCCAGCTACTCGGGAAGCTGAGGCAAGAGAATCACTTGAACCAGGGAGGCAGAGGTTGCAGTGAACCGAGATCAGGCCACTGCTCTCCAGCCTGGGCAACAGAGTGAGACTCCATCTCAAAAAAAAAGAAAAAGGCCAGGCGCAGTGGCTCACGCCTGTAATCCCAGCACTTTGGAAGGCTACGGTGGGCGGATCACAACGTCAGGAGATCGAGACCATCCTGGCTAACACGGTGAAACCCCGTCTCTACTAAAAATAAAAAAATTAAAAAAAATTAGCCAGGCGTGGTGGCGGGCGCCTGTAGTCCCAGCTACTCGGGAAGCTAAGGCAGGAGAATCACTTGAACCCGGGAGGCAGAGGTTGCAGTGAGCCGAGATCAGGCCACTGCTCTCCAGCCTGGACGCCAGAGTGAGACCATCTCAAAAAAAACGTAAAAGAAGAAAGGTCGGGCACAGTGGCTCACGCCTGTAATCCCAGCACTTTGGAAGGCTAAGGTGGGTGGATCACAACGTCAGGAGATTGAGACCATCCAGGCTAACACAGTGAAACCCTGTCTCTACTAAAAATACAAAAGAAAAAACAAAACAAAGCAAAAAAAACATTGGCCAGGCGAGGTGGCGGGCGCCTGTAGTCCCAGCTACTCTGGAGTCTGAGGCAGGAGAATGGCGCAAAACCCGGGAGGCGGAGCTTGCAGTGAGCCGAGATTGCGACACTCACTGCACCCCAGCCTGGGCGACAGAGCAAGACTACGTCTCAAAAAAAAAAAAAAAAAGAAAAGAAAGGTCGGGCGCAGTGGCCCACGCCTATAATCCTAGCACTTTGGGAGGCCGAGGCGGGCGGATCACCTGAGCTTGGGAGTTCGAGACCAGCCTGACCAACATGGAGAAACCCCGTCTCTACTAAAAATACAAAAAATTATCCAGGCGTGGTGGGGCGCGCCTGTACCCCAGCTACACGGGAGGCTGAGGCAGGAGAATCACTTGAACCCGGGAGGTGGAGATTGTGGTGAGCCGAAATCGCACCATTGCATTCCAGCCTGGGCAACAAGAGTGAAACTCCGTTTCAAAAAAATACAAAAATACAAAAATTAGCTGGGCGTGGTGGCGGGCAACTATAATCCCAGGGGCTGGTGAGGCTGAGGCAGGAGAATCGCTTGAACCTAGGTGGCGGAGGTTGCAGTGAGCCGAGATGATACCATTTGCACTCCAGCCTGGGCAAGACAGCAGTAACTCTGTCTCAAAAAAAAAAAGGAAAACAGGATTTTTGTTGTTTTTCTGTTGTTTGTTCCTTCTTTGTAGAAGGATATTTTGGAGCCTATTAGTATCACTGACATCTTTTTCATCCTTTAATTTATAGGCCTTTAGCAAAAAACAGATAGATGATCGAAAGGAATGGTTAACTAATTTCATGGAGGATAGAAGACAACGAAAGTTACTTGGACTTCCTGAGGTAAAAGTATTAAATATATCCCACAGAATGGACTGTTAGACTGACCTTTTCGTATTGATACTATAGCAAATTAAACTTACTGAATAGTTATTTTAGTAAAAAATTTGATATGATAGAATTGTGTAGCAGTTAAATTTGCTTTATCTTTAAAACATAAAATATTTATGTATTATTCAATATTTCTTTAAGACTTAAGAATTACAGAAATAATTCTTAGTTCTGAAAGGTTTCTGTTTGATTTTTGTGTTGAGCATTGTTAAGACTGGTGGTCTCATGTAATATTATTTGGTCCTTCAGGATTACTTGTATGGACAAACTACCACATATCTGACATATAATGACTTCATCAACAAGGAACTTATCTTGTTCTCAAATTCTGATAACGAGAGATCTATCCCTTCTATGGTGGATGGTGAGTTCCAATTTGTTCGTCTGTTTTCATTGTAAGATGGAAATCAAATTCCAAAAATGGTTAAATTGAAGATACTTATGTTTTTGCTCTTATTTCATTTTAAAGGTTTGAAACCAGGTCAGAGAAAGGTTTTGTTTACTTGCTTCAAACGGAATGACAAGCGAGAGGTAAAGGTTGCCCAGTTAGCTGGATCAGTGGCTGAAATGTCTTCTTATCATCATGGTGAGGTAAACATACAATCCATGTTTCCAGAAAGCATTATGTCAGAAATCCCTGCAGAGTCATTCTCAAAATAGATTTGGTGAAAGTATAAGCTCATGGCCGGGCGCGGTGGCTCAACCCTGTAATCCCAGCACTTTGGGAGGCCGAGACGGGCGGATCACGAGGTCAGGAGATCGAGACCATCCTGGCTAACACGGTGAAACACCGTCTCTACTAAAAAAAAAATACAAAAAATTAGCCGGGCGCGGTGGTGGGCGCCTGTAGTCCCAGCTACTTGGGAGGCTGAGGCAGGAGAATGGCGTAAACCCGGGAGGCAGAGCTTGCAGTGAGCTGAGATCCAGCCACTGCACTCCAGCCTGGGCGACAGAGCGAGACTCCGTCTCAAAAAAAAAAAAAAAAAAAAAAAAAAAAAAGAAAGTATAAGCTCATATATTCATAGTAAAGAACAAGTTGGTAAAATCTGTCAAACAATAAAACTGCTTGCTCTTTGATTTCTGAAAGTAGTATTCCTGCAGGGATACTCATAAGTCTGCAAAGGTCTACATTAAAAGATACTTAGTATGTTTATTATAACTTTGTGATGTCAAAATTTAGACCTCCACTGATTTAAAAATTGTTATAATAAATTGTGACACATGTATGCATAGAATCAGTGCTATAGCTTCAGTAAAACTGTGTACACTGACACTGAGGAATATTCACGGTCTGTTGTCAGGTGAGGAGAAAAAGAGGCAGAACAATAACTAAAAAGGTCTACAAGGATATGTTCCAAATTGTTCACTTTAGTTACCCCTGGGAATTGGAAAGGGCAACTTTCACTTTTTATATGTGTCTGAATTGTTTGACTTTACACCAATGTTTTGTGATTCCTTTTTGCATTAATTAGGTAAAACAGTTTTAAAGCACTAGATTGCCTACAGGTTTCTAGAATTTTAAATATAATGGTTGTCTTTTTGCTTTCAATCAAAATATAGTAGGGATACAATAAATTTTCACCCAACGAACATTTGTTGAATGCCTACCATGTACCAGGTATGCAAAGATAAATAAAAATAAAATATGTTCCTTATCCCCAAGATATAATAATTTAGCCAGAGGGCCAATACACACACAGCTATAGAATAAAGTGATACATGCTAGAATAGAAATGAGCACAGCATTGTAACACAAAGGAGGAAGTATTTCGTTTTGCTGAGGATAAGGAGAGGAGCTATGCCTTCAAAGTTGAGTGGGACTTAGTAGAAATTGTTGGACGGCAGCCCTAAACTTGGAGCCAGAAGTTGTAGGTTCAAGTACTACTTCTGCCATCTATTAATCTGAGGAAAGTCACTAAACAACTAAACTTCACAAAATGTTACAGGATTATAGTGAGATTAAGTCATAATAATGTATTTGTATTAGTAAAAGCCTCAACTTAATGAATCTTTTTTCCCCACAGATGTCACTAATGATGACCATTATCAATTTGGCTCAGAATTTTGTGGGTAGCAATAATCTGAACCTCTTGCAGCCCATTGGTCAGTTTGGTACCAGGCTACATGGTGGCAAGGATTCCGCTAGTCCACGATACATCTTCACAATGCTCAGGTAGGTATGCTTTCACTTTCACCATTCCAGTTTTGAAACAATGTGAGATTTAGTTGATCAAAAAAACAAAAACTCAGTTAATCAGAAGATACTGGCATCTAGTGGGCAGAGGCGGGGGTGAGGCTTATAAATACCCTAACATATACAGGAAAGCCCCGCCATAACAAAAAGAATTATCCAGCGCAACATGTCGATTATGCTAAGGTTGAGAAATCTTGATGTAGAGCTTGGGACTGAGTAAAGGAGACTTTGATTCTTCCTAAATATCACAATTGAAATTTTACTCCTATACAAGCCTATGGAAAGTATATTATGAATGGTCAATTTTCAGCTGTCATCCCAGTCACCCTTTCAGTGGCATTCAAACAGTTACTAATCACTCCATCCTTCTTGAAACTATTTGGCCTCTATGACTGTAGACTCTTCTGGTTCTCTCTTTCCTTATTAGCTGTCTCTGCTGGGTCCGTGTCACCTTCCCAACCTCTAAATACTGGCCCATTCTAGGACTCCTTCGTCAGATCTCTTTCCAATATCTCTACACTCAATTCCCAAATGATCTCCCATTCATCTGGTCTATACCTTTAAATCTCCAGTCCTGATCTCTCCCCTGAACTCTCAACTTTTATGTCTGACTGCCCTCTCAACATTTGTCACTTGGATATCTAGTTAAGTATCTCAAACATAAGTCTAAAACCAAATCCTTAGTTTTCTTGTCTCAGTAAATGGAATACCATCCTTCTAACTGCTCAGGCTAAAAACCTTGTCTCCTTTGCTCGATACTTACATCCAGTTCCTCAGCCAATCCTATAGGATCTGCATTGGAAAAATACTAAGCCACCCCCATCTCATCTAAACTATTGTAATATACCATCTTATAGCAGCCAATTTTTTTTTTTTTTTTTTTTTTTTGAGACGGAGTCTCGCTCTGTCACCCAGGCTGGAGTGCAGTGGCGCCATCTCAGCTCACTGCAAGCTCCGCCTCCTGGGTTCATGCCATTCTCCTGCCTCAGCCTCCCGAGTAGCTGTGACTACAGGCGCCCGCCACCTCGCCCGGCTAGTTTTTTGTATTTTTCAGTAGAGACGGGGTTTCACCGTGTTAGCCAGGATGGTCTTGATCTCCTGACCTCGTGATCCGCCCGTCTCGGCCTCCCAAAGTGCTGGGATTACAGGCTTGAGCCACCGTGCCCGGCCTGCAGCCAATTATTTTTTAAAAAAATAAGTCACTCTGATTCAGAGCCTTCAACTGCTCAGAGTAAAATCTAAATACCTATTTTAGCTAACTAGACATTATGTGATCCGTGTCCCCACCTTCCATATCTTTTGATTCCTTCTCATACCATCTCTTCTCCAGCCGCACTGTCCTCGGCCTATACTCAACTATACCAAGCACATTTTCTCTTCAGGGCCATTTACTTACTGGTTCCTTTTCCTGCAACGCTCTTTCTGTAGACATCCAAATGGCTCAGTCCCTCAGTTTCTTTTTTCTTTTTTTTTTTTCTTTTGAGATGGAGTTTCGCTCTTTTTGCCCAGACTGGAATGCAGTGGCACGATTTTAGCTCACTACAACCTCTGCCTCCTAGGTTCAAGTGATTCTCCTGCCTCAGCCTCCTGTGTAGCTGGGATTATAGGTGCACGCCACCATGCTCAGCTAATTTTATATTTTTAGTAGATATGGGGTTTCACCATGTTGGCCAGGCTGGTCTTGAACTCCTGCCCTCAGGTGATCCACCTGCCTCAGCCTCCCAAAGTGCTGGGATTATAGGTGCGAGCCACCGCACCTGGCCCCCTCAGTTTCTTTTCTCTGCTCAAATGTTATCCTATCAGAAACGGCTTACCTTTCCTTAGCAACTCTTCAGTCACTTTCCTACTTTTTCTTCTCAGTGTTTATCCCACCACCTAACAAAATGTATGTTCAGTGTCAAACCTCTACTGGAATGTGAGCTCCTTGAGGATTGAGACTTTATGTCCATGTGCCTGACACACAGAAAGTGCTCAATAAATAGTGTTAAATGAATATTAGTCAGCAAGTAAAACCAAGATAATTTTCATGTATAACACATGTCCTTTCGATAAAAGTTAAGTGTCAAATTCAGTATTTTTATAAAATAACATTCTTTGATTCTTTATTTAGCTCTTTGGCTCGGTTGTTATTTCCACCAAAAGATGATCACACATTGAAGTTTTTATATGACGACAACCAGCGTGTTGAGCCTGAATGGTACATTCCTATTATTCCCATGGTGCTGATAAATGGTGCTGAAGGAATCGGTACCGGGTGGTCCTGCAAAATCCCCAACTTTGATGTACGTGAAGTTGTAAATAACATCAGGCGTTTGATGGATGGAGAAGAACCTTTGCCAATGGTAAGTATTCTGTGTGCGTTAAGAGCCTTAACTTTTCCTTGGGTTTCAGTTGAGTAGACTGTATGAATAAAGAGGATGCAAACATAAAATTTAATTTCATACTTTATACTTAGATTTTTTGTTAAACGCTGTTGTGATTTCTGTCTAGTATCACATTTAAAAAACATTGTTTTTTAAAATGCCAATTTAGCTTCCAAGTTACAAGAACTTCAAGGGTACTATTGAAGAACTGGCTCCAAATCAATATGTGATTAGTGGTGAAGTAGCTATTCTTAATTCCACAACCATTGAAATCTCAGAGCTTCCCATCAGAACATGGACCCAGGTAAATAATTGTGGATTTCTTTTTTAGTTTTGTATCAAAAGAAACACTTTTTGTACCATTGCTGTTGACTATTCAGGAGCCTGTATTTTAGAAATTTCAGGATTATTTCTTTCTTTAGACATACAAAGAACAAGTTCTAGAACCCATGTTGAATGGCACTGAGAAGACACCTCCTCTCATAACAGACTATAGGGAATACCATACAGATACCACTGTGAAATTTGTTGTGAAGATGACTGAAGAAAAACTGGCAGAGGCAGAGAGAGTTGGACTACACAAAGTCTTCAAACTCCAAACTAGTCTCACATGCAACTCTATGGTATGTATTTGTTTTGTGAGATGTACATATGTTTCCATTTATATTAAAGATTAATATCAATTTTAAAAGTATATCTTAGTCTACCTTTATAAAGTTTAGCCAATTTGTCTATTCTTGGCTCTAATCTTGTTTTCCTTTTCCAGGTGCTTTTTGACCACGTAGGCTGTTTAAAGAAATATGACACGGTGTTGGATATTCTAAGAGACTTTTTTGAACTCAGACTTAAATATTATGGATTAAGAAAAGAATGGCTCCTAGGAATGCTTGGTGCTGAATCTGCTAAACTGAATAATCAGGCTCGCTTTATCTTAGAGAAAATAGATGGCAAAATAATCATTGGTATGTTTTGGGAATAATAACTGCTTTACTAAAACTCTAGTTACACCAAACTTTCTTTAAACATTTTTGGTGAGGGTAATGGTGGAGAAAGAGGCAAAATCCATTTAATTCACCTGGTCACTTATACAAGCATTTCTTTTAAATATCTGATTAAGGGCCGGGCGCGGTGGCTCAAGCCTGTAATCCCAGCACTTTGGGAGGCCGAGATGGGCGGATCACGAGGTCAGGAGATCGAGACCATCCTGGCTAACACGGTGAAACCCCGTCTCTACTAAGAAATACAAAAAATAGCCGGGCGAGGTGGCGGGCGCCTGTAGTCCCAGCTACTCGGGAGGCTGAGGCCGGAGAATGGCGTGAACCCGGGAGGCGGAGCTTGCAGTGAGCTGAGATCCGGCCACTGCACTCCAGCCTGGGCTACAGAGCGAGACTCCGCCTCAAAAAAAAAAAAAAAAAAAAAAAAAAAAAAAAAAATA